>NC_041386.1:294288496-294323588 GCF_002162155.2 Triticum dicoccoides | reverse complement strand
ATATACTTTTCTGCAAAACTACTAATGGCGCACCACCTGCAGGTGCGCCATTAGTAACCAGGGTTACTAATGGCGCATGTGCAGGTGGTGCGCTATTAGTAACCTGGGACCCCAACAAGATATTTTGGACAGCCCCACACCTACCCACTCACTTTCCCCACTTCATTCCCTCCACCTCCTTCTCCAAGCTTTCGGCTGCCTCCTCGTCCTCACCTTATTTCCACCATAGATTCATCAAAATTAAGTGGTGAAATTACCTTTTTTTTGATAGGTAAATAAGGGGAAAGCTATCTTCATGATGTAGATCTACTTTTTTTCTCCCTAGCTCGCTCCAACAACATGCACATGCACTTTTTGTGGCCTAGCTAGATCTATGTATGTTTGTGGTGTTGCATGTGTTTGTGGTGTTGCATATATGTTTGTGTTTGCAGGTACCGGTATTTGAAATGCGATAGTTGCCAATATTTTGCCGGAATGTTGATTCATTTCCGTTTCGGCGAGAATTTTGGCACTATGCATTCTTTTTGGTCCTATTTTTAGGGAAGGTCATGCCAAATTTTTTGTTGGTTCTAAAATATCGTTTTGCTCTACCCCGCAGGCGACCATGGTCCGCACGATGACAGAATGCATCGTGAATAGGTTTTTGAGCTCCACGAAGGCCGAGATGCTTCAAAAGAACGAGACGGAGATAAGATGTCCGTGTCGAAGATGCAAGCTAAAGAGCCTTATTGCGGACCCGGATTCCGGGCTGGTGCGGGACCACCTGCTCTTGCGTGGTTTCATGGATGGCTATCAGTGGCAAGGTGATGAAGATGACTATGAAGTCGTCCATGAGGGGCGGGCAAGAAATGAGGAAGGGCAACAAGACAAGTACCACCGCGGCGAGGGCGGGCGAGAAGATGAAGAATCTCTAGGACATGATCACGACGGTGATGCTGTACACAGTCATCATGTAGAAGATGTCGTACATGATGATGAGGAAGATCAAGACGAAGGGCATGATCATGAAGATGAAGATGCCGGAGCAGAGGACGATAGAGGCTGGGTGCAGGACCCTCATATTCAAGAGTTGCTTCTCAAGCAGACGGATAACGCAATAGCTGCCGCCCGAGAGAAAGCCAAGCTGGATCAACTGGAGATAGAGGCGGTTACTCCATTGTATGAAGGATGCAGGCCTGAGGATACCCGCCTGAAAGTAACGCTCATGGCTCTGGAGATGAAGGTAAAACACAAAATGACCGACGCATGCTTCGACGAGAACATGTCATTCTGGCACGAACGTCTTCCCAAGGGGAACAAGTGCCCAACCAGTTTCGAGGAGGCGAAGAAAATCGTGTGTTCTCTGGATTTACCGCACGTGAAATACCATGTGTGCATGAACAATTGCATCATTTATCGGGACGAGCACGCGGAGTCTACCATATGTCCGGTGTGCGGTGTCATTCGATACAAGAAGAGGAAGAAAGCTCCTCGAAAATCGGTGTGGTACTTTCCGATCACTCCTTGTCTGCAGCGGTATTTCGCGGACCCTAAGGTAGCAAAGCTCCTGCGTTGGCACGCGGATAGGGAGGAGAAGAAGCGGGAAGATGACGTAAATGATCCAGAGATAAATAAAAAAGACAAGATGATGAGTCACCCTAAGGATGCGAGCCAGTGGCAAGCGTTGAACTTCGAATACCCAGAATTTGGGAAGGATCCAAGGAACATCGTGCTGGGCGCGAGCACCGATGGAGTCAATCCGTTTGGCAGCCAGAGAAGCACACATAGCACGTGGCCTGTGTTTGTGTGGATGTACAACCTTCCCCCCTGGTTGTGCATGAAGAGGAAGTACATTCACATGAGTATGCTAATTAAAGGGCCGAAACAACCAGGGAACGACATCAATCTGTATCTGGGGCTGCTGAAAGAGGAGCTAGACACGCTGTGGAAAACGCCAGCCAATACATGGGACGCCGCAGAGAAAGAATATTTCCCTATGAGAGCCGCACTGCTCACGACGGTGCACGACTATCTCGGTTAAGAATATCTCGCGGGGCAGGTAGTCCACGGATTTTCTGGATGCGTAAGGTGCATGGATGACACAACGTATCGCCAGCTAGATAGAGATCCCGGGTCTTCGAAAACCATGTTCATGGGACATCGAAGGTGGCTTCGTGACGATGACCCGTGGAGGAAATGCAAGGATCTGTTCGATGGTGAAACCAAACCCCAAAAACACCCGCGTACGAGGAGAGGCGAGGAAATAGACGAGCTGTTGAAAAATTGGAAAGATTGCCCACTGCCGGGAAAGAAGCAAAAGGCACCAGAGCCGGGAAAGAAGCGAAAGGCGCTAGAGCCGCTGCTGAAGGTATGGAAAACGAGGTCTGTTTTCTGGGACTTGCCGTACTGGAAGATCCACCGTGTGCCTCACAGCCTTGATGCCATGCATATCACAAAGAACGTGTGCGAGGGTCTGCTTGGTACCCTGCTCAACATGCCAGAGAGGACCAAAGATGGGCCGAAAGCAAGGGCAGACTTGAAATCAATGGGCATCAGGCAGGAGCTTCACGCTAATGGTGATGATGATGATGATGATGAGGCGAAGCAGGACACAGAAACTCGTCGCAAAGGCAAAAAGGCCAAGAAGACCGGAAGTGACTACCCTCCCGCGTGCTTCACTCTAAGTCAGGAGGAGATCGAGCAGTTTTTCACCTGCCTCGTAGGAGTAAAACTTCCTTACGGTTACGCGGGGAAGATAAGCAGATACCTAGACCCAACGAAGCAGAAGTTCAGCGGGATGAAGTCTCACGACTGTCACGTGCTGATGACGCAGATACTTCCAGTTGCAATCCATGAGATCATGGACGCGCACGTCCGTGAAACGCTATTTGGCCTATGCAAAAATTTTGACGTCATCTCTCGGAAGTCGATTGGCGTGAGGCAACTCAGAAGGCTACAGGAAGAGATCGTGGTGATACTATGCGAGCTTGAGATGTACTTCCCGCCCGCATTCTTTGACGTTATGGTGCATTTGCTGGTCCATATCATGGAGGATATTATCCAACTCGGGACGACGTTCCTGCACAGCATGATGCCGTTCGAAAGGATGAATGGTGTCATCAAAGGATATGTTCGCAACATGTCACGTACAGAGGGAAGTATAGCCAGGGGCTTTCTGACCGAAGAGTGCATCTCCTACTGCACGAATTATCTAGGAATCAAGAACCCCGTTGGTCTGCCCGTCAATAGGCACCTTGGCAGGGCTCGCTGGATGGGGTCACCGTGAGGGTCACCGCGAAATGCATGTCAACTTCGAGGGTCGACTCGCCGACTTTGAAAGAGCAAACCTAGTCGCGCTACAACACATAGACGTGGTCGATCCTTGGGTGGTAGAGCACAAAACCTTTATTGAGAAGACGTACAATGACCGAGGCCAACAGAGGACGGACGGAGATATAATCAAAGAGCACAACTCATGTTTCACGCATTGGTTCAAGCAGAAGCTTCTGTCGTACCCTTTACATGAGGATTCTTCCGCGGAAGAACAACTCATATTCGCCTTGTCACAGGGCGCCGAGCACAACCTGATGACCTATGAGGCGTACGATATCAACGGCTACACATTCTACACCGAGAACAAGGACATGAAGAGCGATGGTTATCAGAACTCCGGGGTAACGATGGAATCCTACACCGGTAACGACAAGAACAGATACTACGGAAGGATCGAGGAGATCTGGGAGCTGAGCTATGCTGGAGAGAAGGTCCCGATGTTCCGTGTCAGATGGGCTGTAGAACTGTTCTTCATCTTTACAGTGCTGTTGTATAGAAATATGCTGAATTTTCTGCTCTGATTGTTGCTCAAAGAAATTTAGCAAAAAAATGCGGTCCTGGGAGACGCCGCTGCTGCTTGAGGCCCTTGAGAGGCCCTTCGTGTCGTGATGATTTTGGAGGTACCCTGAGAGGCCCTTGAGTTTACCGGAATGTCGATTAACTTCTGTTCTGGCAAATTCAGGTACTCCATATGTCCTATTTTCAGCAAAGGTCATGCTGAAATTTTCCGTGAATGTTAGCATGACTTTGCTAAAAATCGGACATATGAGGTACTTGCTACTAATGCATGGGCCGGGGTATCTTAGTACTTAATTAAGTAGGATCAACTGCCCCTTTATTCTTGATGCATTAAACCATAGGTGGCAATAGAGCCAAGTGATTAGGCCCAACTTAGAAATTCTCCTTAGCATCGATAAACCCTAGATGATAAACCCAACATAGGTGGCAATAGAGCCAACTGATTAGTGCCAAGTGATTAGGCCCAACCTAGGGTGCCTCGGCATAGGTAAACCCTAAATGATGAAAACTAGCATTTAGGTGCCTCGGCGTCGACAAACCCTAAATGATGAAACCTTGGCTTTTAGGGTGCCTTGGTGTCGATGAGAACCTAAATGATGTATGCTTAGGCTTTTAGGGTGCCTCGGTGTCGACATACCCTAAATGATAAAAGCTTAGCTTTTAGGATGCCTCAGTGTCAACAAACCCTAAATGATGAGACCATGATCTTGTTCCTTGACAATAACCAACTTTTTGACCAAACTTTTTTCCTATTTAGAGCGAAACATGGCCCACAACGATGAGGCCGGCGGTTCGGGCGGCAAGCAATTTTGGGAGCTGTCCCAGGAGTTGGAGGAAGAACCTCACCGCTATGAGGACGCTGCGGAAGACACCGATCCTGACTACACAACCCCTAGTGGCATCGGGGATGACACTACTGATGATGGCGCCGCGGATGCCACCACTGATGATGGCGGCGCATGCACAGATGGCAGCCAACCGAAGAGGCAATGAAAGGACCGGCGCCCGAACGTGCTCGGCACCGTCAGGGAGGAATTTACTGAAGTGAACTCCGACGGGCATCCGACAGCGCCCAAACACGTAGTCAAGGGGTACTCGATTCAGCTCGGGTGCATTCTCCAGAGCACCGCCTCGATCAACACCGAGAACCTAAGGCATAAGGACCGAGGGAATTTGCGTAGCCTCCTCTTCACGAAGCTGCACGAACGATACAAGTTCCCCAGTGAGTTCGCAAACACACGCCTCTCGGGTAATAAAGTGAACGGTGCCGCCCTCACGACGATGAGCACAGCCCTGGCTACTTCGAAAAGCATGGTGAAGGCAATGATTGACAAAGGTGATAGTTATGAGAAGATCAAGGCGAAATATCCTTTGATGAGCGAAGATGACTACAAGGAGTTCAAGATCAAGTGCGAGAGCCCCGCAACCTCCGAATTAAGTAAGTGGGGGAAAGAAATGCGGCAGTTGAACATAGGGGTCCACCAACTCGGTCGCGGCGGTTACAGAGTGGCGGAGCCTGTATGGGACAAGGAGGAAGCGGAGTGTGCCGAGCAAGGCCTACCGCCCTGCTTCGAGAAATACAGTGACAAGCAGACCAGGAACTTTCTCAGGGCCCAGTACAAGGAGGACCCGGTAACAAAGGAGCTTACCACGGATCCGAAGACCAAGGAGCTTGAGCTTCTTCTGGTAAGGAATACAGCCCCGCGTAATTAGCTCCATATGGTTGCATTCTAATTAATCCCCAATATTTCTAAATGGTTCATGTTCCTTCCGCAGGACAAAGAAAGCAGTAGCGTGGGGTCGTCTCAGAGCTCCCCTTTCGACACCCCTTTGAATAGGGCGTTGAACATAATGAAAAACAAGGATAAGCTCAGTAAGCCAATGTCAGCTGGTCGTGTGGCCGGCAAAGGCTTGTCCACAAAATGGTCGTCATACTATACCGCTGGTGGGCGAAAGGAGAGAAAGACCAGCTCGGAAAGCTAGTCGCGCGAGGTTGAAGCACTCAAGGCGCAAGTGGGGCGGATTCCAGAGATGGTCCAAGAGCAAGTGCAACAACAACTGGGATCGACGCTCACCGGCATTATGCCTACCTTGATTCATGGGATAACGACGTGGATTGCGGGTGGCCAACAGGGGCCGCCCCTGATTCCCAGCTTCACGGCCAGCAAGTCGCACAACACGCAGGCGGCGCCATTGGTGTCTCCGACGGTGGCGGTATTGGTGTCTACGGCGGCGACAGTATTGGTGTCTCCGACACCGGCATTGGAGCTTAATGCACCCGGGTGTACGCCGGCCGGCACCTCGCCAGCAAGCGGCCCCTCCGTCAGTTGCACGCCCGCCGTTGGCGGTGCCTCGACATTAGCCGAGCTCGACGGCATCACAGTAACTAAGCCTCTCAGCCGAGGACTTCATGTCCTTGCCTTTGACTGGGCATCCCTGACGCCCTACATGTTTTCGCAGGGCGCCGCCGACGTTCCTTGCACTCTCCTGCACTTCGTGGGCGGTGAGTTGGTCGATGTCGCCAAGGGCAGAATCGTTCAACCAGGCAACCCCATGTTCCACGGTAATCCGATGCCACCCACAATGTATAGGGTTGAAGTGGTTCGGGTGCTGCCAGGCTACGATGAGTTGTTACCTCCGATTCGACCCGCTGGGGCCGACGAAGAAGATGAGATGACCCTCAGCGCCTGCGTAAGCTGGCCCCTGCTTTGGCCGAAGAGCCAGATTCGTTTGGGGGTGGGGGACACCACCCCACAGACAAGACCACCAGTCATGCCGGCGCCAAGCCATGGCAAGAACGCCGCAATGCTACCGGACATGCCGGACATCCCTATGGCACAGGATCCGGACATGCATATGGCACAGGATCCGGACGACGACGAGAACGACGATGGTACATTTACCAACGTTGATAAGTACTTTGCCAAACATGGGTACGGTGACGAGTTCTGCGGGCCTCCTTCTCAAGAACCCAAACAAGACGACCGCGATCTAGCTGGTATGGCGGAGAAACTCAATTGCAACAGGCGTCATCTGGCGTTCAGTTCTCAGGAGACGCCTCCAGCTGCCGCCTTCACCGAGCCTCAGATAGCGGAGGTGCCAAATATTATCAGCCCCAACACGCTCAAGAAGGCGGTCTGTGAGCAGAACTCGGTCCCATTATAGCAGATCAAGAAGAAGGGCCGGAAACGGCCGACTAAAAAGGGCGCCGGTGCGAGCCAGCCGGCACCGAGTACAATCCGTGCTCAGGACGGGCCACCTTCACCTAAGGATATCTCGAGGAGGGTGCATGTGGCGGGTAGGGCGATGCTACCGACAAATATGCTCAATGCTGCAACCGGTGCTATGCGGAGTCTGCACGACAGTGTTCTTTCTTTGGAGAAGCGGCGTCTCAGAGAGAATGATGTGTCATACCCGGTTTTTGTGGCCAAGGTGCCAGAGGGCAAGGGCTTTGTGGATGGCGCCATCGGGGGTACGATCGTCCTGCGGTTTGATGACATCTTTGCTATGTTCAACCTTCATCCGCTGCACTACACCTTCGTTCGGCTGTTTTTGCTGAGTATGGAGATGCGGATCATTAGAGACAAGACCCCGGACATCGTGATCGTCGACCCCTTCTACATGCGTGCCAAGCTCTTGAGCAGCGCTGGGGAGCACCAAGTCGCGAGTTCACACCTCGAAGACGTCATTCTGGCAAACCCAGATAAGGATAACTTCCTTGTGGCTTACTTTCCCAAGTAAGTCATCCCTTAACCGCCCCGTAACATATGATTTCTTAGATTTCGATCATTCTTATTTTTTCTAACATTCTGTGTTCTGTGCAGTGACACACATTGCACACTCATCCTCTCAAGCCCAAAATATTCCATTGCCACGTATTTCGACCTGAACCGTAACTCCAAGATAGACTACAGAAATATCAAGAAAGTTCTTGATGATGTTCTCCCTGGCTACGCCAAATCTGGAGGCACCTTCATCAGGGCAGTTCGTAAGTACGGCAAGCATGTGTTCGCCCACAATACGATGTTCTGATGCGTCAAGCAGCCGCCTGGCGGTCAGAAGGATGCCTACTACACCCTCCATCACATGCGGGCGATCGTAAGGGACCATCATCACCTTCTGCTACCAAATAATCTCAAAGATTGGGCCGCGAGCTTGTCGGCAATCCAGTACGCAGACATCAGACAAGAATTCTTTCGCATCCAGTCGGAGTTTGCGGACATCATCCATCAAGATGTCCTTCATACCTCGGGGCAGTTCTTCCTCAGATATCAACCGTCCAACATTGAGATAGACGGAATGCTACAAATGCAGGCTGACAACGCCCGCGATTTCATAACCATCATGACAGACGGCGGCTTCATCCACGCTCCTGTCCATGAGTCGAGTCGAAAGTAGTGATGTGTAGTTCTGAAACATTGATTGGCTCATGTTGTAATTAAACTTTAATGAATTGTATGTCTCTTTGATTTGGACAGTCGTTCAACTTAGATGTAATCGATGCTATTTATTAGTAGGACCATGAATCGTACTATTAATGTCTTGCTTTTCTCTTCCGATCCTTTTGTTGCATACTTATATATTGCTTATGTATGTATTGTCTGTTGTTTGGCTTGTGCATAGAGATGCCATCGTATGTCGTGTACAAGGGTAAGGTTCCCGGAGTCTACGACGACTGGGAGGAGTGCTGGAGACAGGTTCACCGTTTCAGCGGTAACAGTTACAAAGGGTACACCACTAGGGCGGAGGCCGAATCTAGATACGCCCGCTATCTAGCGGGAGAGAGGAGGGAGCATTGGAGGAACCGGATGAAGACCAGTTTGATTGCGATGATGCTCATCGTGATGACCGCAGCTCTCTTCTATGTGATGGTAGTTTAGATGATTGATATCGACTTGTAATGTGAAGACAAACTCGATACTCACGGTCTCGAGACTTGTAATGTTTTATCTTTGTTCGGCCTTTTGAATTCGGAGACTAATATGATGAATTGTATTCGGAGACTAATCTTCTATTGTATTCGATGAATCTGCTGTTGCTGTGTGCTACTATCTATATTCTATCAAATAATATATTTTGTAACCTATGCAAAAATCAGAAAAGTAAAAAAAAACAAATATTCATACTAGTGGTGCATCACCACAAGGTGCGCCATTAGTATGCCAAAGGATACTAATGGCGCATCAAGACAGAGTGCGCCATTAGTATGCCAAAGGATACTAATGGCGCATCAAGACAGAGTGTGCCATTTGTATGCCAAGTATACTAATGGCGCATCTATCCGCAGTGCGCCATTAGTGTGCCAAGCACATGGTTAAATATGGCCCCTGGGAGGCACACTAATGGCGCATGGTGTTATATACTAATGGCGCACTTGGTGGTGCGCCATTAGTAAAAATTACTAGTGGCGTGCTACTAATGGCGCACCAGTGATGCGCCATTAGTAGGCAAAATTGGTGCACCATTAGTAGGCCTTTTCCTAGTAGTGAAGGGGGTCACGGAGATGAGGGACGCTCGCAGACGAGAGGGGGAAACGGAACGGAGCGAGGAAACGACGGTGCACACGGGAGCTCACAGTGTTCGGCGACGGCTCAATGAGGAAACAAATGAAGGGGGAACGAGCTCCAGGGAGAAGACGATTAAGAACTAAACGTGATTTTTGGGAGGCTTTTGGAATCAAATACTATAGGCGTGTAAAGTTGGAAGGGATTTGGGCAAGTATTTAACACAACTACAGTTCAACTGTCCAGTATTGCCCAGAAAACAAATGAGGAAGAAACACTCACTAGGAGTGTTAGATAGAGCTACCACTTGGCAAACCTCCATGTTTTTGTCATATTTAGATGCTGCAAAAAGATCATACCAAATGGACTTGCCAAATGGGTATTAGCTTCACAAGCATCACTGTTGACCAGAAACTTGGGAAAATTCTAAGAAAGTATTGACTACATGGAATGAGCCAAACTCTTGGGTAGGTGGGTTATATGGATAGGAGAAGGCTTGGAAATATTTTCAATCATAATGGAGCAAGATAAAACATACTTGCTTCACAAACTCAAATTTTGGACAGAAAACAAGAATTGCTCCTGTGCTCTCATCGTTCAATGCAATGAGCTGAATTTATGTGGAGGCTAATGATTTGGAATAGTTGAGAGGATTGCAAAGTTTCATATCATTTGGAAACTCTATGAAGGTACGTCCTTCACAAAGTTGCAATCTGGTCAGAAATTTTGAAAAATTGCACTGGGAGCCAGAAGGAAGGGATTGAGCTCATCGTTGGTATCCTTGGGTTATTTAACAATGGTAATCACCCTGCCAAATTGCAGCTCAATTGGAATTAGTAATAAAGCACTTCCTTTGCAAAATTTCAGAGAAGGCAGAAACTTGCATTGGATCATGTGCCAAATTTTTGATCTGTGGAACATGAGATAAGGATGGAACTAGTGATTATATAGCACGGACAAGCTCCACAATTTATGTGAGAATTTTCTCTGCTATAAAAATAGTAGTTCCTTTAGAAAACGACATAATTGCATTATTGGTATTAAATAGGAAAAGGAATTTCGCCTTATTTAATTATGTCCAATATTTTTGCCAGAGCTAGGATTAGACATAAATATCATCTCCACAAATTTTCATTATTTTAGGAGAAGACTAGATATGCCTTTGGATTTTATTCCTTGGAAAGCCAAGAAAAGGAATAAATTATAATTCAAAAATATTGCATGGGACTTGGCAATATTTTTGCATATCCAAGGATTAGGAGGATAGGAGGGTCTCTGGGAACAGATGAGATGATCAACAGATCAAGGAAAATGGTGGCTCCTTTGTATTCACAAAGGACACATTCAAATTCCAAGAATTGGAATTAGGGTTTGAGAGGATTTGAGATGATGCAAATCAGGTCTTACCCACTGACAAAGACATGAGTAAGGTTTTGAAAGGTTGGAAATGACAAAATTTCTCAGGGTCATCCAGCAAACTCAGGAGAAATTTTGAAAAGTAATTGCTAGGAAGAAATAATAGCACAAAAATTCATAACCCAGTTTTGGGGCTATTACAAACCTTTCCCCGTTAAAAAGAATCTCATCCTCGAGATTCCTAGGGTTACAACACAATTGAAAAGATAACCACTCCGGGGAAAACCTCGGGGTAAATTTTGAATCCTTCGGTCAGATTTCAATGAGTTGGGGTACCGATAATTAATACACCCCGCGAGATATGGACAAACATGGTTATATCCACGGCTAGGGGCACTCGAGATCAAACTCTCAAAAAATCTGCTAGATGCACCCAAGTGAACAGTGGATTCACCTGCTGACATGTGGGTCCAGGGCCCACTGGCAGTCTCCTTCTTCTACCTCTGGCTTGTTGCTTCTCCTACACTGCTGCTCCGCGTGCGGCTTGGCACGACGCACATCTAGCTCCTAGGGTGATGAGGACCCTAGAGCCATAATGCGTGGCGTGCACGGTGCTGGTGCAGCGAGCACTCACATCACAGGCCAGCACCATGTCAGCACTACTCGCGGATTCGCCTCCTAGATGCCGGTGATTGAGCGACGAGTGGTTTTCCTGGACCTCGCTCACCGTACACCGGGGTTGGGCTATAAAAGGTGACAGCGCAGCCCTCCTCCAACACACCAACACAATGCCGCTCTATTACCTCTTCGGTTTCGACGAGATTGAACTGAGCTCCTTCGGCAAGGAAATGTTCTTGTGTCAGGACCCCGATTCCAAGTCACATTGATCTAGCCGGTAACACCTCATATCACTTTGCGGCCTCACACACGGTATTCCCACGGGTGTCGCCTTACCATGGCCCAGGACCGTTTGCGCCTTTTGGCTCACGTATATTATAGTGTCGCTAGCATCCATATGACAGAGAACCCAGGCCGACATGGCTAGCCATGAACCCAAAGCGGCACTAACCTATGGGGACAGGCATACATGAATCACATCGAGCATGTCGGTCATCAGCGTGTGAATCCGGGCTGTAGCACTAGGCTAACAGGACTCCAAGGAACCCGGGCTGTAGCAGGCTAGGCAGGACTCCGAATGTCACCGCGTGACATTTCCCCGAAGGGATAAACATAGGAACAAAGTGAAACACATGCCGGCCAGTCAAGTGTCATGAGCAGTAGTGCTGGGCTAGCAGGACTTCGGTGAACTAGGCTATAGCGAACTACTATGGCACAAGGAGCACTAGACTACATTTCCCCATAAGAGAGGCTGCCAAGGATAAACAACTAGATTATCGGATCCCACACATACCAAGCATTTCAATCATACACACAATCGATATGTGTAAATACAACATGGCATCACAACAAAACACTACAAGTCAAGTACTTTATTTAAAGGCTCCGGAGAGCCATACATAACATGTTCATACAGGTAGGGGTCACAAGACCCGACACTCAAGTCATACAAGCATACAAGCACATGCGGAAGCAAATAAGTCTAAGTACAGACCCTAGAAAGAAAGAAGGCTTGTCGAAGCCTGTCTATCTACATGGGGCCCTCCATGGCCAGAATCACCACCTGGGTGGCAAGTTACTCATCGACGTCGAGGTCTACATAAAACCCATCGGAGGGGGCGGTGTTGTCGTGTGAAAATAGTAATTAAAGCAACATGAGTACAAAGGTACTCAACAAGTCTTACAACAGATCCTACTATACATGCTCATTCTCAAGAAGGTGGTGGAGTTATTGCAGCAAGCCATCTTTGACTCTTGGCTAAGCTATCCTACGAGACACCATTGTAAAATAGTTTCCGCACATGAGTCCACTAATCACCAACACAATACTCCACTGGGGATCCTCCCTCGTCATCCTACGAGAGGGCCATCCTTGGTACTCACACTTACCTTGAGTCTTTTAGTAGTAACCATTAACTTGTCTATGACTGTATAGGCAACCAAGTAGTCCTTTACCGCGGATGCGGCTATTCGAATAGATGATGTTAACCTTGCAGGGGTGTCCTTCTTCATACACGCTCTCACCACTTACCGTCGTTTACACGACATATACTCGGCAACCTTCAAGCGGAAGCCCAACGAGGGTGTCGGCCATGGCCTACAGAAACACACGAGTCTCTAGTCCAGGTTTATCGCCTATCCAGGTTCCATCCGCAGGGAGTCCGGCCGAGGTTTCCACATACGGCCCTGAACTATGTGAACTTGGTTCCCGAGACACCAAACGGGTGACTCGGTACATCGTGCCATGGTGTATCTACCGCATCACAGCCCACCCCTAGGGTCAGCGCTACGCACAGCCGCCAACACATAACCTACAAACACCATAAACTAATTGCAACTCCTGGACAGAGTACTAGGGTGATTAAGAAGCCGAGAGGGTCCATTGGTTTCGGGCCCAATGTATGGTAGTAACAGATTCTTGAATCACACATACAGATCTCAGTTTCTAGGGACGACCTCAATGAAACAACCCACCATGTACTCCTACATGGCCTCTCATCGATACCTTTACCAAAACATGTTCAACACATCCCTCACATTACCGACATAATCATTTCACTCTAGCCCATCACCCAGATGAACCAGACCTGACACAACTCTAAGCATAGCAGGCATAGCAAGGTAGGAAAGACATGCATGGCTCAATCAACTCATACACATGCTAGAGGGTTTCATCTAGTTACTGTGGCAATGACAGGTCATGCAGAGGATAAAGGTTCAACTACCGCAGCACACAGCAGTTGAAACATTGTTGTCTTAATGCAGTAAATGAGAGCAGAAGCGAGAACATGGGATTGTATCGATATGATCAATGGGGCTGCTTGCCTGATGGAGTAGTAGTAGGGTACTGCCCTTCAGTTGGATACTCGGAGATATCCTCAGAGGCAAAACCTACCACGAAAGACACCACAGAACACAATGATCACATGGCAATATGCAACAATATGATGCATGCTATGACATGGCAATCTGAGGTGTCCTGCCTAATGCAATGTGAAAGAAGTTGGTTTGGGTCCATTTGAATCAAAGATTCAAATGGAAGCTTATGTTCTTTAGCACTATAAGTGTATTAGCTTGTTTCACCTAAACAGCAAGGTTAAAGTGTTTTGTCATGCATGAAACCATTACAGATGGAAAATTGAATTTTTCTGATCAAATTTCATATATAAATCTTTGCATTTGGAGTTACAGATTAAAAGTTATGAATTTTTGAAGTTTGTAAGATTTTCTAGAATTTTCTGAATAAGATTAAATCTAGAAAAGTCCACTACCGCGTCAGCATTGCGTCAGCACTGCATCAGCAGGTCAACAGGCGGCTCAGGTCAAACCTGACCAGTGGGACCCACTGGTCAGTGACACCGTTAGTTAACTAACCAATTAGGGTCAGTTAGTGCTAATCTAGGTTTGACCAGGGACAGGGCCCACATGTCAGTGACTCAGGGGGGTCAAATCCCTGGTCAACGGGGTCAAAGCACCGGCGTTTAAATGCCGGCGACGACCAGACGCGGCGGCGCAGCTCGGGATTCATGCTCCGGTGACCAAAAGTGTGGCGGAGGCCATCTACCTGATGCGGATGCTCCCCCGCATCGAGTGGTGGTGGTGGTTGGACCGGGGTGGCTGAAAACGTCGCCGGCGACGACTTCGGCCGCTGCCGAAGCTCGGTGTTGTTGCTACGACGGGCGTGGCGGCGTGGGGTTAGCTCCTACGTGCTCTACGTGGCGTGGTGAGCAAGAAGGACGTGACGGCTGAGCCGTTGCGTGGCCGGAGTCATGCCGGCGGTGAGAACAGGCGGCGGCGGGTGCGGGTGTGCTCGGTGCGGTGCGTATGGTGTAAGAGAGAGAGAACGGAGAGGGAGAGGACGGGCAGCAGCTCACAACGGTCTCGACGAGCTGGTCAGCGAGGTCGGGAAAGAGCTGGAGCGGTCGAGGTAGCGAGGGGGATCTCCGGCGATGGCGGATCGGGACGGGCTCAGTGCAGCGTCTCCGGGGCGAGCGAGCGCTCAAGGATCGGTCGAGGCGAAGCAGTGGATGACGGCGAAGCTTATTGGCACAGCGAGGCGACGAGTGGACGGCGGTGGCTGCGGGCTTCATGACGGCGCGGGCGCGGCTGCGTCGGCCATGGCGTCGAGGGAGCGAGGGAGAGAGCAGGGGGGAGTGTGAGGTGTTGGGTAGACCGGGGTGACACCGAGGAGGCGTTCGCGGCATCGAGGCGGTGACCAGGCGATGCAGATGAGCTGGGTGGTGGCGTGGCGAGCTCGGGCGTGTGCGCCGTGTCCCTCCTCTGCCTACTGGCAGAGGTAGGCGATGACTGCCACGGGAGAGCACAGTGCTGGGCCAGCCAGTGGGCTGCTAAGTGGGCTGCGCCAAGTAAGTGGCTGGATCCTTTCTCTCTCCTTTTTTTCAGTTTTCTATTATTTCTGTAACTTCAGGGCTTTATGAAAAATGCTAGGGCATTTCCAAAAATCATAAACCTAATCATGGCTACTGCTTAGAATATATCCAACAGTAAACATTGTAGTTTATGATTATTTGAGCATTTAAAATATTTTATAGCATTTAACTGCCAAAATGCAAATACTATATGAATTAATCCAATGACCTTAAGATGTCCTAGAAAAGTGTGCACCATTTTTGTCAAAGGTTTTAACCCAAAACAAAAAGGGTGGACTTTTCAGAAGGGCATTTCAGGTTCATTGAATTTTTTTTAGTAAACCCTAGTTGTTCCAAGGGGGTGCTGGGGGTTCTGTCATCCCCATTTCAGTTTTCTGGGAAATTAAACATGATGCAACACTCTAATGCATGAACTAGCTAGGGTGTGACAACTCACCCCACTCAAAAGAATCTCTTCCCGAGATTTAGGATCCATTGGGAAGAAGGTGGGGTACTCGAGTCAAAGACGATCCTCCCTTTCCCAAGTGGCTTCCTTTTCAGTGTGGTGTGACCATTGAACCTTAAGAAACTTGATGTTATCGCGTCGAGTGGTATGCTCGGCTTGATCAAGGATACGAACGGGATATTCCCGATATGAGAGATTATCTTTTAGATCAAGCGTTTCGTGGTCCACTCCACGGATAGGATCCCTGAAGCAACGCCTGAGTTGAGAAACATGGAAGACATCGTGAACTATGGAAAGATGCGGAGGTAGTTCCAATTGGTAGGCAACTTCTCCTCGTTTGGCAACAATGCGAAAGGGTCCAATGTAACGAGGAGCCAATTTGCCTTTGATACCGAATCAATGGGTTCCCTTTAGCGGAGTGACCCGAAGGTAAGCCTTCTTGCCGACTTCATAAGTCACGAGCTTATGTTTACGGTCATATTGGCTCTTTTGACGAGATTGGGTTGTTTTCAATTTCTCATGAATAACGCGAACCTGCTCCACTGCTTCCTGAATCATATCCGACCCAAATAGTTGTCTTTCCCCGGTTTCTGACCAGTTAAGAGGCATTCGACATTTTCGTCCATAGAGAACTTTGAAAGGAGCTTTGCCCAAGCTAGCTTGATAACTATTGTTATAAGAGAACTTCGTGAATGGAAGGCATTTCTCCCAATCCATTCCGAATGAAATGACCGAAGCTCGGAGCATATCCTCCAGGATTTGATTGACTCGCGCTACTTGACCACTTGATTGGGTGTGAAACGCGGTGCTAAAAGAGAGACGAGTTCCCATAGCATTTTGGAAACTTTCCCAAAATCGAGAGGTGAAGAGACTCCCACGGTCTGAGTTAATTTCCAATGGGACACCATGAAGAGACACTATTCGGGAGATGTATAGGTCAGCTAGCTGGCTAGCGGTGATACTCTCACGAACAGGTAGGAAATGGGCTACTTTCGAAAGACGATCGATCACGGCGAAGATAGCATTATTCCCTCTCTTGGTCCTGGGAAACCCAGTAATGAAATCCATACTGATTTTATCCCATTTCCAGTCAGGAATAGCCAAAGGTTGAAGGGTGCCAGCAGGCCGTTGATGCTCTTCTTTAACACGACGACAGATGTCGCAACTAGCAATGTATTGAGCAATTTCTCTCTTCATCCTAGTCCACCAAAACCTCTGGCGTAGGTCTTGATACATTTTAGTACTACCAGGATGAATGGCGAGAGGGGATTCATGAGCTTCCTTAAGGATCAGCCACCTCAGGTCTCGTGCTTTTGGAACCACTAAACGGTTTCGAAAGTACACGACACCTTGATCATCAACGGAGAAACAATTTGCGACTCCTTTCTTAATGTTTCTCTTAATATGGGAGATCCCCGGATCTACCTTCTGTGCCTTGATGATCTGATCCGTAAGGGTAGGTTTCGCCACCAGGGTGGATAGGAATCCTTGAGGAACAATGTGAAGGTTAAGCTTACGAAATTCCTCGTGGAGAAGTGGTTGACTTTGTTGTAACATCAGGTTGTTACAATAAGATTTACGACTTAGCGCATCAGCCATGACATTGGCTTTGCCCGGGGTGTAAGTGTTTCCTAAGTCGTAATCCGAGATCAACTCGACCCAACATCTTTGCCAGAGATTCAAATCCGGTTGGGTGAAGATATATTTCAAACTTTGGTGATCGGTGAAGATCTCGCAACGATTACCGAGAAGGTAATGTCGCCATGTTTTAAGTGCATGGACTACCGCTGCAAGCTCTAGATCATGTGTGGGATAGTTTTCCTCATGTGGGTGTAATTGCCGTGAAGCATAGGAAATTACCTAACGATCTTGCATGAGTATGCAACCTAGTCCTTGTCGCGAGGCGTCGCAATAGATAATAAAGTCCTTGGAGAAATCTGGTGGTACCAGTACGGGAGCAGATGTCACGCGTCTTTTCAGTTCCTGAAAGCTGAACTTGGACTGTGGGGTCCACTCGAACTTTTTATCTTTCTTGAGGAGTTCAGTTAGAGGTTTAGCAACCTTGGAGAAATTCTCGACGAAGCGGCGACAATAGCTCGCTAGGCCAAGGAAGCTCCGAACTTGCTTGACCATTTCAGGTGGAGTCCAATCAAGGACAGCTTGAACTCTCTCGGGATTGACAACAATACCCTTGCCAGAGATTACATGGCCTACATAGGTCACTTCTGGCAACCAAAATTCACACTTGGAGAATTTGGCATAAAGGCGATGCTCTCGAAGTTTCGTCAATACCAGCCTTAGATGTTCAGCATGTTCTTCCTCGCTCTTGGAGTAGATGAGTATATCATCGAGGTATACCATGACGAATTTATCAAAATACTCCATGAAGACCGAGTTCATTAACCGAGAGAAGGTGGCTGGTGCATTGGTTAAACCGAAGAACATAACGGTGTACTCGTATTGGCCATAGCGAGTAACAAAGGCCGTTTTGGGAATGTCCGCGTTTTTTATTTGATTTGATGGTAGCCCAACCTCAAATCCATCTTGGAAAAGACTAGGGATCCAGCGAGCTGGTCATACAGATCGTTGATCCTGGGGAGCGGATACTTGTTCTGGATAGTGACCAAGTTGACAGGTCGGTAATCTACAACCATCCGATCCATTCCATCCTTCTTCGTAACGAAGAGGACGGGGCAAGCCCAAGGAGAAGAACTAGGATGGATGAAACCCTTTTTCAAGGACTCATCGAGTTGGCTCTTAAGCTCGGCTAGTTCTAAGGGTGCCATCTTATAGGGTCTCCTAGAAATTGGAACGGTTCCTGGAACAAGGTCTATCACAAACTCGACATCCATGTCAGGTGGAACACCTGGCAGTTCTTCTGGAAAGACATCCGGGAAGTCTCGAACTACCGGAATATCTTCAAGGTCTGGAAGGGGGTTGGTATTTAGGGAGTAAAGCTGGCGCTTGGCCACTCGAGTTAAGACATTGACTGTCTTGCCCGATGGGTGAGTAAGTTGAACAGTTCTAGTAGAGCAATCAATCTTAGCATAATGGGCTGACATCCAGTCCATACCCAAGATGATGTTTATGTCCGAGGACTTGAGAGCTCTTAAGGATGCAAGGGAGAAAAGTCTATCGACAAGGATTTCATTCCCATGGCTTACTCTAGAAGTTTGCCATTTGGAACCCGGAGTTTGAATTACCATGGAAGTGCGCATGTCACAGAATGTCATGTTATGCAATCGAGCATAGTTCTCAGATATGAATGAATGAGATGCTCCAGTATCGAAAAGAACAGATGCTGGATGGCAATTAATAAGGAGCATACCAAGGACGATGTTAGGATCATCATGAGCCTCCTCAGCTGAGACATAGTTGACATGGCCACGTGCAGTGGTGGCTGGCTTGGCGTAGAATGCCTTTCCCGCTGGCTTACCATGGCCAACGGACTTTCCAGACTGGTTGGGGTTGTTGTTCTGGGGACACTCTCAACTGTAGTGACTCGGCTCTCCACACTTGAAACATGTCACAACATCGGGGCGTGGAGCAACATTAGCAGCGGGGCCACCATAGGGTTTAGGCGGTTCAAACTGCTGGTTGGGGCGAGGCACCTCAAAGGATGGCCTCGGAATGAACCTGGGTGGCAGCACTGTGCTTGGAATCCACACCCGGCGCTTCTGAGATCCAGAGCCGGATGAAGAACCAAAATCATGAGAGTGCTTGCGTGAAGCGTCATAGTCACACTGGCCTGTCTCAGCACTGATGGCTTTATTGACCAACTTCTAGAAAGAGGTGCACTCGTGCAGACGAAGATCGCGGCGAAGCTCGGGGCTAAGTCCCTTGCGGAACCTTGCCTGCTTCTTAGCGTCGGTGGATACCTCTTCAGGAGCATAACGTGCCAGATTCCCAAATTCACGACTATATGCATCCACAGTCAGTGTGCCATGGGTGAAGTTGCAGAACTCTTCCCTCTTACGATCTATGAGACCTTCCGGGATGTGATGCTCACGGAAAGCCTCACTAAATTCAGCCCAAGTAGTGATTTGGCCGACCGGGTGCATAACCTCAAAGTTTTCCCACCAAAGGCTAGCAGGGCCTTCGAGGTGATAGGCAGCATAGGTAACCTTATCAGCTTCGGCTACGTTGGCAGAACGTAGCTTGTGGGTGATGCTGCGAAGCAAGTCATCCATGTCGAGGGGCTCGACGGAATGATTAAACTTTGGTGGGTACAACTTGATAAAGTCATTCATTGACACCAAGTCGTTTCGCTGATGAGTGTAGTGTTCTGCTCAATCCGCTCCAGCAAGCGGTTAGTCTCACACTGGTTTCTTTCCGCCTCCAGCATACCTTCGGCCAGAGAAGGCGGGTGAGGCAGATTTTCACCCCTAGCTGCACTGGCTTCTCCCTGCTCCGGGGCAGCATGGTTGCTGCGGGTGTTGACCATCCTAGGAAAAACAAGATAACGGTTTAGACAAGGATGGCACAAACTTGGCAAGGAAGTGCAGAATGTAATGGATAACATGGAATGCTAAGACATTCATTGCACGACATGCTAATATAGAAACTGCCATATATATACCATTGGTCATACACACCATACATAGTTTAGTACAAGCCCAGACTAGAGTACAACTACGGTGAAAGACATTACATCTCATCGGAGGCATTCCAAGCTCCTATACATTATTTTTCTACACCTCCGGAGCGTGATACACACCAAGCCGTATCCCACGGGTCACGCGGGACTGTGGAGAATACAACTACTATAGTACTAGTGAAACTACTACTAGCTAAGACGGCTCCGTAGTAATCCTCATAAAAGTCACCACCAAAGCCTGGAAGTGGAACATGATCATCTGGGAACAGACGGTCCTGCGGAGCCTGCGGGCCATAGGGACTCGGATGTGGCCTTGGTCCCACAGACGGTGGCAGACGGGGACCACGAGGAGGGGTGATGCCTCCTACATCACGCCACTCCATACAATCTGGCAATCCAGACCGCACAGGGTACAGGTCCCTCATGTCCATGTATCCTGCCTGCACAGCAGGTGCAAACCGAGTCAAAGTGGCCCAGTGATCAGAACGAGTGTTGAAAAGCTCCATATGCAAGGCCCGATTTTCGCGGTCCTTGTCTTCGAGCATCTCGGCAGTGGTGCGGAGTAGTGACTCCTCATGTGTAGAGTCATAGTACAAAGCCTGATAGTACCCCTGTGCTCCAGGGAGTGAGGCTGGCATGTAGCGGAAATCGGTGTCCTGAAGCAAGGCAGTCCTGGCTCGAATGATAGTCATCATTGAGTAAGCTGCATCCTACATAGACATCTCAATAGTGACCCCAAGTTCATAGGAACAGTGAAGGGGTTCAGTGGCTCTAGGATAAGAGGGATATATCCTGACGGTACAAAGGTACTTGCTCTGGTTGAAGTCTCGGAACTGCTCCTCGATGGTATATTTCGGATACCACCGATAGCCTGTCTCGACCATCACTCGAACCAACATGGCCGTGTGACCGGGTACATCGAGGCACCGGGTCAGGCGAACCACTTGGTTCTGAGAACGGGTGGCCATCTGAAAGCACAGAATAATGCAAAGACATTAGAATTTCCTAGGAGAAATCGAACAGCATAAGGGCAGTAAATGCTAAGAAAAAGATTTGAGACATCCACAACAGTTTGCAAAACCACTCAACAACATCATATCAAGGTTCTGGTTCAACTGACAACACACTAAAAGTATTAGAAACTATACTGAGGCTTGTAACAACAATCCTATAAGTTACTGCAGATTAGTAACACGTGAACCTGATAGAGAGAAGAGAGCCTAGTCCTTAACCCACATAGAATGAGAAGAGAATGACTCAGATCAGAGGGCATAAGATAAAGAAGTAAAAGAGCCTTACGTTCCCTCCCACAATCAATTCCCCTACATATAACTAAAGCATTTCTAGACTCGACATTGACCAGTTTGGCTCAACGAACCTACAAGCAGTCTGGCTCAGATGCCAACGCTGTCAAGACCCTGATTCCAAGTCACGTCGATCTAGCCGGTAACACCTCATATCACTTTGCGGCCTCACGCACGATATTCCCACGGGTGTCGCCTTACCATGGCCCGGGACCGTTTGCGCCTTTTGGCTCACATATATGATAGTGTCGCTAGCATCCATATGACAGAGAACCCGGGCCGACATGGCTAGTCGTGAACCCAAAGCGGCACTAACCTATGGGTACAGGCATACATGAATCACATCGAGCATGTCGGTCATCAGCGTGTGAATCCGGGCTGTAGCACTGGGCTAACAGGACTCCGGGGAACTCGGGCTGTAGTAGGCTAGGCAGGACTCTGGATGTCACCGCGTGACATTTCCCCGAAGGGACAAACATAGGAACGAAGTGAAACACATTTCGGCCAGTCAAGTATCCTGAGCAGTAGTGCTGGGCTAGCAGGACTCCGGTGAACCGGGCTGTAGCGGACTACTATGGCTCAGGGAGCACTAGACTACATTTCCCCATAAGAGAGGCTGCCAAGGATGCACAACTAGATTGTCGGATCCCACACATACCAAGCATTTCAATCATACACACAATATGCTCGATATATGTAAATACAACATGGCATCACAACAAAACTCTACAAGTCAAGTACTTTATTTAAAGGCTCTGGAGAGCCATACATAACATGTTCATACAGGTAGGGGTCACAAGACCCGACACTCAAGTCATACAAGCATACAAGCACATGCGGAAGCAAATAAGTCTGAGTAAAGACACTAGAAAGAAAGAAGGCATGTCGAAGTTACTCATGGCCAGAATCACCACCTGGGTGGCAAGTTACTCATCGACGTCGAGGTCTACATAAAACCCATAGGAGGGGGCGGTGTTGTCGTCTGAAAACAGTAATTAAAGCAACATGAGTACAAAGGTACTCAGCAAGTCTGACAACATATCCTACTATACATGCTCATTCTCAAGAAGGTGGTGGAGTTATTGCAGCAAGCCAGCTTTGACTCTTGGCTAAGCTATCCTACGAGACACCACTATAAAATAGTTTCCGCACACGAGTCCACTAATCACCTACACAATACTCCACCGGGGATCCTCCCTCGTCATCCTACGAGAGGGCCATCCTCGGTACTCACACTTATCTTCAGTCTTTTAGTAGTAACCATTAACTTGTCTATGAACTATATAGGAAACCAAGTAGTGCTTTACCGCGGACACGGCTATTCGAATAGATGATGTTAACCCTGCAGGGGTGTACTTCTTCATACATGCTCTCACCACTTACCATCGTTTACAAGACATGTACTCGGCAACCTTCAAGCAGAAGCCCAATGAGGGTGTCGGCTACGGCCTACCTAAACACACGAGTCTCTAGTCCAGGTTTATCGCCTATCCAGGTTCCATCCGCAGGGAGTCCGGCCGAGGTTTCCATATACGGCCCCGAACGATGTGAACAGGGTTCCCGAGACACCAAACGGGTGACTCGGTACACCGTGTCACGGTGTATCTACCGCATCATAGCCCACCCCTAGGGTCAGCGCTATGCACGGCCACCAACACATAACCAACAAACACCAGAAACTAATTGCAACTCCTGGACAGAGTACTAGGGTGATTAAGAAGCCGAGAGGGTCCATTGGTTTCGGGTCCAAAGTATGGTAGTAACTGATTCTTGAATCACACATATAGATCTAAGTTCTTAGGGACGGCCTCAATGAAACAACCCACCATGTACTCCTACATGGCCTCTCATCGATACCTTTACCAAAACATGTTCAACACATCTGTCACATTACCGCCGTAATCATTTCACTCTAGCCCATCACCCAGATGAACCATTAACTTGTCTATGACTGTATAGGCAACCAAGTAGTCCTTTACCGCGGACGCGGCTATTCGAATAGATGATGTTAACCTTGCAGGGGTGTCCTTCTTCATACACGCTCTCACCACTTACCGTCGTTTACACGACATATACTCGGCAACCTTCAAGCGGAAGCCCAACGAGGGTGTCGGCCATGGCCTACAGAAACACACGAGTCTCTAGTCCAGGTTTATCGCCTATCCAGGTTCCATCCGCAGGGAGTCCGGCCGAGGTTTCCACATACGGCCCTGAACTATGTGAACTTGGTTCCCGAGACACCAAACGGGTGACTCGGTACATCGTGCCACGGTGTATCTACCGCATCACAGCCCACCCCTAGGGTCAGCGCTACGCACAGCCGCCAACACATAACCTACAAACACCATAAACTAATTGCAACTCCTGGACAGAGTACTAGGGTGATTAAGAAGCCGAGAGGGTCCATTGGTTTCGGGCCCAATGTATGGTAGTAACAGATTCTTGAATCACACATACAGATCTCAGTTTCTAGGGACGACCTCAATGAAACAACCCACCATGTACTCCTACATGGCCTCTCATCGATACCTTTACCAAAACATGTTCAACACATCCCTCACATTACCGACATAATCATTTCACTCTAGCCCATCACCCAGATGAACCAGACCTGACACAACTCTAAGCATAGCAGGCATAGCAAGGTAGGAAAGACATGCATGGCTCAATCAACTCATACACATGCTAGAGGGTTTCATCTAGTTACTGTGGCAATGACAGGTCATGCAGAGGATAAAGGTTCAACTACCGCAGCACACAACAGTTTGAAACGTTGTTGTCTTAATGAAGTAAATGAGAGCAGAAGCGAGAACATGGGATTGTATCGATATGATCAATGGGGCTGCTTGCTTGATGGAGTAGTAGTAGGGTACTGCCCTTCAGTTGGATACTCGGAGATATCCTCGGAGGCAGAACCTACCATGAAAGACACCATAGAACACAATCATCACATGGCAATATGCAACAATATGATGCATGCTATGACATGGCAATATGAGGTCTCCTGCCTAACGCAATGTGAAACAAGTTGGTTTGGGTCCATTGGAATCAAAGATTCAAATGGAAGCTTATGTTCTTTAGCATTATAAGTGTATTAGCTTGTTTCACCTAAACAGCAAGGTTAAAGTGTTTTATCATGCATGAAACCATTACAGATGGAAGGATTGAATTTTTCTGATCAAATTTCATATATAAATCTTTGCGTTTGGAGTTACAGATTAAAAGTTACGAATTCTTGAAGTTTGTAAGATTTTCTGCAATTTCCTGAATAAGATTAAATCCAGAAAAGTCCATTACTGCGTCAGCATTGCGTCAGCACTGCGTTAGCAGGTCAACAGGCGGCTCGGGTCAAACCCGACCAGTGGGACCCACTAGTCAGTGACACCATTAGTTAACTAACTAATTAGGGTTAGTTAGTGCTAATCTAGGTTTGACCAGGGATAGGGCCCACGTGTCAGTGACTCAGGGGGGGTCAAATCCCTGGTCAGCGGGGTCAAAGCATCGGCATTTAAATGCCGGCGACGACTAGATGCGGCGGGGCAGCGCGGGATACGCGCTCCGGCGACCAAAAGTGTGGCAGTGACCATCTACGTGATGCGGGCGCTCCCCCGCATCGAGTGGTGGTGGTGGTTGGACCGGGGGTGGCTGAAAACATCGCCGACGATGACTTCGGCGGCTGCCGGAGCTTGGGTGAGCTCGGGGTCGTCGCTACGACGGGCGTTGCGGCGTGGGGTTAGCTCCTACGTGCTCTACGTGGCGCGGTGAGCAAGAAGGATGTGACGGCTGAGCCGTTGCGTGGCCAGAGTCACGCCGGCGGTGAGCATAGGAGGCGGCGGGTGCGGGTGAGCTCGGTGCGGTGCTTACGGTGTACGAGAGAGAGAACGGAGAGGGAGAGGACGGGCAGCAGCTCACAGCGTTCTTGACGAGCTGGTCAGCAAGGTCGGGGAAGAGCTGGAGCGGTCGAGGTAGCGAGGGGGATCTCCGGTGATGGCGGATCGGGACGGGCTCGGTGCAGTGTCTCCGGGGGGAGCGAGCGCTCGGGGATCGGTCGAGGCGAAGCAGTGGACGACGGTGAAGCTTGTTGGCACGGCGAGGCGACGAGTGGACGGCGGTGGCTGCGGGCTTCACGACGGCGCGGGCGCGGCTGCGTCGGCCATGGCGTCAATGGAGCGAGGGAGAGAGCAAGGGGGGAGTGTGAGGTGTTGGGTAGACTGGGGCGACACCGAGGAGGTGTTCGCGGCGTCGAGGTGGTGACCAGGCGATGCAGATGAGCAGGGTGGTGGCGTGGCAAGCTCGGGCGCGTGCGCCGTGTCCCTCGTCTGCCTACTGGTAGAGGTAGGCGATGACTGCCACGGGCCAGCGCAGTGCTGGGCCTGCCAGTGGGCTGCCAGGTGGGCTGCGCCAGGTAAGTGGTTGGATCCTTTCTCTCTCTCCTTTTTTCGGTTTTCTATTATTTCTGTAACTTCAGGGCTTTATTAAAAATGACAGGGCATTTCCAAAAATCATAAAACTAATCATGGCTACTGCTTAGAATATATCCAACAGTAAACATTTTAGTTTATGATTATTTGAGCATTTAAAATATTTTATAGCATTTAACTGCCCAAATGCAAATACTATATGAATTAATCCAATGACCTTAAGATGTCCTAGAATAGTGTGCACCATTTTTGTCGAAGGTTTTAACCCAAAACAAAAAGGGTGGACTTTTTAGAAGGGCATTTCAGGTTCATTGAAAAAGTTTTTAGTAAACCCTAGTTGTTCCAGGGGGGTGCTGGGGGTTCTGTCATCCCCATTTTAGTTTTGTGGGAAATTAAACATGATGCAACACTCTAATGCATGAACTAGCTAGGGTGTGACATCTTGGCAGCGCTACAGTTGTTCCTCGCGGCGCTGCTGGGTACGCTGATCGGCTCGTCGATCCTCCCATCGATCTCATCAGGAATGATCGGGTTCGGGACAATGCGTGCCTAGGTGCGGTGGCTCGAGGTGCGGGAGAAGATGGTGCACGGGGTGGTCCTCCCCCACGCTTGATCCTCCGTCGCTTTTTGCGCCAGCGGAGTGATCGCGTGCTACGGTGTAGTGGTGGTGGCGACTTTCCTGCACCATGTAAGGCAGAGATGATGGTGGTGGTGAGGTTCGAATGCAGGCGAGATGGCCGGGCCAGCTCCAGAAACACACTGGGTACGGAAAAATTTCGCGGATAGCTCCACGAAATGTAGGTGTAGAGGTAGAATCGGAGTTGAAATCTGTATTGTGGTAGATGTACTGGATCGAATGAAATAAAGTTGGTAGTGTTCCTCTGGAAACAAAATTGGGGAAAATAATTAGAGATAAGGAACTACCAGATGGAAATGCCTCTGCGAAGCTCTGGGATTAGAAATCTGGCACACTGGGTATGCACAGATAGAGATGGATATGTGACTTTGCATTCCCCCGAGTACTGCCCGAGTGTACTAGTGGGCGAACCGGGTATGCGTGCAGTATGCAGTACAAACAAACTAACAAACATACCGATGCAACAAACAAGTGATTGCCCACAAGTATAGAGGATTAATTGTAGCCTCTTTCGATAAGTAAGAGTGTAGAACCCAACGAGAAGCTAAAGGTAGAACAAATATTCCCTCAAGTTCTATGGACCACCGAGACAACTCTACGCAGTCTTAACGTCCGCTTTACCTAGAACAAGTATGAAACTAGAAGTACTCTGTAGGTGTTGTTAGATAGGTTTGCAAGATAATAAAGAGCGCGTAAATAAAAAGTAGGGGCTGTTTAGATAAAGACACAACTAAGTTAGTTTTAGTAGAGAGCTTTTTTTCACAAAAGGAAGTTATTTGTCCCTAGGCAATCGATAATTAGACCGGTAATCATTATTGCAATTTTATTTGAGGGAGAGGCATAAGCTAACATACTTTCTCTTCTTGGGTCATATGCACTTATGATCGGAACTCTAGAAAGCATCTGCAACTACTAAAGATCATTAAGGTAAAACCCAACCATAGCATTATAAGGCATCAAGTCCTCTTTATTCCCATACGTAAACAACCTACTTACTCGACTATGTGTTTCTATCGCTCACGCCACCCACCATAAGCAAATCATGAACATATTGCAAACCCTACAGCAGGTATCCCTCATGCTTGTGCGACATGGAGAGCACCATAGGAAAGCACCAATAACAAAACATGCAACTCAAACCAATCACGATCATCAATTAACCTATAGGACAAAACGGATCTACTCAAACATCATAGGATAGCCATACATCATTGGGAAATAATATATAGCGTTGAGCACCATTTTTATGTCGAGATTACAGCGGGTAAAAGAGGGGTTACACCGCTGCATTGAGGGGGGAAGAGTTGGTGATGACGGAGGTGAAGTTGTTGGTGTAGATTGCGGTGATGATGATGGCCCCGGCGGTATTCCGGCGCCACCGGAAGAGAGGGGGAGAGAGCCCCCCTTCTCCTTCTTCCTTGACCTTCCCCCTAGATGGGAGAAGGGTTTCCCCTCTGTTCCATGGCCTCCGTGGCGGCCGAGGGGCGAGAGCCCCTCCGAGATTGGATTTGTCTCTTTGTCTCCCTCTGTTTCTGCGCTCCCTGATTCTGCCCTTTCACCGTTTCTTAAATTCCCGGAGATCCTTAACTCCGATTGGGCTGAATTTTGGACACGATCTCTACCCGGATATTAGCATTGCTTCGGCGAAAGAAGGGCACAAACGGCCTTACAGGGTGTCCACGAGGGCCCAGGGCGCGCCTGACCCCCTAGGGCGCTCCCCCCTGCCTCGTGGCCCCCTCAGGCATCATCTCGCTTTGATTCTTCTTCCCAAAAATCACATATATTCCAAAAAAATCTCCGTCTGTTTTTATCCTGTTTGGACTCTGTTTGATATGGATTTTCTGTGAAATAAAAACATGCAGTAAATAGGAACTGGCACTGGGCACTGGCTCAATATGTTAGTCCCAAAAATAGTATAAAAATTTGCCAAAAGTATATGAAAGTTGTATAATATTGGCATGGAACAATAAAAAATTATAGAAACGATGGAGACGTATAAGCAACACCAAGATTAATTCTTCTCGTCCTCGAGTAGGTAAATGATAAAAAAGATAATTTTTGATGTGGAATGCTACCTAGCATAATCTTGATCATGTAATCTAATCATGGCATGAATATTAAGACACGAGTGATTCAAAGTAGTAGTCTATCATTTGACATTAAGACAATAATACTTCGAGCATACTAATAAAGCAAACATGTCCTCTCAAAATAACATATCCAAAGAAAGCTCATCCCTACAAAATCAAATAGTTTGGCCATGCTTCATTTTCATCACACAAAAGGCTCCCATCATGCACAACCCCGATGACAAGCCGAGCAATTGGTTCATACTTTTTAACGCGCTTCAGCCTTTTCAACCCTCACGCAATACATGAGCGTGAGCCATGGACATAGCACTATAGGTGGAATAGAACATGATGGTGGAGTTTGTGTGGAGAAGACAAAAGGAGAAAGTCTCACATTGACGCGGCTAATCAACGGGTTATGGAGATGCCCATCAATTGATGTCAATGTGAGGAGTAGGGATTTCCATGCAACGGATGCACTAGAGCTATAAGTATATGAAAGCTCAAACTGAAACTAAGTGGGTGTGCATCCAACTTGCTTGCTCATGAAGACCTCGGGCATTTGAGGAAGCCCGTCATCGGAATATACAAGCCAAGTTCTATAATGAAAATTTCCACTAGTATATGAAAGTGATAACTCAATGAGACTCTCTATATGAAGAACATGGTGCTACTTTGAAGAATAAGTGTGTTAAAAGGATAGTAACATTGTCCCTTCTCCATTTTCTCTCTTTTTTTGTTTTTTTTGTTTTTTTGGTGGTCTTCTTTGGCCCCTTTTTTTATTTGGGCTTCTTTGGCCTCTTTAGTTTTTGAAGTACGGAGTCTCATCCCAACATGTGGGGGAATCATAGTCTCCATCATCCTTTCCTCACTAGGGCAATGCTCTAATAATGATGATCATCACACTTTTATTTACTTACAACTTAATATTACAACTTGATGTGTAGAACAAAGTATGACTCTATATGAATACCTCCGGTGGTGTACCGGGATGTGCAATGATCGAGAGTAGCAATGACATCAAAAAACGGACAAGCCATGAAAACATCATGCTAGCTATCTTACGGTCATGCAAAGCAATATGAAATAAATGCTCAAGTCATGTATATGATGATGATGGAAGTTGCATGGAAATATATCTCGGAATGGCTATGGAAATGCCATGATAGGTAGCTACGGTGGCTGTTTTGAGGAAGATATAAGGAGGTTTATGTGTGATAGAGTGTATCATATCACGGGGTTTGGATGCACTGGCGAAGTTTGCACCAACTCTCGAGGTGAGCAAGGGCAATGCACGGTACCGAAGAGGCAAGCAACGATGGAAGGGTGAGAGTGTGTATAATCCATGGACTCACATTAGTCATAAAGAACTCATATACTTATTGCAAAACTTTATTAGCCCTCGAAGCAAAGTACTACTACACATGCCCCTAGGGGGATAGATTGGCAGGAAAAGACCATCGCTTGTCCCCGACCGCCACTCATTAGGAAAGCAATCAAAGAACACCCCATGCTTAAAATTTGTCACACAATGTTTACCATACGTGCATGCTATGGGACTTGCATACCTCAACACAAGTCTTTCTCAATTTCACAATTACTCAACTAGCACGAGTCTAATATCACCACCTTTATATCGCAAAACTATTGCAAGGAATCAAACATATCATATTCAGTGATCTACATGTTTTATGTAGGATTTTATGACTAACCATGTGAATGACCAATTCATGTCATCTCTCTAAATAGATATAAGTGAAGGAAGAGAGTTTAGTTCTTTCTAAAAAAGATATGCCCACGCTCTAACAAATATAAGTGAAGCAAAAGAGCATTCTACAAATGGTGGTTTTGTATGTGAAGAGAAACATGCAATCCAAACTTCAAATGATATAAGTGAAGCACATGAAGCATTCTATAAATCAACCAAGGACTATCTTATACCAGCATGGTGCATAAAAGAAAAGTGGAAACTAAATGCAAAAGACGCTCCAAGATTTGCACATATGGCATGAACGAAACGAATCCGAAAACATACTGATACTTGTTGAAGAAAGATGGGATGCCTTTCGGGGCATCCCCAAGCTTAGAAACTTGAGTCTCCTTGAATATTTACTTGGGGTGCCTTGGCCATCCCTAATCTTGAGCTCTTGCCTCTCCTCCTTCTCCTCACATCAAGACCTCCTCGATCTTCGAACACTTCATCCACACAAAACTCAACAGAAAACTCGGTAAGATCCGTTAGTACAATAAAGCAAATCACTACTCTAATACTATTGCAAACCAATTCATATTTTATTTTTGAACTGTAGCTACTATAATATAACTTTTCCATGGCTTAATCCACTGATAGAAATTGATAGTTTCATCAAAACAAGCAAACAATGCATCAAAACAGAATATGTCTAAAACAGGACAGTTTGTAGTAATCTGAACATTAACCATACCTCTGGTACTCCAAAAGTTCTGCAAAAATTAGGAAAAATAAACAGTTTGTATGGAAAGACACTGAAAAAAGTTTCAGAACCGTTTGACATTCCAGTAAAAAATGTAAAATCACGCACTACAGCCAAAGTTTCTGTTCTGCACCGCACAAACCAACAAGCAATGTAAACATCCTAAAGGAAAATCTTGGCACATTATTTTTATAATACAAAGGAATTGTACAAGGGGATAATTATTTTTGTTGAAAAGTCTCTGTAATCAAGGGTCACAAAGTTTCCATGGGCATGAACAAAGTTCAAGGCTAGCTCCCATTTTAACAATGCTCGTCTTTCTCACTTTCGCTTTTCTTTTTGAAAAAGTTTTAGGTTCCCCTCTTTATTTTATTTTATTTTTAAACTTTATAAAAGCACTCAACAGAAAAAATGACTCTCTAAAACTTCCGGCTTGTCTCCCTGGCAGCGCTTTCTTTAAATCCATTAAGCTAGGCATAAGGTGCTCAAGTAATGGATCCACCCGGATCCCAAGGTATATCAAAACTAATTTGAATTAGCAATGATTTGGCATTTAATAGTGAGCAAAAAGTAACATATGTCATGCAACAACAAAGTCTAACTCTCTTCCTATGCATCGACATGTCATAAAAGAACAATTCATGCACACATAGTAAAGGCCAATGCATAGTACAAACAGTTTCTTGCAATTTTATCGTGTTGGAAACATAGAGAGGTGGAGATGTAGTTCCTCTATCATAATAATTGCAAGTAGGAGCAAAAAGCACATGCATATTACATTATTCAAAATCATCATGTGCAACGGTAAAATTCAACCCATCAACATAATCCTTAATAAGAGCAAACTTCTCCGATATAGTGTAGTTTGGAGAATTCAAAAAGGTAATAGGACTATTATGTGTGGGTGCAATAGCAACAATTTCATGTTTAACATGAGGAACTATAGCAAGTTCATCACCATAAGCATCATTCATATTGGCATCATGTCCACAAGCATAGCAAGCATCAAGTTCATCAAAAAGGGGTATTTCAAAAGAATCAACGGGATCATAACAATCATCATAGCAATCATCCTTCGGTAAGAACGAAGGGCATTAAGTAATGTATGAGTAGGAGAGTTACTCTCATTAGAAGGTGGGCACGGGTAGCTAATTCGATCTTCCTCCTTTTGTTCTTCGCTCTCCTCATCATCTTTTTCATCCAATGAGCTCACAATTTCATCAATTTCTTCTTTCATAGACTCTTGCAAAATATTAATATCTTGTTGGACAATGGAGGAGTCCTCAATATATGGTTTAACATAGGTGTTAGAAGCATAATTATCATAACAATATTAAGTATGGCAAAATTTTCAGATTTGTAAAGAGTAGCATCATACTTTTCAATCAAAGAAGAAATTTCATAAGCACCCTTAAAAGCAACAAATTCTTCAATTTGTTGAACATCATAGTAACTATAAACACCCTTAGCATATGAAGATACGATTCCATTATCACTAAACTCACATTGGTAGGGATGGTGTTTTTTTGGTTTTCAGAACAACAAGTAACATCATATATTTCACATAAATTCCAAGCATAGCATTGCAAATGATGAATTTGATCCAGTAAAAGTTTCCCCTTTTGAGATAAGCGGTGTCGCACATAACAAGCATGCAAATCTAAAGATTTGCCCTCAACTAAGCTAGTTTGGGTTTCAACACGAGCACATAGGGATCGAAGATGATCCAAGTAAAAAGCTTCAGGAGTGTGATAGATTTTTGAGTGGTTCTTCAACCATTGGTGTAGTAGGTACAACTAATTTTTTTGGTATTTTGCATTTCCTACCCATAACTAAAGATAGAAAACAATATCACAAAATAAAAACTACCTAGTGATAAAGCAAACAAGCACACACGAGAATATTCACCCCACGCTATAACTTCTCGGCAACGGCTGTAGCGACCAGACCTTAGACGGTCCAATCTCTGTGCTCAGGTGTCATCCCTGGATCAGTAATGCTGACACCACACAGTACTTGAAGGATTTATAACAGAGTAGCAATCACACACTTATTACATCGAATGTCTCAAAAGAGAACTTATTACAATAACTTGGCTTAAGGCCATCTAATGCGATAACAGCGGAAGGCTTGGAAGATAAAGTGAGTCCATCAACTCCAACGGCATAGCTGAGCTGCACGGCAACGACCTAACGAACCTTACTCCTCATCTGAAAAGTCTGCAACATAATACGTTGTAGCCCGAAAACGGGTCAGCACATGGAATATGCTGGCAATATAACACAGTAGAGCAAGAACAGAATAATTCTATCACTACATGCATATATGGCTGGTGGAAAGCTGTATGGTTATAGTTTTTGCGAAAAGCCAATTTTTCCCTACAACAAAGAAATAGATTTTAATTTAACTATCATGGTGGTTGAAACATCATTGAGAAGGTACCCCCAACTCAATCCCAATTAAAGTGATTAACAACCCAACAATATTAATTAAACATGGTGAGATACATGCGATAACTCAAGTACTAGATACTCAAGAATTGTCCATAACCGGGGACACGGCTAACCATGATTAGATTGTACACTCTGCAGAGGTTTGCGCACTTTTCCCCACAAGACTCGAATCGCCTCCGTTGGATTTCTCGCACGACATGGTGTTTGAGAAACGGATGATCGAGACACAGTCTTTCAGAAACATTAACTCTCTACTCCGGGCAGACCATACCAAACCTACAAAACCCACTACCTGCTGATCAACCTCTTCAAGAGCTTCACGTAACTTACTCAACTATGCTAGAGCCCATAATAGCTTGTGGCTGCACACGGAAGTTTCTAGCATGAATCATCTCAGTTCCCTTTGAGCCTGGGTAGCGGTCCGTAGGAAGATCACACGGGTACCCCGGGATTTCCAAAAATAAAAAACAGACAACACTGGGTTCCCCAGGTGCCTCAATCCACCCAGATGTTTGATTAAGTTGCCACCTTAAGTTGAACCATTAATTAAGAATCTCACATCTGTCGTGGATTTCACTCAAACCCGAACCACGTCTACGAGCATAGCATGGCAATATAAGCAATACGTAGAAGTAACTCCCAAGGGTTTGAATATAACAGGGCAATAGGTTCTACCTCAGCAACTACTTCCCAACCCACAAGTTAATGACATCCTAATCATGCAATGTTTGAGGATTGGAACTAATGCACAAAAACTGGGTTTGGAAAGAGTATGATCAATGTGTTACTTGCCTTGCAGACGATCCGCGAATCCTAGAGACTCGTAGTAACACGCTTCGCACTCCGGGAATTCTATCGCAAGCAAACAATAAAATACATAAATAACAAGCAACGATGCACAAGCAAAACTCAAATAAGAGAGGTGACCAGAAAGTTCAACTTAAGAACTCTGGTTTGCAAAAGAATCAAATCGAACAAAGCAACAAAACTCAACCGGCGAACGAAAGAAACTTTGTTTACTATTCTGAACTTAGGTCAAATTTTTACAGTAGCAAAACTTGTTTGAGTTGATTAACCGGAAAGAGGGTTTGGAGACAAAACTCCAGGCGCTTCAATCGCCTGATTCCGATAAACGAGCGAAAAGATAAACAGAAACTAAGATTGGATCCGAAATCGCGATCAGAAAAATTGCGGAATAAATCCGAGAAAAAGAAAAACGAAAAACAGATTAACGAATGAACGTTTGTTATCTGGATCTAGACGAAGAACATGTTCGTTAGAACGATCGAACAAACGAACGCTCGCTAAATAAATAAACCAGAGAAAAACCGATCTATAAAAAAACAAAAAACAAAACTAGGGTTTTCTAAAAAACTGAACGATTTTCTTTCAAAAACCGGGGCGGCAGGGCGGCTACCTCGGCTCAGCTCCGGCGGGACTCCGGCGCTGCGTCGGGATGGCGTGGGGTGCGGGGCTGCGGCGGCGGGCGGCGGCGGCTCCGGCACGGCGCGGGC
>NC_041386.1:294280109-294288238 GCF_002162155.2 Triticum dicoccoides | reverse complement strand
CGCGGCGGCGGCAGGCGGCGGTGCGGGCGGCTGCGGCGGCGGTGGCTGGGGCTCCAGGGGGGGCTCCGGCGGGGTTATAAAGAGGGGGGGCGGCCAACTTGGGGAAGGGGGTGGCCTCGGGAGGTGTGTCCGCCCCGGACATGGCGGCGGCGGCGGCTCCGATCGGGACTCCGGTCCCGATCCGGCTGGGGAGGCGGTGGCGCGGGCAGGCCGGCCTGGCTGGGCTGGGATTCGGCCCAGTCGGGCGCGCATTATTAGTTTTTAAATAATTCCGCCAACATAAATAAAGTCCTAGAAAAATAAATACAAATCTAAAAATGCCAAAACAAATTTTCGCCGCCTAAATAAAATATTTAGGATGAGGTGAACATTTTCTTGGCTCTAAAATGCAATTTTGAAAACGTGCAATTTTTCTAATGCAAATAAAATCCGAATAAAACCAAATAAAATCCAATAAATGATTTTAATATTTTTCCTCCAATATTTCATTTATTTTGGAGAAGTCATATTATCTCCACTCATTTGATTTAATATTAAATATTTTTCGAAGAGAAAAATTGTTAAAATCAAAATCCTCGTTTCATTATTTGATAGAAATCAAATATGAAAACCGAAAAAATCCCCAACTCTCTCCGTGGGTCCTTGAGTTGCTTAGGATTTCGAGGATTGCGGAACGGAAATGCAATAAATCATGATATGCATGGATGATCTATGTATAACATTCCAAATTGAAAATTTGGGATGTTACAAGCCTACCCCCCTTAAGATGAATCTCGCCCTCGAGATTCGGGTTGGCTAGAAAATAGGTATGGGTGGTCCTTGTGGAGATCATCCTCTCGTTCCCAGGTGGCTTCATCTTCGGTATGGTGGCTCCACTGAACTTTGCAAAACTTTATAACCTTACTGCGGGTGACTCTGCTGGCAAACTCAAGAATCTTAACTGGCTTCTCCTCGTAAGTCAGATCACTGTCCAACTGAATCGCCTCCAAGGGTACTGTATCTCTTAATGGTATATCAACCATCTCAGCATGACACTTCTTTAGCTGTGAAACTTGGAACACATCGTGGACTCCTGACAATCCCTCAGGTAGCTCCAACTTGTAGGCAACTTCTCCCATCCGTTCCAAAATGCGATACGGTCCTACAAATCTCGGGGCTAACTTTCCTTTAACTCCAAAACGTTTCACTCCGCGCAAGGGCGATACTCGCAGATATGGTCTGTCTCCAATCTCGTAGGTTACCTCCTTGCGTTTTGAGTCTGCATAACTCTTCTGCCTGGACTGGGCAATCTTTAGTCGGTCTCAGATCAGTTTTACCTTCTCCTCAGACTCCTTGATCAAGTCTGGTTCAAACAACTGTCGGTCTCCTACCTCGTCCCATATCAACGGTGTTCTGCACCTGCGCCCATATAGGGCTTCAAACGGTGTCATCTTCAAACTGGCTTGGTAGCTATTGTTGTACGAGAACTCTGCATACGGCAAATTGTCATCCCAACTAGATCCATAATCTAGCGCACAGGCTCTCAACATGTCCTCCAAAATTTGATTGACTCTCTCGGTCTGTCCATCTGTCCACGGGTGAAACGCTGTACTGAACTCCAATCTCGTTCCCAAAGTCTAGTGTAACTGATGCCAAAACTTTTAAGTAAACTGCGTTCCTCGATCTGATACGATGGTCTTCGGAACTCCATGCAGACATAGGATCCTGGACATATAGATCTTGGCCAACTTTGCACTTGTATAGGTGGTTTTCACCGGGATGAAGTGAGCTACTTTGGTCAAACGATCAACTACTACCCATATGGAATCATATCCTGCTTTAGTCCTGGGTAATCCGGTGATAAAGTCCATGCCAAGTTTATCCCACTTCCATTCGGGTATCGGCATAGGCTGTAACAGTCTTGCTGGCTTGTGATGCTCTGCCTTGACTCTCTGACATACATCACATACGGCTACATACTCGGCAATATCCTTCTTCATACCAAACCACCAAAAACGTTCCTTCAAATCCAAATACTTCTTGGTGTTTCCGGGTGTATCGAGTATGGTGAGTCATGAGCCTCTTGAAGTATTAACTTTCTGACCTCCTGATTATTGGGCACATAAATTCGGTCGTCAAACCATAGGGTATCATGCTCATCCTCACGAAAACCTTTGGCCTTTCCTTTGCCCATCTTCTCCTTTATCTCGGCAATCTCTTTGTCATCCTTCTGAGCTTCCCGAATCTTGTCCAGCAATGTCGACTGAACCTCCATTGTTGCAATGAACCCTCTAGGTACAATCTCTAATCGAAGTTCCATGGTGTCCTCTGCTAACTCCTTCGGCAGTCCTTTACTTTCGAGGATATTAGCATAACTTTTCTGACTCAAGGCGTCTGCTATGACATTGGCCTTTCCCGGATGATAGTGTAGCTTCATGTCATAATCCTTTATAAGCTCCAACCATCTCCTCTGTCTAAGGTTCAGCTCCTTCTGGGTGAAGATGTACTTCAAACTCTTGTGATCCGTGTACACATCACAACGGTTTCCAATAAGATAGTGTCTCCAAGTCTTCAATGCATGCACTACGGCTGCTAGCTCCAAATCATGCGTGGCATAATTCAGCTCATGCGGTTTTAGTTGTCGTGAGGCATATGAAACAACTCTTCCGTCCTGCATAAGCACACATCCAAGTCCTAAGCGAGAGGTGTCGCAATACACTTGGAACTCCTTATGTATATCTGGCAGTACTAGCACTGGGGCTGTAGTCAAATGTTTCTTCAACTCCTGGAAACTTGCTTCACAATCTTCTGTCCATTTAAACTTGGTATCCTTCTTTAACAGTTTAGTCATTGGTTTTGCAATCTTGGAAAAATTCTCAAGGAATCTCCGGTAGTATCCTGCGAGTCCAAGAAAACTGCGGATCTCGCTAACTGAGGTGGGTGCCAACCATTCAGTGACTGAATGAACCTTGCTGGGGTCTACTGCTATACCTTCTCCTGATATAACATGTCCAAGGAATCCGACTTCCTTCAGCCAAAACTCGCATTTGCTAAACTTAGCATACAACTGGTGTTCTCTGAGCTTCTCAAGAACTAAACGCAAATGCTCCTTGTGCTCCTCTTTGTTCTTCGAGTATACCATGATATCATCAATAAATACCACAACAAACTTGTCCAAATACTCCATGAACACCTTGTTCATCATGCTCATGAAATAGGCAGGGGCGTTAGTCAATCCAAATGACATGACCGTATACTTGTATAATCCATATCGTGTTGTGAATGACGTCTTTGGTATGTCCTTCTCTCGTATCTTCAACTGATGATACCCCGATCGTAAATCGATCTTTGAGAACAGTTTAGCTCCTTGCAATTGATCAAAAAGATCGTTGATCATCGGCAGTGGGTACTTGTTCTTTATCGTCACTTCATTCAAGGCTCGATAATCAACAACCATCCTTAGGGATTTATCCTTCTTCTCAACCAAAAGTACTGGGGCTCCCCAAGGTGATGAACTTCTTCGGATGTATCCTTTCTCCAATAACTCCTTGATCTATTTCTTCATTTCCTCCAGGTCATTTGCAGGCATCCGATAGGGTCTCTTGGATATTGGTCCTATCCCTGGAAACAGTTCTATCAAAAACTCAATGTCTCTGTCCGGTGGCATGCCTGGTAATTCCTCTGGGAAAACATCCGGGTAATCCTTTACTACCGGCACTTCCTCCTGAACAACTCCCGTAAGGGCATTCACTTGGCTCCTCCTAGGCACATGCCTAGACACATACTTAATCCTTTTTCCCTCCGGGGTGGTGAGATAAATTGACTTACTAACACAGTCAATGCTTCCTCCATACTTTGACATCCAGTCCATACCCAATATCACATCCAATCCTTGCAACTCTAAGATAATTAGGTCGGATGGAAACACATGTGTGCCAATGGTTAAGGGTATCTAGTCACACCATCGGCTAGCCATATACTCTGCTCCGGGTGAACTCACTAAAAGAGGGGTCCTAAGGGTTTGGGTTGGCAGTTTAAACTTATCCACGAATCCCCTTGATATGTATGAATGCGATGCACCAATATCGAAAAGTACAAGAGCGGTAGATGACTTAACCAAAAACTTACCTATTACCGCGTCTGGCTGCCCTTCAACCTCCTCCACGTTAACGTGGTTCACTTGTCCTTTGTTGAATGGATTAGGCTTCTTCCCAGCGCTTCCATTTCCGTTTCCATTCCTTCCTTCAGGGCAATCATTGGAATAGTGCCCTGTCTTCCGGCACTTAAAGGAGGTAACCTGACTTAGGTCTCTTTTGGCGGGTGTGGACAGGTTGTTAGCTCCGTTCCCATTCCCATTCTTAGCACCACTGTGGTTATGTGATCCTCCTCCAGTGTGGTTGTGACCTCCATGGTTATGAACAAGTCCTCCCGAGTTCGGGGTTAGGCCAGGCTTCTGCTGAGCTCCTGAATTATACTTCCCTTGTCCATACTTCCTCTTGCGGCTCTCAATCTGCTGTTGCTTCCCTTCAATCATAGGAGCCTTGTCTACCAACTCCTGGTAGTTGTTGAAGGTTGCTACCATCAACTGCATACTCATCTCATCATTCAGCCCTTCCATAAACTTCTCCTGCTTCGCGGCATCTGTGGCCACATCATCAGGGGCATAGCGTGATAACTTGCTAAACTCATCCACGTATCGAGCCACAGTACGGTTCCCCTGGCGTAGGTTGCGGAACTCCCGCTTCTTCATCTGCATAGCTCCAGTTGAGACATGGGCTGTGCGGAAGGCTTGCTGAAACTGGTCCCAAGTGACATTGGCTACAGGAAAAGTGGCTGTGTAATTCTCCCACCATGAGGCTGCTGGTCCATCCAATTGATGTGCGGCAAAGCGCACCCTCTCAGCATCTGTGCAACCTGCGGTGGTCAACTCCCTTCCAATACGGCGTAGCCAATCATCAGCAACTATAGGCTCGGTGCTACTGGAAAACACCGGCGGCTGTAACCTTAGAAAATGGGCTAGGTTGTCCACTGGCGGTGGGTTGTTGTTGTTGTTGCCCTAGTTCTGAACTAGTAATTGCATCAAGGCATTCTACTGCTGGATCAACTGGGTGAGTTCCGGTGGGAAAGTAAAACCGGTGTCACATCTCGGAGGCATCTGATGGGTTTAGATGGAAGAGATTAGAATAGAAAAGGGGTCTAATAAGAAAACACTACCCATATGCACATGAGACAAACACAATCATTTCACTCAATCAATCAAGTAAGGGCATACAAACGGTCTAGAACTATCGCAAAAGTGCTCACTACTACTATATACATGGGGGAAATACTACTAATAGTTGGTGGTCATCTAGAAATTTTGATCGGTGGAAGACTCCATGATGTCTGCTCTAGCTTCGTCTTCAAAGTCATCATCACTAGGGTCGGAGTCAGTGTCATCGATGATGTTGTAGTCCTCGGGGCGTATTTCCTTGGGTTCTTCTTCTTCTTCTGTTGGTGCTGGTCCTCCCATGAATACTCCGATCTTCTTGACTAGGTCGTCATTTTTCTCTAGTAGGGTCTTGATTTCCTCCTCATATCCATCACGTGTAAACTTGAGTTCTTCCTCTATCTCGATGATCCTAGTCTTCACCTTCTTCAAGTCCATCATGTCCGCACACATCTGGTTCTCCTGACGTCAGATGTGCTGGTTTAACTCCTGGATGAAAGCTGCAATGGATCTATCCTTCCTGGTGCTGATTACTTCCCATTGCTTGTCACGGCGCCCACATATTTGGTAGATTGTGTCCTTAAGTTCCCTATTGTAAGCTTCTCCAATGAGTCCCATTGTAATGTGGGCTGCCATGCTCTTGCCTAAACTCCAGGTAGGTGCTTCGAAAGAAAACTCTATGGGTTTGGAAGTTGGCGAGAACGTCCTTCCTGGAACTTGTACTTGAATCGTCCAGCGCTCCTCTTCAGGTAAAGTGGCATTGTACGTCCCGGTGAAGCTTGGTATTCCAATGTTCAAGTACCTAGTGACTTCCTTCAGGTGACGTCCAAAAGGTGTGTCTTCATCCGGTTGTGCAAACTTGTTCTTCATCTCCGCCATCCTAAAGAGTAGAAAGTGGAGAGGAGTCAGAAATGAGTAGATAAGTGTGACCTAGGGTTTATCTTAGTGGTCGTGTCCTACACTCAGCGTGTGCTATGATACCATCTTGTAGCGACCAGACATCAGACGGTCCAATCTCTGTGCTCAGGTGTCATCCCTGGATCAGTAATGCTGACACCACACAGTACTTGAAGGATTTATAACAGAGTAGCAATCACACACTTATTACATCGAATGTCTCAAAAGAGAACTTATTACAATAACATGGCTTAAGGCCATCTAATGCGATAACAACGGAAGGCTTGGAAGATAAATTGAGTCCATCAACTCCAACGGCATAGCTGAGCTGCACGGCAACGACCTAACGAACCTTACTCCTCGTCTGAAAAGTCTGCAACATAATACGTTGCAGCCCGAAAACGGGTCAGCACATGGAATATGCTGGCAATATAACACAGTAGAGCAAGAACAAAATAATTCTATCACTACATGCATATATGGCTGGTGGAAAGTTGTATGGTTGTAGTTTTTGCGAAAAGCCAATTTTTCCCTACAACAAAGAAATAGATTTTAATTTAACTATCATGGTGGTTGAAACATCATTGAGAAGGTACCCCCAACTCAATCCCAATTAAAGTGATTAACAACCCAACAATATTAATTAAACATGGTGAGATACATGGGATAACTCAAGTACTAGATACTCAAGGATTGTCCATAACCGGGGACATGGCTAACCATGATTAGATTGTACACTCTGCAGAGGTTTGCGCACTTTTCCCCACAAGACTTGAATCGCCTCCATTGGATTTCTCGCACTACATGGTGTTTGAGAAACGGATGACCGAGACACAGTCTTTCAGAAACATTAACTCTCTACTCCGGGCAGACCATACCAAACCTACAAAACCCACTACCTGTTGATCCACCTCTTCAAGTGCTTCACGTAACTTACTCAACTATGCTAGAGCCCATAATAGCTTGTGGCTGCACACGGAAGTTTCTAGCATGAATCATCTCAGTTCCCTTTGAGCCTGGGTGGCAGTCCATAGGAAGATCACACGGGTACCCCGGGATTTCCAAAAATAAAAAACAGACAACACTGGGTTCCCCAGGTGCCTCAATCCACCCAGATGTTTGATTAAGTTGCCACCTTAAGTTGAACCATTAATTAAGAATCTCACATCTGTCGTGGATTTCACTCAAACCTGAAGCACGTCTACGAGCATAGCATGGCAATATAAGCAATACGTAGAAGTAACTCCTAAGGGTTTGAATATAACAGGGCAATAGGTTCTACCTCAGCAACTACTTCCCAACCCACAAGTTAATGACATCCTAATCATGCAATGTTTGAGGATTGGAACTAATGCACAAAAACTAGGTTTGGAAAGAGTATGATCAATGTGTTACTTGCCTTGCTGACGATCTGCGAATCCTAGAGACTCGTAGTAACACGCTTCGCACTCCGGGAATTCTATCGCAAGCAAACAATAACATACATAAGTAACAAGCAACAATGCACAAGTAAAACTCAAATAAGAGAGGTTGACCAGAAAGTTCAACTTAAGAATTCTGGTTTGCAAAAGAATCAAATCGAGCAAAGCAACAAAACTGAACCAGCGAACGAAAGAAACTTCGTTTACTATTCTGAACTTAGGTCAAATTTTTACAGTAGCAAAACTTGTTTGAGTTGATTAACCGGAAAGAGGGTTTCAAGACGAAACTCCAGGTGCTTGAATCGCCTGATTCCGATAAATGACCGAAAAAATAAACAGAAACTAAGATTGGATCCGAAATCGCGATCAGAAAAATCGCGTAATAAATCCGAAAAAAGAAAAACAAAAAATAGATTAATGAATGAACGTTCGTTATCTGGATCTAGACGAAGAACACATTCGTTAAAATGAACGAATGAACGAACGCTCGCTAAATAAATAAACCGGAGAAAAACCGATCTATAAAAAAACAAAAAACAAAACTATGGTTTTCTAAAAAAACGAACGGTTTTCTTTGGAAAACTGGGGTGGCTACCTCGGCTCGGCACCGGCGGGGTTCCGGC
>NC_041386.1:294234873-294279659 GCF_002162155.2 Triticum dicoccoides | reverse complement strand
CGGCGGCGGTGCGGCGGCTGCGGGCGGTGGGGCGGCGGCGGCGGCGGTGGCTCCGGCGGGGTTATAAAGAGGGGGCGGCCAACTTGGGGAAGGGGGCGGCCTCGGGAGGTGTGTCTGCCCCGGACACGGCGGCGGCGGCGGCTCCGATCGGGACTCCGGTCCCGATCTGGCTGGGGAGGCGGTGGGCGGGCAGGCCGGCCTGGCTGGGCTGGGATTCGGCCCAGTCGGGCACGCCGTATTTTTTTTAAATAATTCCACCGACATAAATAAAATCCTAGAAAAATAAATAAAAATATAAAAATGCCAAAACAAATTTTCACCGCCTAACTAAAATATTTAGGACGAGGTGAACATTTTCTTGGCTCTAAAATGCAATTTTGAAAACGTGCAATTTTTCTATTGCAAATAAAATCCGAATAAAACCAAATAAAATCCAATAAATGGTTTTAATATTTTTCCTCCAATATTTCATTTATTTTGGAGAAGTCATATTATCTCCACTCATTTGATCTAATATGAAATATTTTTCGGAGAGAAAAAATATTAAAATCAAAATCCTTGTTTCATTATTTGATAGAAATCAAATATGAATACCGGAAAAATCCCCAACTCTCTCCGTGGGTCTTGAGTTGCTTAGGATTTCAAGGATTGTAGAATGGAAATGCAATAAATCATGATATGCATGGATGATCTATGTATAACATTCCAAATTGAATATTTGGGATGTTACAACAACGCCAGAAAAAGGTCTTGATAACCCACAAGTATTGGGGATCAATTGTAGCCTCTTTCGATAAGTAAGAGTGTCAAACCCAACGAGGGGCTAAAGGTAGAACAAATATTCCCTCAAGTTCTATCGACCACCGATACAACTCTACGCACGCTTAACGTTCGCTTTACCTAGAATAAGTATCAAACTAGAAGTACTTTGTAGGTGTTGTTGGATAGTTTTGCAAGATAATATAGAGCGCGTAAATAAAAATTAGGGGCTGTTTAGATAAAGACACAACTAAGTTAGTTTTAGTAGAGAGCTTTTGGTCACACAAGAAAGTTATTTGTCCCTAGGCAATCGATAACTAGACCGGTAATCATTATTGCAATTTTATTTGAGGGAGAGGCATAAGCTAACATACTTTCTCTTCTTGGATCATATGCACTTATGATTGGATCTCTATAAAGCATCCACAACTACTAAAGATCATTAAGGTAAGACCCAACCATAGCATTATAAGGCATCAAGTCCTCTTTATTCCCATACGTAAACAACCTACTTACTCGGGTATGTGTTTCTATCACTCACGCCACCCACCATAAGAAAATCATGAACATATTGCAAACACTATAGCGGGGATCCCTCACTCCTGTGTGACACGAAGAGCACCATAGGACAGCACCAATAACAAAACATGCAACTCAAACCAATCACGATCATCAATTAACCCATAGGACAAAACGGATCTACTCAAACATCATAGGATAGCTATACATCATTGGGAAATAATATATAGCATTGAGAACCATGTTTAAGTAGAGATTTCAGCGGGTAAAAGAGGGGTTAAACCACTGCATAAAGGGGGGAAGAGTTGGTGATGACGGCGGTGAAGTTGTTGGTGTAGATTGTGGTGATTATGATGGCCCCGACGGCATTCCGGCGCCACCGGAAGAGAGGGGGAGAGAGCCCCCCTTCTTATTCTTATTACTTGACCTTCCCCCTAGATGGGTGAAGGGTTTCCCCTCTGGTCCATGGCCTCCATGGTGGCGGAGGGGCGAGAGCCCCTCCTAGATCGGATTTGTCTCTCTATCTCTCTCTGTTTATGCGCTCCCTGATTCTGCCCTGTCACCGTTTCTTAAATTCTCGGAGATCCGTAACTCCGATTGGGCTGAATTTTCGACACGATCTCTATCCGGATATTAGCTTCATTTCGGCGAAAGAAGGGTACCAACCGCCTTAAGGGGTGGCCATGAGGTCCCACGGCATGCCTGACCCCCTGGGCGCGCCCTCCTACCTCGTGGCCCCCTCGGGCATCGTCTCTCTTTGATTCTTCTTCCCAAAAATCACATATATTCCAAAAAAAATCTTCGTCAGTTTTTATCCCGTTTGGACTCCGTTTGATATGGATTTTCTGCGAAACAAAAAACATGCAACAAACAGGAATTGGCACTGGATCAATATGTTAGTCGCAAAAATAGTATAAAAAGTTGCAAAAAGTATATGAAAGTTGTATACGACGAAGACGTATCAACAAGCAATGAAAAACACAGTAGACAAATCATTCTAAGGTGTTTTAATGCTAGTGGGTATATATAATCCTGGCATATATATATACTTACACCAGCGCGCATTTTATTAAAGACTCGGGACGAGCCAGTGTTGTTTTTAGTGTAGGTGATCTACTGCTTAAAATCTTGTTAGCACACATTGCCAACCCAGTCAAACATCTCTACTTGACAGAGAGACAAACAAGCACGAAAACAAAAGCATGAAAACATGCACAGAACATAGCACACGCACTACAACAGTACCAACATACAACAAAGCATGAACGCTCTACGCACTAAACGAAACAACTCACTCCAGGATACAGGGTTCTATCCTCATATCAGGGATGAACCGACAGACCGACCTACTTGCCAAAACAACTGATTGCGCGACTAAGGTCAAGTTGAGGGTTGGCCTTGCTGGGGCTCTACGGGAGGACGAAGACTAAGCCAATCTCCATCTTCATTGTCCAACAGCACTATGGGTTGGGGTTCGACTACTGTGGGTGTGGTGGAAATTGATCCAAGCAAATGCTGCTGGTGGATTCAGAAAAGAGCCTTGTCAAGGGTGACGATGTTTGGCCTGGGCCATAACGCAGGCTGAGAGGGTAGCACTGGTTCGGATGGCATGGGGTGAACGGCTTGAGATGCGAATTTACGAGCCTCATGATAAGCTTCCTTGACATCTCGTACCGCATCATTGTCCAGGGTTCTAAATTCGGCAAGCATCTTTGAAATCATCATCCCCTGGGCAGTGATATATTGCACCAGGCGAGCGATTGCGAGGTCATCTCCTTGGATAGTGGGAGAAGGCTGAATTGCTGCTTCTATCACAATGGGGAAAAGCAGAACTCCCGCCTTTGTGCCACCTGCGGAAACTTGGTTCGGAGGTATAGAATGGCCTCCACAACAGCGGCCTGAATGGATAAATCAGCGGTAGGCATGGCTTTACCCTGAAAAACCAAAGGCTGGCCATCTACTGTGGGACTTGGGCCGATGTGCACTCGTGCATCATAGCGATCAAGGTGAGAGACGGGTGTCAACTGGAACACCAGGTAATCGGGGCTAGCATTGCAGCCAAAGGCTTTGGTGAGCATCTCAGCAAGAAGGGGTGGAAAGCCAGGGTGGTTGACGACAAAGGTGCCGGTGTGAAACTTGGGAGCTTTGGGGTGCTAGCCATGGCTAGGGAGCTACTAGCTAAGCTTTTCTGCAGGGACATGGCTGACTGAGGGGTGAGCGATACGGCTAGCGGAAAGGGGATTTGTAGGCAGCTACATGGGACATGCCCGCAGGGTGTGGCCCCTTTCCCTTAATGGCGAAAGGAAAGCGGTGCGGCCGACCAGAAAGGATAGGGTTGCTATTCGTCCCACGGATAACTAGGTGGGGACAGCGGGGTGAGGACGTGTCGGTCCCGACCGTGCCACCTGTTGATTAACAGTGCCCATGCCGGATGCCAGGGATGGGTCAAATCCTGTAGGGTCATTATGGTTTAATGGTAGCGGTGATCTAATGTTAGGATAACCTATGCCAGCATGGCTCTAATACCATCTCCTGTCGCACCCCGATCCGCATGGAGTAGGGGACCTTCGCACGTCAACCCAGGATAACACCTGACGCACGACAGGTCCATGATACAGCATTCCAGGTACAATAATATTCATCAAATACATGTGTATAAGATTACATCATTGATGAATACAATTATCTGGCATAGCCCTAAGGCTATTTAAATGGCAGTTGGAAGTCTATTTGAATGGCGGCAGATGTCTTGGTTTGGCAGCATAATGCTATGTCTTGAGCTTGCGTTGGTTTTCCCCGAAGAGGAAGGGCTGATGCAGCAGAGTAGCGTAAGTATTTCCCTCTGTTTTTGAGAACCAAGGTATCAATCCAGTAGGAGCCCACGCTCAAGTCCCTCGTACCTACACAAAGCGATAGCTACTCGCAACCAACGCGATTAGGGGTTGTCAAGCCCTTCACGGTCACTTACGAGAGTGAGATCTAATAGATAGAATATTTTTGGTATTTTTGATATAAAGATGCAAAGTAAAAAGTAAAGGCAAAGTAAATAGTAAAACAATGTAAAAGTGATGGAGATTGATATGAGGAGAATAGACCCGGGGGCCATAGGTTTCACTAGTGGCTTCTCTCAAGAGCATAAGTATTCTACGGTGGGTGAACAAATTACTGTTGAGCAATTGATAGAATTGTGCATAATTATGAGAATATCTAGGCATGATCATGTATATAGGCATCACGTCTGTGACAAGTAGACCAAAACGATTCTGCATCTACTACTATTACTCCACTCATCGACCGCTATCCAGCATGCATCTAGAGTGTTAAGTTAAAAACAGAGTAACGCCTTAAGAAAGATGACATGATGTAGAGAGATAAATTCATGCAATATGAAATAAACCCCATCTTGTTATCCTCGATGGCAACAATACAATACGTGCGTTGCTGCCCCTTCTGTCACTGGGCAAGCACACCGCAAGATTGAACCCAAAGCTAAGCACTTCTCCCATGGCAAGAACTACCAATCTAGTTGGCCAAACCAAACGGATAATTCGAAGAGACTTGCAAAGATAACCAATCATGCATAAAAGAATTCAGAGAAGATCAAAAAGAAGATTACATCGAATAGATCTCCACGAGAGAGGGGGAGAACTTTGTATTGAGATTCAAAGACAGAGAAGAAGCCATCTAGCTACTAACTATGGACCCGAAGGTCTGAGGTAAACTACTCACACATCATCGGAGAGGCTATGATGATGTAGAAGCCCTCCGTGATGACGGCCCTCTTCCGGTGGAGCTCCGGAACAGGCCCCAAGATGGGATCTCGTGGATACAGAAAGTTGCGGCAGTGGAATTAGGTTTTTGGCTCCTGTTCTGATCGTTTGGGGGTACGTGTGTATATATAGGAGGAAGGAGTACGTCGGTGGAACACCGAGGGGCGCACGAGGCAGGGGGCGCGCCCTAGGGGGGGGCCACCCTCGTGACCGCCTCTTTGATCCCTTGCAGTAGGGTCCAAGTGTCCTGGATCACGTTCGGTGAGAAAATCACGTTTCCGAAGATTTTATTCCGTTTGGACTCGGTTTGATATTCTGTTTATCCGAAACACTGAAATAGGCAAAAAACGGCAATTCTGGGCTGGGCCTCCGGTTAATAGGTTAGTCCCAAAAATAATATAAAAGTGGAAAATAAAGCCCAATATATTCCAAAACAGTAGATAATATAGCATGGAGGAATCAAAAATTATAGATACGTTGTAGACGTATCACATAACAACTCTAGCTGGGCTCCACAACTCATAGGACTGGCAAGATTATGACCTAGCATGATGGAACAAGCGAACAATTTGGGCATGACCTACAAAACTGGCATGACACTCCAGGTCAGTACATTGAATGTACTCGCAAGACAACCAAATACATAGCATCCAAACAAACAGATGACAAAGCAGGAACCAAGCATATGCAACAGTCTACTTTAACACAACTTCTAAGCATGGCATGATATTAACTAGAATCATAAATCGAACTAAGCATGAACAACATAATAGCATCTACTAGCATGGTATATCAAATTTACTTCTAGCAAAGCAGCAACAAAGCAAAGCATATCAAAACATGGCATGGCATCATGAAACTATGCTAGAAATGAACTACCAGTTACCTCCCGTGAAGACATGTTGTATTAACCTTATGCAACAATCACTTACTCTGCCGCGGCTCCTCGGAGCACACACATGACTTACCGAGACCTCGTCTCGGGGTCATATCAACACATCATCATGACTTCTCACATTTTTTTCCATAGTCCAAGTCATCACATGATTTATCACATTTTAATTATCACACAAGTTATTAGCAGGTTTATCCTCCATTTCGACCAAGATCCGATACTGTGATCTACTACGAACTTTTGCCCATGACCGAGGACGCGGCTATCGATAGATTAAACATACAATCTGCAGAGTTAGCGCACTTTACCCACACCACGGAACCCATTGCCTCGCGCTCCCATACGTACGGGCCACGGCATTTCTACAAAACCGAGCTACTGCCATGACACTCTCCCGGCCACTCCGACCAACACCCCCTTGGGGTTCAGTCCTGGGTGGCCCCGTGTCTACCAAAGACACCAACGGCCATCATCATGGCAAAATGGTCCCAAATGGGGACAAGGTACCATAAAAACAAAAACGAGCACACAAGGTTATGTCCGCCTACCTGACCAGGGTAGCGCGTGCCCATAACCTTCCCTCGCGGGAGGCACCAGCGAGAGGCATGACAATAGACCCAGCTAGGACCTCCCCATAAGGTAAATGTGGTTGCACTGGAGAAATCTCGATTTGGGTGGCACTATGATATCCTAGTGATGACGGAGGAGGTTTGTTATTAAGTCATATTGTTAACTTATCCATCATCAATCATCATGCGAGCATTATTAACATGAATGCAACAACTAACAAGCAACATACCGATGCAGTAACAAAACATCAAGCATTTCAAAAGAACAATAATAGCATGCGAAACATGGCAATACCAAGTACTAACAAACTTATCAGTGCAACAGAATTATCATAACATCGATACTACTAACATGAAACTAAACTAGACAGAAGCATGATATCATTAGTAACAACATCAAACTAACATGTCAACTTATTTCATGAAAACACAAGCATGCAAGACAAATAACAAAATCATATGGCACGAATGAAATAACAACAGACGGAACAAACAACAAACTACTGCAACTAAACACACACACGAGGTGCAAGCAAAGTCAACATGCAAGTTCGGGGCTCATGATAAGAGGTTGGCTTGCCTGGGGGTCGAGGATTACTCCGGAAAAAGTGCGGAACGATCGCGGAAGGAGTTGCCGGAAATAGTTCTCTCTCAGAGGGGGCTGTTTATGTGCAAGGGCAAAGTGGTCATTTTTAGTAGTTGCAAACATGGTGCAAATGATTCCATCGGAACGGGCTCGACGAAACGAAGAAGTGGGCTTTTGAATCACCTCAATCGGAGTTGTGAGAAAAAAGATACGATAGTTTTACTGCCAGGGACCTATCTGTAATGAAAATATTTTCAAATAGGGCCTGGACAGAAAACAAAAAACGTATCAGGTCAGATACGCTGTCAAAACAGGGAAAGCGTACTGTGGGATAAAGAAGAACTGGGAAAAGCGCCTTCTTGGGTGAAGCAGAGTAAAACTACGCTTACCCGAAGGGGAAACGTATTCTGCTGATTACACGTTCACTTAAGTGGCTGGGCCCGCCACTTATCCATGTCATCCAGTCCGAGTCAACGCCTCAGCGACTGATTGGCGGGGCTCACGGGCAGGTGGGGTTGACCCGATCGTTGTCTTCCTCCTCCCGCTCGCACGGGCGCCTGGCAGAGGGAGGGGCTCACCTCGACGGTGATCGTCGGCACGTCCGGCCACCTCCCGGGGTGCGCGACCTACCCAGAAGATCAGGACGGAGAGGTGCATCCCATTGTTGTGTCAGTTGCCGCCAAGGATTACGAGGGAGGGAGTAGCAAGGCGGCGGCGGAGCAAGGCTTCGGCCTCCGACGAATAGGGGGCTTCGGTGGGGAAACGGCGGGGCTGAGGCCACTGGGAGGTTCGCCAGAGTTTGGGGAAGGCAGATGTGGAGGTGGAACGGCGAGAGGGATGCGGCATCGCCCGGATCAAGCAAATCCTGAGGCGGCGGCCATGGCCATGGGGAGGGGCAGAGAGGAGCTCTAGGCTCGGGGAGAGGCTCTGGGAGGCGTTGAGGGCTGCGAGGGGGTCGAGGGCTCTACTTATAGCCGCGAGGAGAGCTCGAGGGGGAAGGGAGGATGTGGCACGCGGCGCCGCTACGAGTGCCAGGGGGGTCACGGAGACGAGTTACGCTCGCGGACGAGAGGGGGAAACGGACAGGAGCTAGGAAACGATGGCGCACACGGGAGCTCACTGTGTTCGGCAACGGCGACGGCTCAATGAGGAAACAAACGAAGGGGGAACGAGCTCCAAGGGGAAGACGATGTTGAGGGGGAGCTGTGTGACATGTTTGGACAAGCCAGAACAGGCCGGAGCGGCATTGCTGTTGCCAACGGTGGCTAGACCACCGATTTGGCTGGCAATGCTCGTGGTCACCATGGACAACACACGCTCTGGTCGCCTACTTCACGCCAAACTTGTCATCAGTGGAGTTCTTCCAAGGCTCATTAAAGAAGAGGTGATGGCACGGGAAGAGGTGTAGGGAGCAGAGGGGAACAAGCTTGACAAGTTTGCTGTTGCAAACTTGGCCACATCTTGGTGATCTAACTGGTGGGATTAAGAACTAAACGTGATGTTTGGGAGGCTTATGGAAGAAAATACTATAGTCCTAGAAAGTTGGAAGGGATTTGGGCAAGTATTTAACATAGCTGCAGTGCAACTGTCCAATATGGCATACAAAACAAATGAGGAAGAAGCACTCACTAGGAGTGTTAGATAGAGCTACCACTTGGCAAATCTCCATGATTTGGTCATATTTAGATGCTGCAAAAAGATCATACCAAATGGACTTGCCAAATGGGTACTTGCTTCACAGTCATCTTGCACTTGATGTTCCACTTTGGTGGCTTGATGCACTAGCTCGATAAGGTTCGAGTATGGTTGGAAGTCGGCTATCTTCTTGATAGGATGATTGAGTCCATTCAAGAAACGTGCCATAGTTTGCTCATCATCTTCCGTGGCATTAGCTCGTATCATGGCAATCTCCATTTTCTTGTAATATTCTTCAACCCTCTTGGTTCCTTGTTTGAGGAGTTGGAGTTTCATGAAAACGTCGCGGTTGTAGTAGGTTGGCACAAAGCATTCTCTCATGACATCCTTCATTTGTTCCCAAGCAGTGATGGGTGGTTCACCTCTTGCCTCTTGGCGCTCAATGACTTTTTCCCACCAAATGAGGACGTAGTCTTGGAACTCAAGGGATGCCATAGCGATCTTCTTGTCTTCCTCATAGTTCTGCAAGCGGAAGATTTTGTCGACCTTCAATGCCCATGAAAGGTAATCTTCACGATCATTGCTTCCATTGAACTTGTGCATGGTGAACTTAAGCTTGCTGTATCGTTGCTCTTCATTGTGTTGGGGTCGAGGATGATGACGTCCTTGACGAGGAGGATCGTCTCTCGCAACTTGTTCTTGTCGTGGAGCATTTCCAATGTCTTCTTTCTCTTGTTGAACTTGAGGTTCTTGGCGAGGTTGGGGACGAGCTTGAGGAAGTTGACGATGCACACGTGATTGGTAAATCCGTTCTTGAACTTCATCGCAAAGCGCTTCTTCTTGTTCGCCTCTATGGCGGTTGCGTTGGGAAACGACATGATTTGTGTTGTAGAGTGCATGTTGCACCTCAAGTGCTCTAGGTTGTCGCAATTTTTGTTCTTCGCGTTGTGCCTCGGCATCTTGTGCATCTTGGTGTAGACGCGCTCGCTCTTCCTCTTCTCATTGGCATTGTTGTTGCCATTCTTGTGCATGCTCGAGAGTAGCTTGGTTTTGATGATGTCGATGTTCTTGCGCACGAGCTTGCTCTTGGGAGTCGATGTCATGTGGAGGGTTACGATTTGCGTCATGATCTTGACGTGCAGCACGACGAAGAGTATTCGATGTTGGTGTAGTTGAGCCGGAGATGGTGTAGTCGGAGTGTCGACTTGAGCGGCTCCGTCTTGATGACGACGAAGTGGAAGAAGAGCGGTTGAGCAACAAAGAACGAATCTTGTCCATTCTTGCATCATTCTCTTGCTTGTGGTTATCGAGCTTGTTGTCGAAATAGTCTCTTGTACGTTGCTCGGAGAGTCGCAACTCGGCGGCAAGCTTATCGATGCGTTCACTCATTGCTTGTTGCTTTTGATGCAAAGCACGTTGTGCACCAAAGAGTTGGCTCTTTGTGACGTAGGAAGACATGTTGTCCTCTTGCTCGATGAAGAGTGGGTTGGTAGAAGTACTTGGCCTATCCATCATTCCAAACAATTTTGTGAGTGGTAGAAGGAGAAGAACAATACCAAATGTACCTTGACCGAAGTTGAAGATGGATCAATGATCACTCCAAGGTGGGACAAGGAAATAGCACAATTGGTACCAATTATTGTTGGTTTCTCACACCTACACAAGTAAAAGCTTATGGTGGAGCTCTGTTAGGATGGTGGCACAAACTTTGACGCAATTTTTAGTGAGCTTCAATAATGTTGGAAAAGATTCGCAAGTTTGCAATGCAACAAGTAGACCAGTAGCAAAGTATGTTACACGGAAACACACACACACAAAGAGATAAGTGGCGTCATGCAACCAAGGATGAGCCAAAATGTGGAATCCACGAAAATGCTCTTGTTGCACAACACTAGAGAGACGCTAGCACGATTGCACAATAGGCGGATACGAAGACTTGTGCACAACCTACTAAGAAAAAATGTAACGGCTTCTATCCAAAGGATGCTCTATGTATGGTATTCTGATGATATGATACAAGATGATCTAGTATGACAATCTTAATGTTGTATGATGCTATGTTGCTTGCTTAAAAGCTCTTTTCTTATCTTTCCCTTTTGCTTAAAAGCTTGTTTGGCTCTTTCTCTTTTGAGCTCTTTTCTCATGCAATGTTTAACGAAGCAAGACACCAATTGTGTATGCATGACAACTTTGTGACACAAAAGATGATATGAAGATATGGACCAATGAGATGATATGTATGCAATGGGAAGTATGATCACTAATGTGCACAAGTGACGTTGCCGGCAATACTCAAAGGCTAGTCTCGATGGGTAAGATATGCAAAATTGGGCTATGTGGTTATCAACATAATGGCAAGAATGATGTATCATGATAACAAGATGAGGTTACCATTTGATGTTGGTTGTTTTTAAGCAAGAAATGGTTAACGGTGTCAAAAATGGTGAAGTGGTCGTTGTCGATGACGCGTTCATGGCGAAGATGAGCGGCGGTGATGTTGATGTTGAACCATACCTAAATTGCCGAAACACAATAGGACACGGAACCGCAACTCAAATTCTCAAATAAAAACATGACCAATTGTCGGAGTTGGTAGTGGTAAGCGATGGTATTGCTATGCGGAAGTGGTGGTGTTATGCGGAAGTGGATGTGGGCATCGGAACAAAAGTTGGTGAAATTTGGACGGAAAACGGGGCGGTAGATGGAAGTGATGCTGTCAGGGGCCGGATGTCCGGGCTTGAGGGGTCAGATGTCCGGGGTGGCCGGATGTCCGAGGGTTCGGGCCGGATGTCCGGGGTGGCCGGGCTCTAGATCCATGGACGAACTCCGCGTGGAAGGGGCAAATCGTGGCAAAATTCGGGGGATTTTGTGGATGGAAATTGGGGAAAAGATGTGGGAAGCTAGATCTACCTGCAACACATGAAATCCGCGGATCAAATCCTACAGAAGTTCATCACACCAACAAATCACAAAAAAATTGGGGGGCTATTTTCGTGGGGAATTTTCGAATTAGGGACAAAATCAACAAAACTAGGCTAGAAAACACAACGAGGAGTCTCGGAAATCATGATCAACATGGCTCTAGATACCAAGATGAAGTAGGGTGGAACCCTAGATGGCCGATCTTTCACGAAAGGAGCAGATCCCGCGATGAACACAAAGAACATGAGGGGAAACACGAGGGGAAATCACAAAGGGAAACACAACAGAATCACTCAAACCAACAAGATTAGGTCACACAAATGCTTGATCCTCGAACATAAAAGAGATACAAGGTCCATAGTCAACTAGAGACGATACAAGTAGCAAGATCTTCTCCGTGAGGAGGTCTTGAGTTCTTCCTGTGAAGGGGTCTTGAGTCCGCTTGGGGGATCTTCTCCGAGGAGGTGCGATCTCCAAGGAGAAGGTAACCAAGTGGATGAGCCAAGCTCTCACACAAAATGAGCCAATCCTTTGCTAACCCTAGAAATATGGAGGAGGAGGAGTATATATAGTCTAGGTGGTCGAAGGGGTACATGGGCCTCGGCCCTACACCGTGCGCAGATAAGGGAGGCCGGATGTCCGGGCTACGGGTCGGATGTCCGGGCGTTCGCGGAGGGTCGGATGTTCGGGCTACAGGGGCCGGATGTCCGGGATAGCGGGGTCGGTCTTGTTGCTTTCGATATCAAGGGTGTCCGGATTTCCGGGTCGGGGCCGGATGTTCGTATTGGTCGCCCGATGTCCGAGTCTTGTAGACTTGGCCGCTGGTCCATTGCTGTAGGGGACACCTCCAAGGGTCGGATGTCCTGGCTCCTAGTCGGATGTCCGGGTCCTGGGAGCTATTCTTGGTTCCTTCCATTGGATCTCTTCATCCGTGGACTTGGGGACTTGTCCATCTTCGCGTGCATCTTCGGGAGGGTCCTCTTGGTACCTGATCATGCACAACATTCCGGACTTAGGTAGTAGCCATGTCTCGAGAGGATCATATGTGATAACACGAAGGAAGGAAGTCACCTCGCTCTCGAGAGCTCTAGCTCTATCTCCTGTCATAGGTCCTCTTGGCACTTCGTGGGACGACGGTAGGTCCATGGGGATGACCGTAGGATGCTCTACATCATCTTGCTTGTGCGTAGATTTTTTTTGTTTTCCATGCAATGTTTCCCAACAACTCCCAGTCGACATGTTTGCACGGAGGGATTCGACATTGGCAGGCAGTTTCTCAGTTGCCCCTTAGAGGTTAGTGCTAAGTTCATCATTTTACTTGAGTTAATGCCACCGCTCATCCTGAATACTATTTAACATTGGCAGGGATATGAGGCTTGTGCCTCTATTAACTTGCTGGATGAAGAATGGCATGGCAGGGTTCGGAGTGTTATCACCGAGCTCGTAGAACATAATGTAAAGCTAAACAAGAAACTGGCTTATCTGGAATGTACAATCAGTATGATGAAGAAAGAAAGAATCAATCACAGGCAACAGATGAAAGCAAGAGACAAGAAGTGATGCGGAGCATCCCACGTTCATCCCCATGTACACTCTGACTACTCTCCAAGCCCCAAGGATACATAAAATGAGACCTCGACTATACACCATTGGACACAAGGTGAGCTTGCTCCTCTCCGAACTTTCACTTCCCACATGTGAGACATGGCTACTACCTCAAACTTGTGTGCTATGCATGTCCAGGAACCAAGAGGAAGCCCATGGACAAGAAGGTGAGGACACCAGGCGCGAGGAACAAGAAGAAGGGCTACGAAAGAAGCTCTAGCCACCGGACGACTGGCCGGGACCGGACGTCCGACGCCTGAAGACCCACCGGACGACCGACCCGGACCGGACGACCGGTGATCCTGCACCCGAGCCAAATGAGCGGACATCCGACAAGTCCCGGACGTCCGACACACTCTAGCGTCCGGATGTCCGACCACCCCCGGAAATCCGACGCCACCTCAACCGAGCCAAAACGCCGGACGTCCGACAAGTACCGGGCGACCGGACCCTCACAAGCCACAGGACGTCTGGTACCTGTCGGACGACCGGCGCCTGTCTGTGCACAGAGATCGGGCCCGAGGCCCATGTATCCCCCACTTACCCCTTCGTGGACCGAGACTATATATACTCCTCCTCCACCTCCTAGTTAGGGTTAGCATTGTTTTAGCTCATATTTAGAGATAGAGCATTGCTCATCCACATCGGATCTACTCCACGAGAGAGACCGCGGCCTACGGAGAAGATCCCTTTGGATTGAAGACCTCCTTGCGGAGAAGAGCATCAAGACCTCCTAACGGAGAAGACCGGCTACCTTTGTATCATCCGTTGTTGACTTTGGATCTTTTATCTTCCTTTCTGTTCATGGATCTAGCGCATGTGTGATCAATCTTGTTGGTTTGAATGTTCTCTTGTGTTCCCCTTGTGATTTTCCCCTCGTTTGCCTCCATGTGTTCTTCATGTTCATCACGGGATCTGCTCCGTTCGTGAAAGATCGGCCTATAGGGTTCCACCCTACATCATCTTGGTATCATGAGCCACATTGATCACGATTTTAGAGCCTCCCCTTGTTGTTTTCTAGCCTAATTTTGTTGTGTTCTTCCCCAATTTCAAAAATCCCCACCAAAAATAGCCCCAATTGTTTTTGGGATTTGTTGGTTTGACGAAGTTTTGTTGGATTTGATCTGTGGATTTGCTTGGTTTCAAGTGGATCTAGCGTCTCCCCAAGTTTCCCCATCTTTCATTGCTACCTCTTGAGCTTGCGTTGGATTTCCCCGAAGAGGAAAGGATGATGCAGCAGAGTAGCGTAAGTATTTCCCTCAGTTTTTGAGAACCAAGGTATCAATCCAGTAGGAGGCCACGCTCAAGTCCCTCGTACCTGCACAAAACGATAGCTACTCGCAACCAACGCGATTAGGGGTTGTCAATCCCTTCACGGTCAATTACGAGAGTGAGATCTAATAGATATATTATTTTTGGTATTTTTGGTATAGAGATGCAAAGTGAAAAGTAAAAGGCAAAGTAAAAAGCAAAGCAAGATTAAAGTGATGGAGATTGATATGATGAGAATAGACCCGAGGGCCATAGGTTTCACTAGTGGCTTCTCTCAAGAGCATAAGTATTCTACGGTGGGTGAACAAATTACTGTTGAGCAATTGACAGAATTGAGCATAGTTATGAGAGGCATGATCATGTATATAGGCATCACGTCCGTGACAAGTAGACCGAAACGATTTTGCATCTACTACTATTACTCCACTCATCGACCGCTATCCAGCGTGCATCTAGAGTATTAAGTTAAAAACAGAGTAACACTTTAAGAAAGATAACATGATGTAGAGAGATAAATTCATGCAATATGAAATAAACCCCATCTTGTTATCCTTGATGGCAACGATGAAATACGTGCCTTGCTGCCCCTTGTGTCACTGGGCAAGGACACCGCAAGATCGAACCCAAAGCTAAGCACTTCCCCCATGGCAAGAAAAACCAATCTAGTAGGCCAAACCAAACTGATAATTCGAATAGACTTGCAAAGATAACCAATCATACATAAAAGAATTCAGAGAAGATTCAAATATTATTCATAGATAGACTTGATCATAAACCCACAATTCATCGGTCTCAACAAACACACCGCAAAAAAGAAGAAGATTACATCGAATAGATCTTCACAAGAGAGGGGGAGAACTTTGTATTGAGATCCAAAAAGAGAGAAGAAGCCATCTAGCTAATAACTATGGACCCGAAGGTCTGAGGTAAACTACTCACACTTCATCGGAGAGGTTATGATGATGTAGAAGCCCTCCGTGATGACAGCCCTCTCCGGCAGAGCTCCGGAACAGGGCCCAAGATGGGATCTCGTGGATACATAAAGTTGCGGAGGTGGAATTAGGTTTTTGGATCCGTATTTGTTCGTTTGGGGGTACGTGGGTATATATAGGAGGAAGAAGTACGTCAGTGGAGCTTCGGTGGACCCACGAGGGTGGGGGCGCGCCTGGGGGTATATGGTGCGCCCCCTGCCTCGTGCCCACCTCGAACCTTCCTTGGCGTAGGGTCCAAGTCTCCTGAGTCATATTCGGGAAGAAAATCACGTTCCAGAAAGGTTTATTTCGTTTGGACTCCGTTTGATATTCCGTTTTTCGAAACACTGAAATAGGCAAAAAAACAGCAATTCTGGGCTGGGCCTCCGGTTAATAGGTTAGTCCTAAAAATAATATAAAAGTGGAAAATAAAGCCCAATATAGTCCAAAACAGTAGATAATATGGCATGGAGCAATCAAAAATTATAGATACGTTGGAGACGTATCAGGCATCCCCAAGCTTAATTCCTGCTCGTCCTCGAGTAGGTAAATGATAAAAAGAGAAATTTTGATGCGGAGTGCTACTTGGCATAATTTCAATGCAAATCTTCTTAATTGTGGTATGAATATTCAGATTAGGAAGATTCAAACAAAAGTTCATATTGACATAGAGAATAATAATACTTCAAGCAAACCAACAAAGCAATTATGTTTTCTTAAAGTAACATGGCCAAAGAAAGTTCATCCCTACAAAATCATATAGTTTAGTCATGCTCCATTTTCGTCAAACAAGAATGCTCTCATCAAGCACAACCCCGATGACAAGGCAAACAATTGTTTCATACCTTAATAATTTCAAACTAATAAACTTTCACGCAATACATGAGCGTGAGCCATGGATATAACACTATGGGTGGAATAGAATATAATGATGGGGGTTATGTGGAGAAGACAAAAAGGAGAAAGTCTCACATCAACGAGGCTAATCAATGGGCTATGGAGATGCCCATCGATTGATGTTAATGCAAGGAGTAGGGATTGCCATGCAACGGATGCACCAGAGCTATAAATGTATGAAAGCTCAACAAAAGAAACTAAGTGGGTGTGCATCCAACTTGCTTGCTCACGAAGACCTAGGGCACTTGAGGAGGTCCATTGTTGGAATATACAAGCCAAGTTCTATAATTAAAATTCCCACTAGTATATGAAAGTGATAACTCAAGAGACTCTGTATATGAAGAACATGGTGCTACTTTGAAGCACAAGTGTGGAAAAAGGGGATAGTAGCATTGCCCCTTTTTATTTATTTTCTTTTTTTGGGCCTTCTTTTTTTTTCTTTGGCCTTTCTCTTTTTTTGGGACAATGCTCTATTGAATGATGATCATCACACTTCTATTTATTTACAACTCAATGATTACAACTTGATACTAGAACAAAGTATGACTCTATACGGATGCCTCCGGCGGTGTGCCGGGTTATGCAATGAATCAAGAGTGACAAGCATGAAAAAATTATGAACGGTGGCTTTACCACAAATACTATGTCAACTACATGATCATGCTAAGAAATATGACAATGATGAATGTGTCATGATAAACTGGATGGTGGAAAGTTGCATGGCAATATATCTCGGAATGGCTATGGAAATGCCATAATAGGTAGGTATGGTGTCTGTTTTGAGGAAGATATAAGGAGGTTTATGTGTGAAAGAGCGTATCATATCACGGGGTTTGGATGCACTGGCGAAGTTTGCACCAACTCTCGATGTGAGAAAGGGCAATTGACGGTACCGTAGAGGCTAGCAATGATGGAAGGGTGAGACTGCGTATAATCCATGGACTCAACATTAGTCATAAAGAACACATATACTTATTGCAAAAATCTACAAGCCATCAAAAACCAAAGTATTACGCGCATGCTCCTAGGGGGATAGATTGGTAGGAAAAGACCATCGCTCGTCCCCGACCGCCACTCATAAGGAGGACAATCAAATAACACATCATGTTTCAAATTTGTTGCATAACATTTACCATACATGCATGCTACGGAACTTGCAAACTTTAACTCAAGCACTTCTCAAATTCAAAATTACTCTAGTAGCATGACTTTGATATTACTACCTCCATATCTCAAAACAATTATCAAGCATCCAACTTTTCTTAGTATTCAACACACTCAAAAGAAAGTTTCACAAATCTTGAATACCAAGCATGTTATTATTAAGAAAATTACCATGCTATTAAGACTCTCAAAATAATTTAAGTGAACCATGAGAGATCAATAGTTTCTTTAAAATAAATCCATCACCGTGCTCTAAAAGATATAAGTGAAGCACATAGAGCAAAATTATAGCGCTCAAAAGATATAAGTGAAGCACATAGAGCAAAACTACTTAGCTCAAAAAGATATAAGTGAAGCACATAGAGTATTCTATCAAATTCTAATTCATGTATGGCTCTCTCAAAAGGTGTGTACAGCAAGGATGATTGTGGCACACTAACAACCAAAGTCACAAATAATACAAGACGCTCCAAGCAAAACACATATCATGTTGGTGAATAAAAATATAGCTCCAAGTAAATTACCGATGGAAGTGGACGAAAGAGGGGATGCCTTCCGGGGCATCCCCAAGCTTTGACTTTTTGGTGTCCTTGGATTATCTTGGGGGTGCCATGGGCATCCCCAAGCTTAGGCTCTTGCCACTCCTTGTTCCATAATCCATCACAAGAATTCACACAAAACTTGAAAACTTCAAAACACAAAACTCAATAGAAATCTCGTGAGCTCCATTAGGGAAAGAAAACAAAAGACCACTTCAAGGTACTGTAATGAACTCATTCTTTATTTATATTGGTGTTAAACCTACTGTATTCCAACTTCTCTATGGATTATAAACTATTTTAGTAACCATAGATTCATCAAAATAACCAAACAACACACGAAAAACAGAATCTGTCAAAAACAGAACAGTCTGTAGTAATCTGTAACTAACGCAAACTTTTGGAACTCAAATCTACCACAATTGGACGACCTAGACAATTTGTTTATTGATCAGCAGAAATTGGAATCAGTATTTTATAACTTTCTGGTGATTGTTAACAATTCGGCCACTGAACGCAAAGTTTCTGGAAATTACAGCAAGTTCAAATAACTATCATCCAAGAAGATCCAATAGGTCTAACTTGGCACAAACACTAATTAAAACACAAAACCACAACAGAAGGCAGATGGGTTATTTATTCCCTAACAGAAGAAAAGCACAAAAAACTAAAATAAAATTGGGTTGCCTCCCAACAAGCGCTATCGTTTAACACCCCTAGCTAGGCATAAAAGCGAGGATAGATCTAGGTATTGCCATCTTTGGTAGGCAATCCATAAGTGGCGCTCATGATAGTTTGAGATGGCAATTTTATTTTCTTTCTTGGAAAGTGTTCCATGCCCTTTTTAATGGAAATTGAAATTTAATATTCCCATTCTTCATATCAATAAACGCACCAACCGTTCTAAGGAAAGGTCTACCAAGAATAATAGGGCAAGAAGGATTGCAATCTATATCAAGAACAATGAAATCTACGGGCACATAATTCCTATTTGCAACAATAAGAACATCATTAATCCTTCCCATAGGTTTCTTAATAGTAGAATCCGCAAGATGTAAGTTTAGAGAGCAATCATCAAAATCGCGGAAATCTAGCAAATCATACAAAGTTTTGGGGATAGTGGAGACACTAGCACCCAAATCACACAAAGCATAAAACTCATGATCTTTAATTTTATTTTTAATAGTTGGTTCCCACTCATCATAGAGTTTTCTATGGATAGAAACTTTCAACTCAAGTTTTTCTTCATAAGATTGCATCAAGGCATCAACAATATGTTTGGTGAAGGCTTTCTTTTGACTATAAGCATGTGGAGAATTTAGCACGGATTGCAACAAGGAAATACAATCAATTAAAGAGTAACTTTCATAATTAAATTCCATGGAATCCAATATAGTGGGTTTAGCAACATTTAGGTTTTTATTTCTTTCAATCCCACTTTCATCAATTTCATCATAAAGATCTAAATACTCTGAATTTTTAGAACGCCTTCTAGGTAAAGGAAGATCATATTCAGTTTCATCAACATTCATATTGCAAAACAAAGATTTAATAGGAGACACATCAATAACTTTTAGATCTTCATCTTGATTTTCATAGGAATTGGAAGAACACGCTTTAATAAAGGCATCTTTGGAAGCACGCATCCTAGCGGTTCTTTCCTTGCACTCATCAATGGAAATTCTCATGGCTTTGAGAGACTCATTGATATAATGCTTAGGAGGAATAGATCTAAGCTTTAAAGAATCAACCTCAAGAGAAATTCTATCAACGTTCCTAGCCAAATCATCAACTTTAAGCAATTTCTCTTCAAGCAAAGCATTAAAATTCTTTTGTGAATTCATAAACTCTTTAACACTATTCTCAAATTCAGAGGGCATCTTATTACAATTTCCATAAGAGTTGTTGTAGGAATTTCCATAATTATTAGAAGGATTACTAGGATATGGCCTAGGATTAAAATTCCCTCTATAAGCGTTGTTACCAAAATTATTCCTACCAACAAAATCCACATCCATAGATTCATTGTTATTTTCAATCAAAGTAGACAAAGGCATATCATTAGAATCAGAAGAAACACTCTTAGTAGCAAATAATTTCATAAGTTCATCCATCTTTCCACTCAAAACATTGATTTCTTCTATCGCATGCACTTTTTTATTAGAAGATCTTTTAGTATGCCATTGAAAATAATTAACCATAATATTATCTAGGAGTTTAGTAGCATCTCCTAAAGTGATTTCCATAAAAGTGCCTCCTGCGGCCGAATCTAAAAGATTTCTAGAAGCAAAATTCAATCCGGCATAAAAAATTTGTATAATCATCCACAAATTCAAACCATGAGTAGGGCAATTACGTATCATTAATTTCATTCTCTCCCAAGCTTTTGCAACATGTTCATGATCATGTTGCTTAAAGTTCATAATATCGTTTCTAAGAGAGATGATTTTAGCGGGAGGGAAATACTTAGAGATAAAAGCATCTTTGCACTTGTTCCAAGAATCAATACTATTTTTAGGCAAAGACAAAAACCAAGCTTTAGCACGATCTCTAAGCGAAAAAGGAAATAGCTTCAATTTAACGACATCATTATCGACATATTTTTTCTTTTGCATATCACATAAATCAACGAAGCTATTCAGATGAGTAGCGGCATCTTCACTAGGAAGGCTGGCGAATTGATCTTTCATAACAAGATTCAGCAAAGCAGTATTGATTTCACAAGATTCTGTATTGGCAAGAGGAGCAATCGGAGTGCTAAGGAAATCATTATTATTGGTATTGGTGAAGTCACACAATTTGTTAGTATCTTGAGCCATCGCGACAAACAAGCAATCCAACACACGCGCAAACAAAAAGGCAAGCGAGAAAAAGGCAAACAGAGAAAGAGAAGGAGAAGGAGATTGGGAAAGAGAGGGCGAATAAAACGACAAGGGTGAAGTGGGGGAGAGGAAAACAAGAGGCAAATGGCAACTAATGTAATGCGAGAGATAGGGATTGTGCTGGGTACTTGGTATGTTCACTTTTTGAGTAGACTCCCCGGCAACAGCGCCCGAAATTCTTCTTGCTACCTCTTGAGCTTGCGTTGGATTTCCCCGAAGAGGAAAGGATGATGCAGCAGAGTAGCGTAAGTATTTCCCTCAGTTTTTGAGAACCAAGGTATCAATACAGTAGGAGGCCACGCTCAAGTCCCTCGTACCTGCACAAAACGATAGCTACTCGCAACCAACACGATTAGGGGTTGTGAATCCCTTCACGGTCACTTATGAGAGTGAGATCTGATAGAAATAATATTTTTGGTATTTTTGGTATAGAGATGCAAAGTGAAAAGTAAATGGCAACTAAAAAGCAAAGCAAGATTAAAGTGATGGAGATTGATATGATGAGAATAGACCCGGGGGCCATAGGTTTCACTAGTGGCTTCTCTCTAGAGCATAAGTATTTTACAGTGAGTGAACAAATTACTGTTGAGCAATTGACAGAATTGAGCATAGTTATAAGAATATCTAGGCATGATCAGTGACAAGTAGACCGAAACGATTCTGCATCTACTACTATTACTCCACTCATCGACCGCTATCCAGCATGCATCTAGAGTATTAAGTTAAAAATAGAGTAACGCTTTAAGAAAGATGACATGATGTAGAGAGATAAATCCATGCAATATGAAATAAACCCCATCTTGTTATCCTCGATGGCAACGATGCAATACGTGCCTTGCTGCCCCTTTTGTCACTGGGAAAGGACACCGCAAGACCGAACCCAAAGCTAAGCACTTCTCCCATGGCAAGAAAAACCAATCTAGTAGGCCAAACCAAACTGATAATTCGAAGAGACTTGCAAAGATAACCAATCATACATAAAAGAATTCAGAGAAGATTCAAATATTATTCATAGATAGACTTGATCATAAACCCACAATTCATCGGTCTCAACAAACACACCGCAAAAAAGAAGAAGATTACATCGAATAGATCTCCACAAGAGAGGGGAAGAACTTTGTATTGACATCCAAAAAGAGAGAAGAAGCCATCTAGCTAATAACTATGGACCCGAAGGTCTGAGGTAAACTACTCACACTTCATCGGAGAGGCTATGATGATGTAGAAGCCCTCCGTGATGACGGCCCTCTCCGGTGGAGCTCTGGAACATGCCCCAAGATTGGATCTCGTGGATACAGAATGTTGCGGCGGTGGAATTATTTTTTTGGCTCCGTATCTGTTCGTTTGGGGGTACGTAGGTATATATAGGAGGAAGAAGTACGTCGGTGGAGCTTCGGTGGGCCCACGAGGGTGGGGGGTGCGCCTGGGGGTATAGGGCGCGCCCCCTACCTCGTGCCCACCTCGAAGCTTCCTTGGCGTCGGGCCCAAGTCTCCTGGGTCATATTCGGGAAGAAAATCACGTTCCAGAAAGGTTTATTCCGTTTGGACTCCGTTTGATATTCCGTTTCTTCGAAACACCCTCTGGATAATAGGTTAGTCCCAAAAATAATATAAAAGTGGAAAATAAAGCCCAATATAGTCCAAAACAGTAGATAATATAGCATGGAGCAATCAAAAATTATAGATACGTTGGAGACGTATCATTCATCCACGAAATCTCTTCAATTTTGACCCTAAAATCCCCAAAATCGCGTCCCGAAACTCGCATCTCGCGTTGACCCCGACCCCCGGACGACCGACACTTTACGGACGTCCGGAGCCCCTGGAACGACCGGACGTCCGACCTTTTCCGGACGACCGGAACCCCTAACCGAGCCAAATTAATGGATTTCCGAGCCCGCCCGGACATCCGGCCATCGGCCGTCCGACCATCTTCGGACGTCTGATACCTGTGGTTTCTCTTTTCGGCTGATTTTTGTTTTGTCCATAACTAATTCATCCGGAGTCCGATTTTCGCGTTCTTTAGCTTGTTTTGAAGCTCTTGGCATCCCCCTTCTCAGAAAAATATCACCAAAACCATTTGAACCCATCAAATGTTTTAAACTTTGGCATCTTTGCCTAGGGCTTCCACCACATCATCCGCTACACCACCACCGACTTTTGCAACCTAACCAATTTTGCTCCCCGTCGCATTAGTGGTTGCCTGAGGACTGATTTGAGTCTCCTAAAGTGTCTAGGATACTTTGGGATGGTTGCTTCTTCATCAACCACCACCACCACCACCATAACTTCCGCATAGGCTTGACCACTATATTCTCCCGCCACTCCAACTTAACCCAATTTTGTTTGAGTTGTGAGTTGTGTCTTCTAAGGTGTTTCGGCTACTTAGGGACAGAGCTTCCAACTCTGACACCGTGTATAGTCCACCACCTTACCCTCCACTTCGACATTGCCTACTCGCATAACCCATCATTGCATTTCTACAATCCTATTGAGCTTCCACAAAACCACCACCACATCCCGCTACCACCATTTGACATTTGACATTTGAGATTTTGAGTTCGCGGTTTTTCCGTTTCCTTAGGTGTTTCGGCTACTTAGGGACGAGTCTCCATCATTTTGGTATCTCCAACAAGATCACCGCCACTCTTCATCGCCAAGGACGGTAACCTCCATATCATCTTGGTATCATGGTATCTCTCCATTGTATATTCCCTTGCCATTGCATTGATAACCCCTAGCCCATTTTGCATCACTTGCCTATCGAGACTAGCCTTTGAGTATTGCCGACAATGTTACTTGTGCACATTAGTGATCTACACCATACATTGCATACATACGATACCATAGGTATCATCTTGGTATCATATAATCTCGTGTGCCTCAAGTTTGTTCCCGCATATACACAATTACTATCTTGGTTTGTGCATTTCGCAAAGTGTCCATAAAAAAAGAATAAGCTTTTAAGAAAAAGAGTGAACAAAGAGCTCGTAAGCAATAGCCATAGCATCATACCACATTGCATATAAGATCACCTTGGATCACCTTGTGATAAACACCAGTGAGGGAGTGCTAGATTAGGGGGTGTCCGGATGGCCAGACTATACCTTCAGCCGAACTCCTGGACTATGAAGATATAAGATTGAAGACTTTGTCCCGTGTCCGGAAGGGACTTTCCTTGGCATGGAAGGCAACCTTGGTGATACGGATATGTAGATCTCCTACCATTGTAACCGACTCTATGTAACCCTAACCCTATCCGGTGTCTATATAAACCAGAGGGTTTTAGTCCGTAGGACAACACATTGATACACAACAATCATACCATAGCCTAGCTTCTAGGGCTTAGCCTCTCCGATCTCTTGGTAGATCTACTCTTGTACTACCCATATCATCAATATTAATCAAGCATGGCGTTGGGTTTTACCTCCATCGAGAGGGCCTGAACCTGGGTAAAACTTCGTGTCCCTTGCCTCCTGTTACCATCCGGCCTAGACGCATAGTTCGGGACCCCCTACCCTAGATCCGCCGGTTTTGACACCGACATTGGTGCTTTCATTGAGAGTTCCTCTGTGTCGTCGCCGTCAAGCTTGATGGCTCCTACGATCATCAGTAGCGATGCAGTCCAGGGTGAGACCTTCCTCCCCGGACAGATCTTCGTCTTCGGCGGCTTCGCACTGCGGGCCAATTCACTTGGCCATTTGGAGCAGATCGAAAGCTATGCCCCTGGCCCTATGGTCAGATTTGGAAGTTTAAACTACACGGCTGACATCCGCGGGGACTTGATCTTCGACGGATTCGAGCCACTTCCGAGCGCGCCGCACTGTCACGACGAGCATGATCTAGCTCTGCCGCCGAACAGTGCCCTGGAGGCTGCACCCGCATCGGCTTCGACCCTTAATTCGGAGCTAACTGCGCCGATTGAGGACGGGTGGTTAGACACCGCCTCGAGGGCTGCGATCCCAACGGCGATCGAGCCGAACACCAGCCCCGCACTCTAACAAACCCATGACTCCAAGGAGACGAACTCCTCTCCGAACTCCGAATTCCTCGCGCCCCTGCCAATCGAATCCGATCGGGCGCCGATCATGGAGTTTACTGTCGCGGACATCTTTCAGCACTCGCCTTTTGGCGATATTCTGAAGACACTAAAGTCTCTCTCTTTATCAGGAGAGCCCTGGCCGGACTATGGTCAGCAAGGTTGGGATACGGACGATGAAGAAATTCAAAACCCACCCACCACCCACTTTGTAGCCACTGTCGACGATTTAACCGACATGCTCGACTTCGACTCAGAAGACATCGACGGTATGGACGCCGATGCAGGAGACAATGAAGAACCAGCACCTATCGGGCCCTGGAAAGCCACCTAGTCATATGACATATACATGGTGGACACCCCAAAAGAAGGAGATGGCGATGGAACAGCGGAGGATGACCCCTCCAAGAAACAGCCTAAGCGCCGGCGTCAGCGGCGCCGCTCAAAATCCCGCCAAAACAAATACGGCGATTCCAGCACGGGAGATAATAGTACTCCGGAGAGTGCCAAAGAAAACACCCTCCAGCAAGATTCAGCACAGGAGGATGGAGAAACCAGCCCTCATGAGAAAGTGGCAGACAGAGAGGTCGAGGACGATAATCATATGCCTCCCTCCGATGACGAGGCAAGCCTCGACGATGACGAATTCGTCGTGCCAGAGGATCCCGTCGAGAAAGAGCGTTTTCAACGCAGGCTTATGGCCACGTCAAGAAGCCTCAAGAAAAAACAGCAACAGCTTAGAGCTGATCAAGATTTGCTAGTCGACAGATGGACTGAAGTCCTTGCGGCCAAAGAGCATAAACTCGAACGCCCCTCCAAGAGCTACCCAAAGCGCAGGTTGCTACCCCGATTAGAGGAGGAAGCACTTGATACGGCCGACCAGCCACCTCGTGGCCGCGACAGAGAGGCCTCTCGGCCCTCCACTCAAGCCGCACCCCGTACCACGGCACGGGAAAATGCGCCAGACCTGCGAGATATGTTGGAGGACAAGGCAAGGCAAACAAGATCGATTTATGGATCGCGTGGGTGCCCCACGACTCGAGACGGTAACTGTCACACCGGACACAAATCCGGCAGGGCCGAACACAGTAGACAAAGCTCATTGGAGCTACGTCGTGATATAGCCCAGTACAGAGGTGCCGCACACCCACTATGCTTCATAGACGAAGTAATGGATCATCAAATCCCCGAGGGTTTCAAACCCGTAAACATCAAATCATATGATGGCACAACAGATCCCGCGGTATGGATCAAGGATTATCTCCTTCATATCCATATGGCCCGCGGCGATGATCTTCATGCCATCAAATACCTCCCACTCAAGCTTAAGGGACCAGCTCGGCATTGGCTCAACAGCTTGCCAGCAGGATCAATCGGTTGTTGGGAGGACCTGGAAGCTGCATTCCTCAACAATTTCCAGGGCACTTACATGTGACCCCCAGACACAGATGACCTAAGCCACGTAATTCAGCAGCCAGATGAATCAGCCAGGCAATTCTGGACACGGTTCCTAACAAAGAAAAATCAAATAGTTGACTGTCCAGACGCTGAGGCCCTAGCAGCCTTCAAGCACAATATCCGTGACGAGTGGCTTGCCCAGCACCTTGGACAGGAAAAGCCGAAATCTATGGCAGCACTCACGACACTCATGACCCGCTTTTGCGTCGGAGAAGACAGCTGGCTTGCTCCTAGCAACAATATAACCAAGAACCCTGGTAATTCGGATACCAGGGACAGTAGTGGCAGGTCGCGTCACAACAAGCAGAAGCGCCACACTAACGGCGACAATGCTGAGGATACGGCAGTTAATGCCGGATTCAGAGACTCTAAATCCGGTCAGCGGAAAAAGCCATTCAAAAGGAATCCTAGGGGCCCGTCCAGTTTGGACCGAATACTCGACCTCTTGTGCCAGATACATGGCACCCCCGAAAAGCCGGCCAATCACACCAACAGGGATTGTTGGGTGTTCAAGTAGGCAGGCAAGTTAAATGCCAAAAATGAAGACAAGGGGCTGCATAGCGATAACAACGAGGAGCCCCGACCGCCGAACAATAGTGGACAGAAGGGTTTTCCCCCACAAGTGCGGACGGTGAACATGATATACGCAACCCACGTCCCCAAAAGGGAGCGGAAGCGCACGTTAAGGGACGTATACATGGTAGAGCCAGTCGCCCCAAAGTTCAACCCATGGTCCTCCTGCCCGATCACCTTTGATCGAAGGGACCACCCCACTAGTATTCGTCATGGCGGATTCGCCGCATTGGTTCTAGACCCAATTATTGACGGATTTCATCTCACTAGAGTCCTTATGGACGGCGGCAACAGCCTGAACCTACTTTACCAGGATACAGTGCGGAAAATGGACATAGATCCCTCAAGGATTAAGCCCACCAAAACGACCTTTAAAGGCGTAATACCAGGTGTAGAGTCCAACTTTACAGGCTCAGTCACACTTGAAGTGGTCTTCGGATCTCAGGATAATTTCCGAAGCGAGGAGTTAATCTTCGACATAGTCCCATTTCGCAGTGGCTATCACGCACTGTTCGGGCGAACCGCATTCGCCAAGTTCAACGCGGTACCGCACTACGCATACCTTAAGCTCAAGATGCCAGGCCCTCAAGGAGTAATTACGGTCAATGGAAACACCAAACGCTCCCTCCGAACGGAGGAGCACACGGCGACCCTTGCAGCGGCAGTACAAAGCAGCCTCTCTAGGTAGTTCTGCAGTCCGGCCATTAAACGACCGGACACCGTCAAGCGCGCCCGGAGTAACCTATAACAAGACCGCCTGGCACGATCCGAGCAGGCGTAGCAATGCGGCCCCAATCCCAGCCCTCGCAAAAAGGCGATGCCAGTGCTTCGCGTACATAACTACGCTCTAGAAATACCATGGGTACAGGGGGAGGGGCACCATCACGGCATGCCCGAAACACGGCTTAAACAGCACCAGGGGCTGCCGATTTTTTAATTTTATCTTACTTTCAGGACTCCATTCTTCGGAAAGCCTGTTCTGCAGTTCAATTGCCGCACAAACGATTCAAGAACCAGGGAAGCAGACAAGCCACGCCGCATTACGGAACTCCCAGGTGGTCTCTATCACGAGCAGTATACCTGTTTCGCATACCATTCCGCAGCTTGCCCCTGGAACGGACATATTAAATAGTCCAACCTTTTGCTTATCGCATTATTTGTATCGTTCTGCTTTGATCGCAGCCCTCTTTAATAAACAATGCATAGCTTCTGTCTATTTTTGCATTACTCTTTTTCTATAAATATATGTTCCTTAACGACATGTTGCACCCGTACACGTTGCTACGGCCAAAATACGCTAGGGGCTTTAGTACCCCTCAATATGGTGTGAGAAGTCCGAACACTTTAACAAGTGCGGCACCCCGAACTTATAGCATTGTATGCATCGGCTCCGAATCATGTCTTGGGTCAATAGTTGGGTTTGCCCGACTCCTATGTTTTGGTGCCTTATGTTCCACTATATCGGCTAAGGTAGCACTAGGAGAACCATTGCGATTGTGCCCCAGTTGAGCTGGGTCGAGCACCTCAGTGGAGAAAGCTAAAACTGACTATCATGATGAAGCAAGAGCTGGTCGTTGTTCGAGAGGTTTTTGCGAGTCCTTAAAGACTTATGCCGCTTAGAGCGAGGAGTCGGCTCTTTCCGGCCAAGGCATGGATAGCGCCCCGAACTCGGTCTTCCGAATACCAGGGGCTTCACCGAAATATAAAATTATAGAATTCTATGGCTAAGTGAGAGTGTTCACGCATTATAGTCCGATTGCCTTGTTCATTGGGCTGAGCGCCTCCCTCGAAGGACCCAAACATGGGAAAAAGAGCGCTCAGGTTTATCCCCGAACACCCCAGCACTAGCGGCACGTGGGCAGAAGCCGACGACTCGCCATCTCTCAGAATTGATAAACAGCCGCACAGAAGGTAATATTTTAAATTCCAACAGCATTGCTTAGCGCATATGAACAAGTTTTCAGCGCACAAGACAAAACGAGCGAGTTTTACTCAAAAAATACATCCTTGGAACATTCATCCGCCACAAGGCAGGCACCCTTCTGAACATCCTTATAGTAATTCTCAGGCTTGCGATGCTCTTTCCCCGGCGGTGGCCCATCCTTCACAAGCTTCTCAGCATCCAGCTTGCCCCAGTGCACCTTAGCACGGGCACCTTCAATGCAGACGGAGCTCTTGATGACTTCGAGCCTCAGACAGGCCCCCACCAGCCGCCACACTAGCCCGAAATAGCTCCCCGGCAGAGCCTCTCCAGACCATAGCCGAACTATGAGGCCCTTCATGGCCTGTTCGGCCGCCTTGTGGAGCTCGACCAGTTGCTTCAGCTGGTCGCTCAGGGGCACGGGGTGTCCGGCCTCAGCATACTGAGACCAGAATACCTTCTCTATCGAGCTGCCCTCCTCGGCTCGATAGAATGCGGCAGCATCGGACACACTCCGGGGAAGATCTGTGAAAGCTCCTGGAGAGCTCCGGATTCGGGTAAGTAACAAGTAACTCACGTTTATGTGTTTGCTTTGCATAAAGAATGCCTTACCCGCCGCTATCTTCTTCACTTATCCAACTCCTAGAGGGTCTTCTGGGATTCGGCCTTGGCAGACTTGGCATTTTCAATAGCCGCCGCGAGCTCGGACGCTCGCGTCTTTGAGTCAAGCTCCAAACTCTCATGTTTTTTCATGAGAACCTGGAGCTCTTGCTGCACCTTGCGAACCTGGGCCTCGTACTTCTCCCGCTCGGTGCGCTCCGTGGCCGCCCTCTTCTCGGCCTCGACCAGCGCTTGCTTAAGGGTCGCCACCTCAGACGTGGCCCCTACAATAGCCACGATAATCCTGTCATTTTTTGCAATTGCACCTTTTTATATATATTTAAACAAGGTATTTCTTACCTTCATTGTCCTCGAGCTGCTTCTTGGCACACCCGAGCTCTTGCTCGGACCGCTCGAGGTTCTGCTTTAGTGTGTCCACTTCTGCAGTCAGTGCGGCAGACGCAAGCAGAGAAGCCTGCATACGCATATTGATTCCTTTTTGTTAGACTCCTGCGAATTTTATTTGATCCTCTATTCGGCTTTTCTTCCCGAACGCCAAACAGAGCATCAGGGGCTACTGTCTATGCAGTAATATTATTTACACATTCTTTACTTACCTCAAAGCCTGTTAAGAGGCTAGTACAAGCTTCAGTCAGTCCGCTCTTGGTGGACTGAACCTTCTGGACCACCACACTCATAATGGTGCGGTGCTCCTCGTCGATGGAGGCGCCTTGGAGCGCCTCCAACAGATTGCCCGGCGCCTCCGGTTGGACGGGGGTCACCGGCATGGTGGGCTTGCTCCTCTTGGAAGGAGGTCCCTCGCTGGACTCTGGAACCTTTGAAGGTTCCGGAGCGATGTCCGGCCCAGAGCCGGACTTGGAGCCCTCGGAGATTTTATCCCCTTCACCCCTGGAGTCCTGGAGGTCGCCTTGCGGCGCCTCCAGGACCACCTCCTCCTGACTTGGAACCTGTTGGGACAACACTTCGGCGTCGTCCGTAGGGCGGGGGGAGGAAGCCGTCGGAAGCGAGTTCACATCCGACGAGTCCAGTGAACCGCTCAACGACGCGTCGACTCGGTCTTTGGGTGGGCTGCATAATCATATTCGACATAAGGGAAAGCTGTGCAATAAAGGAATACTATGAATTACTCTGGTATCCAGATACTTACGATTTCGCCAGGGGCTTGGCCTTGTGCGGCCACTCCTCTTCGCCGTCGTCGGCGTCGGTGGAGTAGTCCGGAGGAAGGGTTTTTCCCTTCTTGGACCCTTCGGCCTCCCAAGTTGGGGCGGCCTTCCTTTTCTTCCCTTCCCCCGTTGGGGGGGGGGGGAGAGGTCTCTTCTTCCTCATCCTCATCTTCGTGGGAGGAGTGCGTCTTGGAGCCATCGGATGATGGATCCGACACCTCCTGGCGCGGGCACCCTTTCGAGTCCCCGCGGCCTTCTTCTTGGCCTTCTTCTCCGGCACCACATAGGGTGCTGGAACCAGCAGCTTCGCCAAACGGGCGTCTGCTGGGCCTTCGGGCAAAGGAGCCGGACAGTTTATTTGTCCGGACGTCTCCTACCAATCCTGTCAAAGGTAAGGGAGCTTAGATCCCGCATGGAGTCAAACTATGAAAAACTGATAACCTGTAGAAGGTAAAAATAGCTTACCACACAAGCGTGATGCTGCGTGCTGAATCCGTGATCCTCGGTAGCGGATGCGGGGGCCTCGGCGCCTTTGAAAAGCACCTTCCAGGCATCTTCGTACGTCGTGTCGAAGAGCCTGCTCAGAGTTCGGTGCCGCGCCGGGTCGAGCTCCCACAGGTTGAAAGCCCGTTGTTGACATGGGAGGATCCGGCGGATGAGCATAACCTGGACTACGTTGACAAGCTTGAGCTGCTTGTCCCCCAGGGTTTGGACGCATGTTTGGAGTCCGGTCAGCTCTCCTTTTTTACCCTACGACAGGACCATCTCTTTCCAAGATGTGAGCCGCGTTGGGGGTCCAGATCGGAACTTGGGGGATGCGACCCACTTAGGGTCGCGCGACTCGGTGATGTAGAACCACCCTGATTGCCACCCCTTCAGGGTCTCCACAAAGGAGCCCTCGAGCCATAAGATGTTGGGCATCTTGCCCACCATGGCGCCTCCGCACTCCGCCTGGTTGCCACGCACCACATTCGGCTTGACATTAAAAGTCTTGAGCCATAGGCCGAAATGGGGGCGGATGCGGAGGAAGGCCTCGCACACGACGATAAATGCCGAGATGTTGAGGACAAAGTTCGGGGCCAGATCGTGGAAATCCAGGCCATAGTAGAACATGAGCCCCCGGACAAATGGGTGGAGAGGGAAACCCAGTCCGCGGAGGAAATGGGGGAGGAACACCACCCTCTCATGGGGCCTAGGGGTAGGGATGAGCTGCCCCTCTTTGAGAAGCCGGTGCGCAATGTCGTTGGACAAGTATCCTGCCTTCCTTAGTCTTTTGATGTGTCCCTCCATAACGGAGGAGACCATCCACTTGCCTCCCGCTCCGGACATGACTGGAGAAGGTTGAGGTGGGGAGTGCGGACTTGGGCGCTGGAGCTCGAGTGTGCAAAAATGGATAGGCAAAGGAGGAAGAAGGCGTAGGTGAAAAGGTGGATCCGTATCCCCTTATATGGGTGGACACGACTATGCGTCCCCACCAGCCTGGTAAAACTCGCTTATCTCCCAAGCGCCGTAATCAATGGCGCGGTTGGGTTACCCACGCCCATCTTGATGAGAATCCCGGAATAAGGGGACACGATCTCTGCTTTAACAAGACGTGCCAAGGAAACCGCCTCGCATAACACGTTGAGATGGGACGGTAAAACGATTCAAATAAAGGCTTGGCCGTGGTGTGATGTCACACTACGGAATATGTCAGCAGATTAGATTTGTGTAAATATTATTCTCTCTATGGCGATATGTGGAAACTTATTTTGCAGAGCCGGACACTATCTTTGTGTTCAAAATCTTCTATGAAGTACTTGGAGGAGGAACCCGCCTTGCAATGCCGAAGACAAACTGCACGCCGGACTCGTCGTCATTGAAGCCTGGTTCAGGGGCTACTGAGGGAGTCCTGGATTAGGGGGTGTCCGGATGGCCGGACTATACCTTCAGCCAGACTCCTGGACTATGAAGATACAAGATTGAAGACTTCGTCCCGTGTCCGGAAAGGACTTTCCTTGGCATGGAAGGAAAGCTTGGTGATATGAATATGTAGATCTCCTACCATTGTAACCGACTCTATGTAACCCTAACCCTATCCGGTGTCTATATAAACCGGAGGGTTTTAGTCCGTAGGACAACACATTGATACACAACAATGATACCATAGGCTAGCTTCTAGGGCTTAGCCTCTCCGATCTCGTGGTAGATCTACTCTTGTACTACCCATATCATCAATATTAATCAAGCAGGACGTAGGGATTTACCTCCATCGAGAGGGCCCGAACCTGGGTAAAACTTCGTGTCCCTTGCCTCCTGTTACCATCCGGCATAGACGCACAGTTCGGGACCCCCTACCCGAGATCCGCCGGTTTTGACACCGACAACCGGGAACCATACATACATAGCATACTTGGGATAGAAAGTTATGCATTTTGCATCTTATAGGTTGTGCACAAGTGTCGTATCCGCCTATTGAGCAATCGTGCTAGCGTCTCTCTTGAGTTGTGCAACACGAGCGTTTTCCGTGGATTCCACATTTTGTGCTCATCCTTGGTTGCACGACCCCATTTATCTATCCGTGTGTGTGTTTCTGTGTGCCACATATTGCTATTGGTCTACTTGTTTCACTTGCAAATTTTTGAATCTCTTTCAACATTATTGACTCTTGCTAACATTTCGCATCAAATTTTTGTGCCACTATCCTGACCGAGCTCCACCATAAGCCTTACTTGTGTAGGTGTGAGAGACCGACAAGAATTGGTATGAATTGTGCTATTTCCTTGTCCACATTGAAGTGATCATTGATCCACTTTCAACTTCGGTCAAGGTACATTTGGTATTCGTTCTTCTCTTTCTACCACTCAGATTTTTCTCTTGGAGTGATGGATAGGCAAGGCATTTCATCTCCGGTCTTCCACAACAACGACGGCGTGAACAACTACATCACCAAAGCGTCAATCTTCGATCTACAACGACAAATGCAAGGCGCACAATAAAGATTGCGAGAGCGCATCGAGAACCTCCCCATCGACATTCGTCACTCCGAAGCAAGGAAAAGGGACTACATCAACAACAAGCTTTCCGCACACAAGGAGGAGCAAGATGCAAGGATGGAGGAGATTCGGACTTTGTTGGCCAAACGTTCTTCCCCTTCATCATCCTCAAGGCAGCGGTGAGCAAGTCAATCATCTTCGGAGCGCCCAAGCAACGCAAGCGCAAGTCGTCCACGTCAAGATCTCCATGGCGACCACCATCAAGTGCGTCATCCACATCGTCATGAAGGGCAAGTCACCTCCAAGCAACATGTGCATAACGACGACGAACAACATCTACTACGAGCTCAAGCACGACAATGACACCATCATCATGATGATGCTCCACAAGCGTAAACATACAAGTCCCAACAAGCCCTACTTCACGCCAAGGCCTAGCTTCAAGAGCAAAAGAGAAGACCGCGAGACAAGCACCACCAAGAGCACGCTACGGCTACAACAACCACTTCGGCATCTTAGCCAAGTCCTATTCAGGCATCTTCGCCTTTGGACGTACGGCATCTTCGCCTACTTCCAATGAGTTCGCCTACATCGACATCTTCAAGTACAAGGTGACCACCTACAGGCGAGGGCGACACTTCCATCTTCGGAAGCCCCCCAAGGAAGATGGCCGAGCATGGGACATTCCCTTCGGTCATGGAGACGAGCTACGAGGTGCCACATCATATGGTCCTCCAACAACAATACGGTGACAAGAAGATCGAGCAAGGGCCATCCCCTTCGACCACGGCAGCGAGCATGAACCTCTTGAACAACATGAAGCCGGCGCCCATATTGGACTCATACTCCGAGTCAAGTTATGAGACCGCACATGAGACCTTATCTTCAGTATTAGAGGAGAGTGATGACGTGCCATCTTCGGCCTTCATCCATGGCTACGACTATGACATGATTGAGCATGGAGGCATTTGCACCAACATGTGTCTGACATCGACATGTGACGAGATGCCCCAATTACCATGTGAGGAGAGCCACCACAACATGAGTGACATGAGTGACTCCACCACACGTGACATTGAGAGCATTTCCTATGAGAGGATGAGTGTGACCACCACTAGCCCCACACATGAGAGCATGCCACACATCCTATGTGAGGTTGAGAGCCATTTGAGTGACTCCACCAACCATATGAGTGAGAGCATCCGAGAGGGAGTGAGTGAGCCACAACACTTAGTGATTGAGGTAGTTGACACGGCATGTGAGGCTACTTTGATTTCTAATGACTTAACCTCTACTCCTAGTGTGTTTTCTTCTTTGGTGCTAGGTATCCTACATGACGACACGCCTATCCTCGACGAGTCCATACCTCCAATGGAGACGATGATGGCCATAGTGGACGATGATGCACCCCCCACATGGTTCCATCAAGATGAATATGACCACAACTTGGTCTTTGACACCTCACCTACAACACATGAGCGACGCTCCAAAGGTAACATAGGTGATGGTGCTTCTCTTGTCCCACTAATGGACTATTTTATGAATGATTGCTTGCGTGATGTTGACACACCTATTCCCATGCTTCATGCTAGTGCGACTTCCTCATGTCATGACTTACCTATTTATGATAAATATGATGATGAGCATATCGAGTTGCCTAGTTGTGATGCTATGCTCCATAGGATATCATGTGAAAATTCTATTGGTCACATCATGTTTGACAATCCATTAACCTTGTCATATGCTATGAGTGAGATCTCCCATATTGCATCATTTCAATCTCAACATAGTAACTATGCTTGCCCCATTAAAATAAATCCCATTTGCACTTATGGCATAGATGACGAGATGATGGTCATTGGCTTTTGTTTTTCATGTGATGATATTGCCATGCTTCCTTTACATTATTTACACAATTCATCTACTATGCCATGCCATGATCACATAGAACCAAATATGCTTTGTTTTGGATGTTGTCAATATTCTCCATGTGATGTTTCCATTAATTCTCATGAGGAGACCCCCATAGTTTCCTCATACATATTAGGAGATTTTGATGCATTCCATACTTTGCATGATTCCCATAATTGCTTGCACCATATGCATTCCATGAATAACAATGCTCTACATATATCCCATGATTCATTACACAATTTGAGTCTCCATCATGCTATACATAACAACAAACCTATCATGATGTATGACATGTTTCTATATCACGCATCTCATTTATTGGAGCATTGGATATTTTGTGCTAACCGATACAAACACATGAGCATCATGATGGATGATGTGTACATATACCATGCACACACAATTTTTCCTTTGTCTTTGTTTTGTGTAGGTACTCACGTATACTCGTCAACCTCTCAATCCGAAGAGTTGATGAAATGAGCTCTTGAGAGAAAAGATGACTTGGGATCCTGTGTACTATCCTTCCCACCGCTCTCTTCGCGCAACGACTACGCACATCTCTCTCACTTGGCTCTCACACGACTATGGGCTATATAGCGCTTGTCGCTTCATGCTCATTTTACCATGTTCACTTTGCATGATATGCTTGCTATGCCTTTGCCATGCAATTGTGACCCTTGCTTGCATCTACCCATGATTCACCATTATGCTACTCCTATGTGTATTTGCATGCTCGGTAGAGATGCTTGTTGTTTTTGCCATGTTTATCATGTGCCTCATGCTACTGATCCTATTTTGCTCACATCCTCCTTTCATGCTTGTGCTATGTCATGTGAATTATTCATACACATTATTTTCACCCATGACATGCTTGCTATGTTTCCCTCTAGTATGTTGCATCTTCGCACTACTAGCTCACACCACTTGATCGCTATGATTGCTCTCTTTGTCGAATCACCCACGCTCCATTCTCACTCACTTTCATGGGTTGATGACCTATATGTTTATGCCTCTCACTTGATTTGTCTTGATCATTTTCTCTTGTTTCCATTACTGGCATCTCTCATATCCACTTGTATTGAGTGCCAACTTGCTATGCTTATTGATCGTGGAGACTTGGACATCTTACTTGTGATGCATGCTTGTTTGATTGAGCCTATTGTATTTGGTTGTTCTCGCATCATATGCCTCCATACTATGAAATGCTCCCTTGTCCTTTCTTATGATGAGCATGATGCATACACTTGTTTGGTATCTTACCACACGAATGATAGGTTTTGCACTTCCGCTAACCTCATTTGTTTTCCAAGTGTTTGTCATGTTCTTTCATTTTGGAAGATTCACACCGTCATGAGACAATTTGGTCATGTGAAGGCATACACGATGTGAAACACCAACATTTGCAAGAATATCCTAAAGGTGAACTCCTTCCCTTTGAGCCATCCTCAATTACGCATATTGGATGGCTCACTCTTTCATTGTTGTCTCCTTCTTGTTGTCTACATGATACATCTTGCGAACGGAGGAGCGACATGGGAGATTGGCTCTATGGACCTTCAAATTGAGGAGCGCTCGGACTTATTGGAAGAACCTTCGAACCTCCACTCATGCAACGACATCGAGCATTGGTACACCAACACCTCCATATTTTTTGATTTTGCTCACACATGTCATGCTCATTGGACATCTCACACTCATGACAAATTTGCATATGATGCATGGATTGACTCATATTATGGTTGCCTTGTTGCATCTTGTATTCCCATGTCATCCATTATATATGAGCTTGTGCATTTCCTTAGCAAATTTGTTGTGATCTTTCTTGATGGCATCTGCATACATCATGATCATCTTGTCCACCACCAATTGCATGCTAACATAATCATATTGAGCATCCATTGCCATATTCATGCTATTGATAAACCGTCTCACTATGACATCATTTTGCACCGAGGTTGCATTGATCATATTCAAGACACATTTGTGTACACAATGAATGCTTTTGCTCCCATGAATGTTGTGCATATATTTCCATATCTTGTGTATAAGCTTCATGCACCTTGTCATGATCAATATTGTCGCAGGGACACATGTTTACTGGATGGACACTTTGTGTGCGCTAACCATTGTATTTCCATGTGTACTTCGTGTTTGCTCATCTTGCATGTACCACATACCGGAGACACCTTGGAGTACTTGGTTTGCGCCATGCCTTCAACTACGTCCAACTACAAGTCCGTCCACGACAACCGTTTCCATGGTGATGAGGATCACGATCCGAGGTCGGATCTTCCCCAAGGGGGGGGAGATGATGCAGAGCATCCCACGTTCATCCCCATGTAGACTCCAACTACTCTCCAAGCCCCAAGGATACATAAGATGAGACCTCGACTATACACCATTGGACACAAGGTGAACTCGCTCCTCTCCTAACTTTCACTTTCCACATGTGAGACATGGCTACTACCTCAAACTTGTGTGCTATGCACGTCCAGGACCCAAGAGGAAGCCCATGGACAAGAAGGCGAGGACACCAAGCGCGAGGAACAAGAAGAAGGGCTACGGAAGAAACTCCAGCCACCAAACGATCGGCCGGGACCGGATGTCCAACGCTTGAAGACCCACCGGATGATCGGCCCGGACCGGATGACCGGCGACCCTGCACCCGAGCCAAATGAGCAGACATCCGACAAGTCCTGGACGTCCGACACACTCTAGCGTCCGGACGTCCCTGGAAATCCAGCGCCACCTCAACCGAGCCGAAACGCCGGACGTCCGACAAGTACCGGACGACCGGACCCTCGCGATCCACCGGATGTCCGGTACCTGTCGGACGACCGGCGCCTGTCTATGCACAGAGATCGGGCCCGAGGCCCATGTATCCCCCAGGCCAGTCGCAAGCACTTCACCATTTCGGCCATAACTTCCACATCCGGAGTCTGATTTTCGCGTTCTTTAGCTCATTGAGTAGCTATTGACATCCCCCATACACCTAGATAAGTTCCAACACCATTTGACTCCATAAATGTTATTGACATTTTGGCATCTTTGCCGAGGCCCTCCACCATATCTTCCGCAAAACCACCATAGCCTTCTGCAACCTAACCCTTTTTGCTCCATATAGCATTTGTGGTTGTTTGAGTGGTGACTTGAGTCTCCTAAGGTGTTTCGGCTACTTAGGGACGGTTGCTTCTTCATCAATCACCACCACCACTTCTGCATTTCCATCTCTGCTTCCACCATTTGACATTTTCCATATGAGATTTTGAGTTTGCGGTTTTTATCGTTTCCTAAGGTGTTTCGGCTACTTAGGGACGGGTCTACATGATCTGTGTATCTATATGAAGACCACTGCCACTCATCATCACCACGAGGTCATCATCGACATCGACCACTTCACCATTTTGACAACCTAACCGTAAGCAAAAATGGTAACCTCTATATTATCTTAGTATCGTGGTATCCCATCATTGTACATTCTTGCCATTACATTGTTAACCCCTTAGCCCATTTTGCGTCACTTGCCTATCGAGACTAGCCATTTGAGTATTGCCAGCAATGTTACTTGTGCACATTAGTGATCTGTACCTTCCATTGCATACATACCATATCATATTGGTATCATCTTGGCATCATATCATCTCTTGTGCCACAAGATTGTTCCCGCATATACAAAATCGCTATCTTGGTTTGTGCATTTCGCATAGTGGCCATATCAAAAAATATAATAAGCTTTTAAGCAAAAAGAGAGCAAAGAAGCTTGTAAGCAAGAGCCATAACATCGCCACATTGCATACCATACTACCATATTGATCATCTTGGATCATCGTATGCAAAACACCGGAACATCATACACATAACATACTTGGGATAGAAAGCTCATACATTTTGCATCTTATAGGTTGCACACAAGTGTCATATCTGCCTATTGAGCAATCATGCTAGCGTCTCTCTTGAGTTGTGTAACACGAGCGTTTTTCGTGGATTCCACATTTTGTGCTCATTCCTTGGTTTCACAACCCCATTTATCTATCCGTGTGTGTGTTTCCGTGTGCCACATATTGCTATTGGTCTACTTGTTTCACTTGCGAATTTGTGAATCTTTTCCAACATTATTGACTCTTGCTAACTATTTGCATCAAATTTTTGTGCCACTATCCTCATCGAGCTCCACCATAAGCCTTACTTGTGTAGGTGTGAGAATTGACAAGATCCGGTACCAATTGTGATATTTCCTTGTTACATTATTGAGTGATCATTGATCCATCTTCAACATTGGATAAGGTAAATTGGTCTAGTTCTTTCCTTTCTTCCACTCACATTTGCTCGAGTCTTGTGATGGATAGGAAAGGCATTTTATCTCCGGTCTTCCACGACAACGACGACACAAACAACTACATCACCAAAACGCCAATCTTCGGACTATAATGAGCAATGCCAGGCATTGAGCGACTCACCATTGACATTCACCAACGCAAAGCACGGACAAGGGACTACATCGACACAAAGATGGATGCACAATTGGATGTCATCCGACATGTGTGGGCCAACTACAAGTATTTTTCCTCTTCGTCATCTTCACGTCGGAGACGCTCAAGTCGCAAGTCTTCGTTACGGACACAAGATGCAAGTACCACGTGGCACCGTTAAGAAAACCTTCGTGCCTACAAGAGAAGACCGCAAGACGAGCACCACCAAGACGGAGCTACGACTACTACCACCACTTCGGCATCTTCGCCTTTTGACGTACGGCATCTTCGCCTACCTCCGACAAGTACGCCTACTTCGACATCATCAAGTCCAAGGCGATCACCTACGAGCGCGGGTGACACTTCCATCTTCGGAAGCCCCTCAAGGGAGATGGTTGAGCATGGGATTTTCCCTTCGACCACGGCGACATGTGATGACTTGAGTGACTTGTGCCACCATATTGAGACTGAGAGTGACTTCACCACTACCCCCATATATGACGAGTTGCCACAACTCACATGTGAGGAGAGCCACAACCCGCACCACTTGAGTGAGATGAGTGACTCCACCATATGTGAGTTTGAGTGCACCTACTTTGAGGGAGTGAGTGAACCACCACATAGAGAGAGTGAGATAGTTGATAGGTCATGTGAGGCCACTTTCAACTCTAACGACTTGACCTCTACCTCTATTGTGTCTTCTCATTTGGTGCTAGGTCCAATTTATGATGATGCACCGATCCTCGACAACTTCGTCCTTCCTATGGACAAGATGATGGCCATGGTGGAATACGATGCACCCCCCACATGGTTCCATCACAATGAAGATGACCATGGCTCGGTCTTAGGCACCTCACCTACACCACATGAGTGGAGCTCCAAAGGTAACATAGGTGATGGTGCTTCTCTTGCCCCACTAGTGGACTATATTCACAATGATTGCTTGCATGATGATGATCACCTTATGGATTCACCATATACTTTGTCTTCTACATGCTTAGATATGCCACCCATTTATGATAAATATGATGATGAGCATGTTGAATTGCCTAGTTGTGATGCCATGCTCCATATCATGTGAAAATTCTTTTGGTCACATCATGTTTGACAATCCATTAACCTTGTCATGTGCTATGAGTGAGATATCCCATATTGCATCATTTCAATATCAACATAGTAACTATGCATGCCCCATTGAAATAAATCCTATTTGCACATATGGCATAGATGACGAGATGATAGTCATTGGCTTTTGTTTTTCATGTGATGATATTGCCATGCTTCCTTTACATGACTTGTGCATTCCATCTCATATGCCATGCCATGACATTTATTGTGTTTCGCATGATTGCATCACTTGTAGACACCATATGCATTCCCCCGCATAACAATGCTCTAGATATTTCCCATGATGCATTACACAACTTGAGTCTCCATTATGCCATACATAACAACAAACCCATCATGATGGATGACATGTTTCTATATCATGCAACTCATTTATTTTAGCATTGGATATTTTGTGCTAACCAACACAAGCATGTGCGCATCATGATGGATGGTGTGTACATCTACCACGCACACACAATTTTCCCTTTGTTTTTGTTGTATGTAGGTACTCATGTATACTCGTCAACCTCTCAATCCCAAGAGTTGACGAAACGAGCTCTTGAGAGCAACGACGATTTGGGATCCCGTGGATTGTCCTTCCTACCATTCTCTTCGCGCAATGACTACGCGCATCTCTTATACTTGGCTCTCATAAGGCTATGGGTTATATATCACTTGTTATGTTATGCCCAATTTCTCGTGCTCATTTTGCATGCTATGCCTCTTTCCATGCCTTTGCCATGTAATTGTGACCCTTGCTTGCACCTACCCATGATTCACCATTATGCTACTCCTATGTGTATTTGCATGCTTGGTGGAGATCGTTGTTGCTATTGCCATGTTTATCATGTGCCTCATGCTTTTGATGCTTGTTGTGTTGGGAGAGTCATTATGCCCCATTGCTATTTACATATGCCCTCTCGCCAATACATTGATGATATTTTTTTCATATCTTGTTTTCATGTTTGTGATATGTGATGTGAATTATTCATGCCCACCATTTGCACACATGACATGCTTGCAATGATCCCTTCTAGTATGTTGCATCTTCGCACTACTAGCTTGCACCACATGATTGACTTGGTTGCCTCACACATATTGAACAATTGCTCTATCCTTTGTGTTGAGTGCCATGATATCTTCACTACACCATATGCACATTATGCTTGGATTGTCTTGCACTTGACCCATGTGTTTAGACATCTCATTATGTTTGGTGTTGTGAATGCTTCATATGCATACCATAGACCATTTGTTGAGTGCCTTATGCATGCTTTCTATGAGTTTGAGGTAGATGCTTATTATCTTGACACACATATTTGCATCGCTACCTCACATCTACATGCTTGTTTCCATGATGTCCTTGATTTTGCTCAATTTATGTGCTTTCATGCCATGTCACAATCCTTTGTTACACCATATGCTATGCATGATGACGACACTTGTTTGGTGAATCACCACTTGAATGCTTGGTTTTGCACTAGTGCTAACCACATTTGTTTTTCCAATTGTTTGTTGTTCGTACTCCTTTTGAAGGAATCACAAGATGGTGCGACATTGGAGAGTGCACACTTGGAACTACAAGATGACGAATGCTTGTTGACCATCCGCTTCTACACGACGCCATCATCTCTTTCTATAGCGACCAGACCTCAAACGGTCCAATCTCTATGCTCAGGTGTCATCCCTGGATCAGTAATTGTGACACCACAAATGTGCTTGAAGGATTTATAACAGAGTAGCAATCACACACTTATTACATCGAGTGTCTCAAAAGAGAACTTATTACAATAAATATGGCTTAAGGCCATCTAAAAACGACAACAGCGGAAGGCTTGGAAGATAAGTGAGTCCATCAACTCCAACAGCATCACTGAGTATAGAACCACGACCTAAAAGGCACCTTACTCATCATCTGAAAAGTCTGCAACATGAACGTTGCAGCCCGAAAAAGGGTCAGCACATGGAATATGCTGGCAATGTAACACATAGAGAGCACTAAAAAGAATAAGGCTATTCTATATGCATATTTGGCTGGTGGAAAGTTTTGTGTAAAGCCAATTTTTCCCTACTGCAAAGGAATAAATTTTATTTAACTATCATGGTAGTTGTTAAACATTGAGAGTGTAGACACGCTCTCAATCCCAATTAAACATCATCATTAAAACCCAACAAAATTATTTAGAGTAACATGATGAGATTCAAATGATAATCCAAGTACTAGATACTCAAGATGCCCATAACCAGGGACACGGCTAACCATGATTAGTTTATACACTCTGCAGAGGTTAGCAGCCTTTTCCCCAGAAGACTCGTTCTCCTCCGTTTGGATTCTCGCACTACATGGTGTTTGAGAAATGGATGACCGAGACATAGTCTTTCAGAAGCGCTAGCACCTTACGAACGGGTAGACCGTACCACCTACATCCCCTACATCTGCTAGTCTACCCCTGTAAGAGTTCACAGAATTTAGTCAACTATGCTAGAGCCCATAGTAGCTTGTGGCTGCACACGGAAGTTTCTAGTATGAATAATCTCATGATCCCTTTGAGCCTGGGTGGCGGTCCAAAAGAAAAACAGGCAATCGCTGGAATACCCAGGTGCCTCAATCCACCCAGATGTGTATTTAAGTTGCCACCTTAAATAAACCATTAAATTATCAATCTCACATCTGTCAAGGATTTCACTCACCCAATCCATGTCCAATAGCATAGCATGGCATAAAAGCAAACCTAGAAGTAACTCCCAAAGGATTGATAATAACAGGTAATAGGTACTACCTCATCTACTTTCCAACCCAAAATTTAATTAGATCCTAATCATGCAATGTGTGCGGGTTGATCTAATGGAATAAAAATTGGGTAATAGGAAGTATGATCAAAGTGTTACTTGCCTTGCTGATGATCCGTGAAACCTAGCGATTCGAAGTAGCAAGGGGCGCACTCCGGGTACTCTATCACAAACAAAAAAGCATACAATAAGTACACATCTAATGCACAGGTAAAACTCAAATAAGAGATCTAACCAGAAATTTCAACTTAAGATCTCCGATTGGCAAAAAGAATCAAATCGAACGAAGCAACGAAAGACAAACGGCAAAAGAAACAACTTCCTTTACTAATCTGAATATAGATCAAATTTTACTGAGGCAAGAACTTGTTTGAGTTAGTTAAACGGAAAGAGGGTTTCGAGACGAAACTCCAGGCGCTTGAATGTCCTGATTCCTATAAACGAGCGAAAAGTTAAAATAAAACGAACATCGGATCAGGAATCGCGATCAGAAAAATCGCGGATTTAATTCGAGAAAAAGAAAAAAACGGCGAATAGGTTAACGAATGAACGTTCGTTAACTGGAGCTAAACGATGAATGCGTTCGGTAAAACGAGCGAACGAGCGAACGCTCGCTAAATAAATAAACCGGGGGAAAACCGATCATAAAAAACGAAAACTAGGGTTTTCAAAAAAAACGAAACAGTTTTTCTCAGAAAACAGGCGGTGGCGGCTACCTCGGCTCGGGCTCCGGCGAAGCTCCGGCGGGGCTCCGGGCGGCGGCAGGTG
>NC_041386.1:294225551-294234368 GCF_002162155.2 Triticum dicoccoides | reverse complement strand
GGGCAACGGCTGCGGCGGCGCGGGCGGCATGGGGAAGCAGCGGCGGTGTGGGGCTCCGGGGGGGGCTCCGGCGGGTTATAAAGGGGGGCGGCCAACTTGGGGAAGGGGGCGGCCTCGGGAGGCGTGGCCTCCCCGGACACGGCAGCGGCGGCTATCGGGACTCCGGTCCCGATCCGGTTTTGCGGGAGGCGGCGGCGGCTGGGCCTGCTCGGCTGGGCCTTCGGCCAGTCGGCGCGCGGGGCTCCTTTAAAAAAAACAATATCGCTGCTACAAAAAATATTCTAAAGAAACAAATAAAAATCTAAAAAATGCCAAAATGAATTTTCACCGTCTAAATAAAATATTTAGAACTGGATGAACATTTTCTTGACCCTAAATGCAGTTTTTGAAAACGTGCAATTTTTCCTAAATTCAAATAAAATAGCAAATAAAACCAAAATAAAATCTTATTTGATTTTTTTATTAAATCATCAATATTTCTTTATTTTGGGAAAGTCATTTTATTCCCTCTCTCAAATTTTTTATAGTAGAAATAATTGAAGATAAAATAAATAAAATCAAATGATCCTATTTTCAAATTTGTGAAAACTCAAATATGAAAATAACGAAATCCCCAACTCTCTGGGATCAACCAAAATGCAATAAAATATGATATGCAATGATGATCTATTGTATAACATTCCAAATTGAAAATTTGGGATGTTACAAACCTACCCCCCTTAAGATGAATCTCGCCCTCGAGATTCGTGTTGGCTAGAAAATAGTTGAGGGTGGTCCTTCAGCAAATCTTCCTCTCGCTCCTAGGATGGCTTCATCCTCCGTGTGGTGGCTCCACTGAACTTTGCAAAACTTTATAACCTTGCTGCGGGTAACTCGGCTGGCATATTCAAGAATCTTGACTGGTTTCTCCTCATAGGTCAAATCACTGTCCAACTGAATCGCTTCCAGCGGTACTGTGTCTCTTAGTGGTATATCCGCCATCTCGGCGTGGCACTTCTTCAACTGGGAAACGTGGAACACGCTGTGAACTCCTGACAATCCTTCGGGCAACACCAACTTGTAGGCTACTTCTCCCATATGCTGCAAAACTTCGTATGGGCCTACAAAATGTGGTGCTAACTTTCCCTTAACTCCAAAGCGCTTAACTCCTCGAAGTGGAGATACTCGAAGATAAACTCGGTCTCCGACTTCGTAAACTGTCTCCTTGCATTTTGAATCTGAGTAGCTCTTATGCCTAGACTAGGCTACCTTGAGCCTATCGCGAATCAATTTTACTTTTTGTTCAGACTCCTTAATCAGATCTGGTCCAAACAACTGACGGTCTCCAACTTCATCCCACGACAACGGGGTCCTGCACCTCCTTCCGTACAAGGCTTCGAAAGGGGCCATCTTCGAACTGGATTGATAACTGTTGTTATAGGAGAACTCTGCGTATGGCTAATTCTCGTCCGAGCTAGATCCGTAATCTAGTGCACAAGCTCTCAGCATATCCTCCAAAATCTGATTGACTCTCTCGCTCTGTCCATCTATCTGCGGATGGAAAGCTGTACTGAATTCTAGCCTGGTACCCAAAGTTTCGTGCAACTGATTCCAGAACTTTGAGGTAAACTGGGTTCCTCTAGCTGATACAATGCTTCTTGGAACTCCATGCAGACATACGATTCTGGTCATGTATATCTTGGCCAACTTGGCACTAGTATAGGTAGTCTTTACTGGAATAAAATGAGCTACCTTTGTCAAACGATCGACTACAACCCAAATCGAGTCATAGCCTGAACGAGTCCTGGGCAATCCTGTAATAAAATCCATGCATAGCTTATTCCACTTCCATTTGGGTATCGGCAATGGCTGTAGCAATCCTGCTGGCTTCTCATGCTCTGTCTTTACTCTCTGACATACATCACAAACTGCTACATACTCTGCAATATCCTTCTTCATTCCGGTCCACCAAAAAATATCCTTCAAATCCAAATACATCTTGGTATTTCCTGGGTGAATCGAATATGGTGAATCATGGGCCTCTTGCAGAATCAACTTCCTGATCTCTGGGTCGTTGGGCACATAAACACGGTCTTCAAACCATAAAGTATCGTGCTCATCCTCACGAAATCCTTTAGCTTTTCCTTTGCTTATTTTCTCGTTAATAGAAGCGGTCTCCTTATCAGCCTTTTGAGCTTCTCTGATATTATCCATCAAAGTAGACTGAATCTCCATTACTGCTACATAGCCTCCCGAAACTATCTCCAAACATAGCTCACGAAGATTTTTGGCTAACTCCCTTTGTAAATCTCCCGTCATTAAGGTGTTGACATGAATTTTACGGTTGAACGCATCAGCTACGACGCTAGCCTTTCCAGGGTGATAATGCAATCTCATATCATAATCCTTGATGAGTTCCAACCATCTCTTTTGTCTGAGATTCAACTCCTTCTGCATGAAAATATACTTCAAGCTTTTGTGATCCATGTACATTTCACAATGGTTTCCAATGAGAAAGTGTCTCCAAGTCTTCAATGCATGCACTACGGCTGCTAACTCCAAATCATGTGTAGCATAATTCAACTCATGAGGCTTAAGCTATCATGAGGCATATGAAACAACTCTTCCTTCTTGCATAAGCACTGCTCCAAGTCCTCGACGTGAAGCGTCACAATACACCACATAGTCTTTGGTCTGATCTGGCAAAATCAACACTGGTGATGTAACCAAGCGTTTCTTCAACTCCTGGAAACTAGCCTCACATTCCTGGGTCCATATGAACTTGGTATCCTTCTTCAACAACTCTGTCAAAGACTTCGCAATCTTCAACAAATTTTCAATGAATCTCCGGTAGTATCCTCCGAGTCCAAGAAAACTCCAGATCTCTCCAACTATTGTTGGAGCTTCCCAATTTGTCACAGTGTCAACCTTGGTGGGATCTACGGCTATACCTTCTCCGGATATAACGTGTCTGAGGAATCCAACTTACTTCAACCAAAACTCACACTTGCTAAACTTGGCATATAACTGACGTGCTCCTTATGCTCCTCTTCATCCTTCGAGTAAACTAGGATATCATCAATGAACACTATGACGAACTTATCCAAAAACTCCATAAACACTTTGTTCATCATGTTCATAAAATATGTAGGTGCGTTAGTCAGACCAAATGACATAACGTATACTCGTATAGCCCATACCTGGTGGAAAAATCGTCTTAGGTATATCCTGTTCTCGAATCTTCAACTGATGGTTTCCTGATTGCAGATCGATTTTGGAAAATACCTTAGCTCCTTGCAATCGATCAAACAGATCATTGATCATTGGTAGTGGGTACTTGTTCTTGATGGTTACTTCATTCAATCCTCGATAATCAACAACCATCCTTAACGATCCATCCTTCTTCTCCACTAGAAGTACTGGCGATCCCCAAGGCGAAGAACTTGGGCAGATATATCCTTTATCCAATAACTTTGTAATCTGCTTCTTAATCTCCACCAAATCCTTTGCGGGCATTCTATATGGTCTCTTAGATATTGGCCCTGTGCCTGGCAAAAGCTCAATCAAAAACTCAATATCTCTATTCGGTGGCATGCCTGGAAACTCCTCTACAAATACATCAGGGAAATCCTTCACTACTGGTACTTCCTCCTGCACAACTCCTGTTAAGCAATTTACTTGAGTCCTTTTCGGCACATGCCGGGATACATACTTGATCCTTCTCCCTTTTGGGGTGGTAAGAAAAATTGACTTACTGGCACATTTAATGTTCCCTTCATACTTCGATAACCAATCCATGCCTAATATCACATCCAAACCTTGAGACTCCAAGACTATTAGGTCTGAGGGAAATACGTAGTTACCAATCCTTAATGGTAACCAATCACACCATAGACTAGCCATATACTCTGCTCCAGGCGAGGTTACTAACATGGGTGACCTAAGGGCTTGGGTTGGCAGTTTATACTTATCCACAAATCCCCTTGATATGTATGAATGCAATGCACAAATATCAAAAAGAACGAGTGCAGTAAATGACTTAACCAAAAACTTACCTATTACTGCATCGGGCTGGGTTCAACCTCCTCCACATTTACGTGGTTCACATGTCCCCTGTTGAAAGGGTTCGGCTTCTTCCCAGAGCTTCCATTGCCATTTCCATTCTGGGATTCAGGACATTCATTGGCATAATGTCCGGTCTTCTGGCACTTAAAGCAAGTGACTTGGCTCAGTTCTCTCTTGGCTGGGGTTGATGGGTTGGTATGGTTCTGGCCATTGCTTCCTCCATTCCCATTACCATTCTTGGGGCCATTGTGATTGTGCGAGCTACCTCCTCCATGGGTATGCTGAAAATGTCCTCCCGGTCTACGGGTAAAACGTGGTTTCTGCTGAGCTCCAGAATTGTACTTCCCTTGTCCATACTTCCTCTTGCAGTTCTCAATCTGCTGCTGCTTCCATTCAATCATGAGAGCACGGTCTACCAACTCCTGGTAGTTATTGAAGGTGCTACCATCAACTACATGCTCAACTCATCATTCAGTCCTTCCAAAAAATGCGATGCACCAGTATCAAAAAGAACAAGTGCAATAAATGACTTAACCAACAACTTACCTATTACTGCATCGGGCTTGGCTTCAACCTCGTCCACATTTACGTGGTTCACCTGTCCCCTGTTGAAAGGGTTCGGCTTCTTCCCAGAGCTTCCATTGCCATTTCCATTCTGGGATTCAGGACATTCATTGACATAATGTCCAGTCTTCTGGCACTTAAAGCAAGTGACTTGGCTCAGTTCTCTCTTGGCTGGGTTGATGGGTTGGTACGGTTCTGGCCGTTGCTTCCTCCATTACCATTACCATTCTTGGGGCCATTGTGATTGTGCGAGCTACCTCCTCCATGGGTATGCTGAAAATGTCCTCCCAGTCTAGGGGTAAAACGTGGTTTCTGCTGAGCTCCAGAATTGTACTTCCCTTGTCCATACTTCCTCTTGCAGTTCTCAATCTGCTGCTGCTTCCCTTCAATCATGAGAGCACGGTCTACCAACTCCTGTTAGTTATTGAAGGTTGCTACCATCAACTGCATGCTCAACTCATCATTTAGTCCTTCCAGAAACTTCTCCTTCTTAGCTGCATCCGTAGCGACGTCATCTGGGGCATAGTGTGCTAGCTTACTAAAATCCTCCACATACTGGCCAACTGTCCGTCCTCCTTGGCGCGAGTTTCGAAACTCTCGCTTCTTCATGGCCATAGCTTCTGTAGAAACATGGGCAGTACGGAAAGCCTGCTGGAACTATTCCCATGTGACATTGTCGACAGGGAAAGTGGCTGTGAAATTCTCCCACCATGATGTTGCAGGTCCTTCAAGCTGATGTGCGGCAAACTTCACCTTTTCCGCATCTGTGCATCCTACCGTGGTCAACTCCCTTGCTGCTTGCGGAGCCAATCATCTGCCACTATCGGCTCGGTGCTACTGGAAAACACCGGCGGATTCACCCTAAGAAAACGGGCTAAGTGATCAACAGGTGGTGGTGGTGGGTTGTTGTTGTTGTTCCCTCGATTCTGGTTTTGGACTAGCAACTGCATCAACGTGTTTTGCTACTGGATCAACTGGGTGAGCTCCGGTCGGAAGGTAAATCCGGGGTCACGTCTCGGAGGCATATGATGGGTTTAGAAAAGATGAGATTTAAGAATAGAGAGGGGTCTAAAGAGAAAACACTACCCATATGCACATGAGGAAAAAGCAAACAATTCACTTCATTCAATCAAACAAGGGCATACAATCGATCTATCTATCGCAAAAGTGCTCGGACTACTATATTTACATGGTGGACTACTACTACAGATAGGGTGGTCTACTAGAAATATTCTTCGGTTGCAGACTCCATGATATCTGCTCCAACTTCATCAACATAGTCATCATCGCTATCATCTGGATCCGAGTCGGTGTCGTCGCTGATGATGTAGTCTTCCGGGCGAATCTCCTTGGGTTCTTCGTCTTCTTCTGCTGGTGTAGGGCCTCCCATAAATATTCCAATCTTCTTGATCAGATCGTCATTCTTCTCCACTAGTACTTCGATTTCCTCTTCATAATCTTCACGTGTAGCCTTGAGTTCTTCCTCCAGTTCCTTGATTCTAGTCCTTGCCTTCCTCAGATCTATCATGTCGGCACACATCTGGTTCTCCTGACGTCGAATTTCCTGGTTTAACTCCTGGATAAAATCTGCAATTGATTTATCCTTCCTGGTGCTGATCATCTCCCAGTGCTCATCTCGGCACCCACAAATATGGTAGATAGTATCCTTGAGATCATTGCAGTAAACTTCTCCAATGTGTCCCATGGCGATGTGAGCTGCCATGCTCTTTCCTAGACTCCGGGTTGGTGCATCAAAGGAAAACTCTATGGGCTCAGTGACTGGCATGAATGTCCTTCCTGGAACTTGAACTTGAATCATCCAGCGCTCCTCTTCAGGTAATGTGGCGTTGTAGGTTCCGGTGAAGCTTGGTACTCCTATGTTCAGGTATCTAGTGACTTCCTTCAAGTGACGTCCAAAGGGTGTATCTTCATCCGGTTGTGTGAACTTGTTCCTTGCATCCGCCATCCTAAAAGAGTAGAAAAGATGAGGAGTCAGAATGAGAAGAGTGAGTAGTGATCTAGGGCTTTATCTTAGTGGTCGTGTCCTACATTCAGCGTGTGCTTTGATACCATCTTGTAGCGACCAGAACTCAAACGGTCCAATCTCTGGGCTCAAGTGTCATCCCTGGATCAGTAATGCTGACACCACACAGTACTTGAAGGATTTATAACAGCGTAGCAATCACACACTTATTACATCGAGTGTGTCAAAAGAGAACTTATTACAATAAATATGGCTTAAGGCCATCTAAAAACGATAACAGTAGAAGGCTTGGAAGATTAGTGAGTCCATCAACTCCAACGGCATCACTGAGTAGAACCACGACCTAAAAGCCACCTTACTCGTCGTCTAAAAAGTCTGCAACATGAACGTTGCAGCCCGAAAACGGGTTAGCACATGGAATATACTGGCAATGTAACACATAGAGAGCAATAAAAATAATAAAGCTATTCTATATGCATATTTGGCTGGTGGAAAGCTCTATGGTTACAGTTTTGCGTAAAGCCAATTTTTCCCTACTGCAAAGGAATAAATTTTATTTAACTATCATGGTAGTTGTTAAACATTGAGAGTGTAGACACGCTCTCAATCCCAATTAAACATCATCATTAAAACCCAACAAAATTATTTAGAGTAACATGATGAGATTCACATGATAATCCAAGTACTAGATACTCAAGATGTCCATAACCGGGGACACGGCTAACCATGATTAGTTTATCCACTCTGCAGAGGTTTGGCACTTTTCCCCACAAGACTCGATCTCCTCCATTAGGATTCTCGCACTACATGGTGTTTGAGAAACGGATGACTGAGACATAGTCTTTCAAAAGCGCTAGCACCTTACGAATGGGTAGACCGTACCACCTACATCCCCTACATCTGCTAGTCTACCCATGTAAGAGTTCGCACAACTTAGTCAACAATGCTAGAGCCCATAGTAGCTTGTGGCTGCACATGGAAGTTTCTAGTACGAATAATCTCATGATCCCTTTGAGCCTGGGTGGCGGTCCAAAAGAAAAACAGGCAATCACTGGAGTACACATGTGCCTCAATCCACCCAGATGTGTATTTAAGTTGCCACCTTAAATAAACCATTAAATTATCAATCTCACATCTGTCATGGATTTCACTCACCCAATCCACGTCTACTAGCATAGCATGGCATAAAAGCAAACGTAGAAGTAACTCCCAAAGGTTTGATAATAACAGGCAATCACTAGAATACACATGTGCCTCAATGCACCCAGATGTGTATTTAAGTTGCCACCTTAAATAAACCATTAAATTATCAATCTCACATCTGTCATGGATTTCACTCACCCAATCCACGTGTACTAGCATAGCATGGGATAAAAGCAAACGTAGAAGTAACTCCCAAAGGTTTGATAATAACAGGTAATAGGTAATACCTCATATACTTCCCAACCCACAATATAATTAGAGCCTAATCATGCAATGTGTGAGAGTTGGTCTAATGCAATAAAAACTGGGTAATAGGAAGTATGATCAAAGTGTTACTTGCCTTGCTGATGATCTGTGAAACCTAGCGATTCGAAGTAGCAAGCGGCGAACTCCGGGTACTCTATCGCAAAGAAACAAGCATATAATAAGTACTCATCTAATGCACAGGTAAAACTCAAATAAGAGATCTAACCAAAAAGTTCAACTTAAGAACTCCGGTTGGTAAAAAAAATCAAATCGAACGAAGCAACGAAAGACAAACGACAAAAGAAACAACTCCGTTTACTAATCTGAATCTAGGTCAAATTTTACTGAGGCAAAAACTTTTTGAGTTGGTTAAACGGAAAGAGGGTTTCGAGACGAAACTCCAGGCGCTTCAATCACCTGATTCCGATAAACGAGCGAAAAGTTAAACTAAACCGAACATTGGATCACGAATCGTGATCAGAAAAATCGCGGGTTCAATCCCAGAAAAAGAAAAAAAACGACAAACGGGTTAAAGAATGAACGTTCGTTAACTGGAACTAAACGATGAACGCGTTCGGTAAAACGAGCGAATGAGCGAACGCTCGCTAAATAAATAAATCGGGGGAAAACCGATCCAAAAAACGAAAACTAGGGTTTTCAAAAAAACGAAACGGTTTTTCTTAGAAAACCGGCGGCGGCGGCTACCTCGGCTCGGGCTCCGGCGAAGCTCCGACGGGGCTCCGGGCGGCGACGGGTGGTGTGGGGCGGCGCGGGCG
>NC_041386.1:294119256-294225140 GCF_002162155.2 Triticum dicoccoides | reverse complement strand
GGCGGCGGCGGCGCGGGCGGCGTGGGGAGGCAGCGGCGGTGTGGGGCTCCAGGGGGGCTCTGGCGGGTTATAAAGGGGGGCGGCCAACTTGGGGAAGGGGGCGGCCTCGGGAGGCGTGTCCGCCTCGGACACGGCGGCGGCAGCGATTGGGACTCCGGTCCCAATCCAGTCTTGCGGGAGGCGGCGGCGACGGCTGGGCCGGCTCGGCCCAGTCGGCGCGGGGGGCTCTTAAAAAAAACAATATCGTTGCGACTAAAAGAATTCTAAAGAAATAAATAAAAATCTAAAGATGCCAAAACAAATTTTCTCCGTCTAAATAAAATATTTAGAACAGGATGAACATTTTCTTGGCCCTAAATGCAGTTTTTCAAAATGTGCAATTTTTCCTAAATTCAAATAAAATAGCAAATAAAACCATAAAAAATCTTATTTCATTTTTTTATTAAATCCTCAATATTTCTTTATTTTGGGAAAGTCATTTTATTCCCTCTCTCAAAATTTTTATAGTAGAAATAATAGAAGATAAAATAAATAAAATCAAATGATGCTATTTTCAAAATTTGAGAAAACTCAAATGTGAAAATAACGAAATCCCCAACTCTCTCCGAGGGTCCTTGAGTTGCGTGAAATTTCTGGGATCAACCAAAATGCAATAAAATATGATATGCAATGATGATCTATTGTATAACATTCCAAATTGAAAATTTGGGATGTTACACTTTCCCAAGGTGATTTACATTTCGATCCGAGGTCGGATCTTTCCCAAGGGGGAGGGGATGATGCGGAGCAACCTACGGACATCACCATGTACACCTTCATAGCACATCAAGCCCCTAGTGGACCTACCAGACTTAAGGTGAACCCGCTCCTCTTCTAGATTTACATGAATATCCATAGGACTTGGTTGCTACCTCACCATGGATCATTGTGCATCACTAGGTACGACGACGACCGCCACCAAGAAGTTGGGGAGCATCCTGGAGGCCAAGGAGAAGGACCCCAAGGCCACAAGGAGGAAGAAGGAGTGCAACAAGATCAACTCTGCACCTCCCAGGCGACCCCGTGCCCACGGGCCTTGAAGACCCCGTGCGCACGGACTACACAGGGACCTGACGCTGGAGCACCCCATGTGCACGGGCTTGTACCGTGCCCACAGGACCCCAGTGTGCACGGGCCCAACTTACCCCGTGCGCACGGGCCCTACAGGATGGACGGCTGTGATTGCTGTTTGGGCCTCCTCTTCATCCACCTCGTCCCTCACCTCCAGCCACCTATATATTCCGTACCTAGACCATTTGTTAGGGATAGAAAAGTATATGAGATGATTATGTGATATTTGCTCCTTGTACCCACTCCTCTAGGAGATCATGTCCTCCTAAGGGAGAAGATCCACTTGTGGATATCAAGACCCCCAAATGTGGGAAGGATCCCCATCATAGGATCATCAAGACCTCTCTCCTCATAGGATTGGGATGAACTAGTACCTTGTATATTTCCTTTGTTGTTCTTGAATCATTGTGACCTCTTGTGTGTTCTTGGATCTAGCATATGTGTGATTGGATCTAGTGAATTGAGTGTTTTCTCTCTTGTGTTCTTCTTGTTCTTGGGGATTCCCCCTCCAATTCGTGAAAGATCCCCACTTAGGGTTCCACCCTACAACACTTATGGAGTAGCTCGGTGAGGATAGTGGCACAAAAATTTAATGCAAAATGTTAGCAAGAGTCAATAATGTTGAAAGAGATTCACAAATTCGCAAGTGAAACAAGTAGACCAATAGCAATATGTGGTACACAGAAACACACACACGGATATATAAATGGGCTCATGCAACTAAGTATGAGCACAAAATGTGGAATCCACGCAAAACGCTCGTGTTGCACAACTCAAGAGAGACGCTAGCACGATTGCTCAATAGGCGGATACGACACTTGTGCGCAACCTATAAGATGCAAAATGTATGAGCTTTCTATCCCAAGTATGCTATGTGTATGATGTTCCTGGTATTATGATCCAAGATGATCTTATATGAAAATGTGGTATGATGCCATGGCTATTGCTTACGAGCTTCTTTGCTCTCTCTTTTTCTTTGCTTAAAAGCTTATTATTATTTTTGTATGTGTATGGCTACTTTTGCACAATGCACAAACCAACATAGCAATTGTGTATATGCGAGAACAAACTTGTGGCACAAGGGATGATATGATACCAATATGATATGGTATGTATGCAATGTATGGTGTAGGTCACTAATGTGCACAAGTAACATTGTCAGCAATACTCAAATGGCTAGTCTCGATAGGCAAGTGATGCAAAATGGGCTAGGGGTTATCAATGCAATGGCAAGGGAATACAATAGAGGGATACCACGATACCAAGATGATATGAAGGTTACCATCCTTGGCGATGATGAGTGGTGGTGATCTTGATGGCAATAACAAGAGGATGGAGACTTGTCCCTAAGTAGCCGAAACACCTTAAGAAATGGAAAAACCACGAACTCAAAAATGTCAAATGTGAAATGTCAAATGGTGGTAGTGGGATGTGGTGGTGGTGTTGTGGAAGCTCAATGGAATTGCAGAATGGCAAAGATGGGTTGTGGAGTATGCAATGCGGAAATGGAGGGTAAGGCGGCGGACTATACATGGTGTCGGTGTTCGAAGCACGGTCCCTAAGTAGCCGAAACACCTTAGGAGACACAACTCACAACACAAACAAATTTGGGTTAAGTTGGGGTGGTGAACTGTATGGTGGGCAAGTCTATGCGGAAGTTATGGTAGTGGTGGTGGTTGATGAAGAAGAAACCGTCCCTAAGTAGCCTAAACACCTTAGGAGACTCAAATCACAACTCAAACAATCACTAATGCTATATGGAACAAAATGGGTTAGGTTGTGGAACTCAGTGGTGGTAATGCAGATGAGATGGTGGAAGCCCTAGGCAAAGATGTCAAAGTTTCAAAAATTTGATGGAGTCAAATGTTGGTGGTAGTATTTTTGTGGGAAGGGGGTGTCAAGAGCTTCAAAACAAGCTAAAGAACGTCAATAAATGGAGTTCAGATGAATTAAATATGGCCAAAACAAAATTTCAGCCGTGTCAGTTACAAGGTTACCCGGACATCCGGAGGAGGTCCGGATGATCGGGGTCCGTCAAACGGATTTCCGTTGTGTGGGGTGTCCGGACATCCGGGAGATGGTCCAGTTGATCCAGGTGGATCCGGATGATCCGGGCAGGTCAAACTGCTCGGGATTTCCTCTTGGGGACAAATTTTTGGGCGGAAAATGGATGATTTTCGAGGCGAAATTAAGAAGATTTTGAGGATCGAAGGTGGGAAAACTTGGGGAGATGCTAGATCCACTTGAAACCAAGCAAATCCATGGATCAAAATGAACAAAACATCATCAAAACTCACAAATCACAAAAAAAATTGGGGCTATTTTTGTGGGTATTTTCGAATTTAGGACGAAATCAACAAAATCAAGCTAGAAAACAAAGAGGAGAGGCTCCGAAATCGTGATCAACGTGGCTCATGATACCAAGATGAAGTAGGATGGAACCCTAATGGCCCGATGATGTGGAGCATCCCACATTCATCCCCATGTACACTCGAACTACTCTCCAAGCCCCAAGAGAACATACGACGAGACCTCGAACATACGCCATCGGACACAAGGTGAACTCGCTCCTCTCCAAATTGTCACTTTCCACATGCGAGACATGGCTACTACCTTAAACATGTGTGCTTGCATGACCAGGAGCCAAGAGGAAGACCATGGACAAGACGTCGAGGACACCAAACGCGAGGAACAAGAGAAGGAGCTGCCCGGAGGCTACAGCCACCGGACGACCGGTCCTTACCGGACGTCCGACCCCCCTCCAACGACCAGACGTTCGAACCTCCGGAAATCCTGAGCCTGAAGCCCGAGCCAAACGAGAGGACGTCCGACGCCACCGGACGACCGGCCACTTCCGGAAATCCGGTGCTAGCTATCCCGAGCCAAAACGCCGGACGTCCGACAAGTACCAGACGACCGGACCCCCGCGAGCCACCGGACGTTCGGTACCCGTCGGACGACCGGTGCCTGTCTGTGCGCAGAGTATCGGGCCAATTCCCATGTATCCCCCACTTACCCCTTCATGGACCTACACTATATATACTCCTCCACCACCTCCTAGTTAGGGTTAGCGTTGTGATAGCTCATTTCAGAGATAGAGCCTCACTCATCAATATCGGATCTACTCCTTGAGAGAGACCACGGCCCCTCTTCGGAGAAGATCCACCTTGGATTCAAGACCCCTTTACGGGAAGATCCCCTTGTAGATTCAAGACCTCCTCGTGGAGAAGAACGGGCTACCCTTTTGTATCATCCCTTGTTGGATTTGGATCGTTTATCTCTTTGTGTTTCGAGGATCTAGCATGTGTGTGACCGTATCTTCTTGGTTTGAGTGATTCTCTCGTGTTTCCCCTCGTGTTCTTCGTGTTCTTCATGGGATCCGCTCCTTTCGTGAAAGATCGGGCCACTAGGGTTCCACCCTACATCATCCTATCTTTCACGAAAGGAGCGGATCCCGCGAAGAACACGAAGAACACGGGGAAGAATAAAGAGAAAACACGAGGGGAGACACTCAAGAACAAGTCCAATCACACATCCACTAGACAATCAAACACACAATATCCACAAGGTACATGAACAACAAAGGGAAAGATACAAGGTAAGGTTCATCTCCATGAGGAGGTCTTGAATCCACGAGGGGGTCTTGAATCCAAGGTGGATCTTCTCCGAAGAGGGGCCGTGGTCTCTCTCGTGGAGTAGATCCGTAATGGATGAGCAAAGCTCTATCTCAAATGAGCTACTACTTTGCTAACCCTAGAAAGGAGGTGGAGGAGGTCTATTTATAGTCTAGTGGGCGAAGGGATAAGTGAGGGGCGAAACAGGTACATGGGCCTCGGTCCAGAGGCATGCATGCAGGCAAGGCCGGATGATCCGAATGAGGGTCCGAATGATCCGGGACCTCATCTGGATGATCCGGCTCCGACCGTGGAGATTCTGCAAGCTTCGAGTGTCTTCGGACAGAATTACTCGGATGATCCGGAGGGGGACCCAGACAATCCGGCTGAGCCCGGATGATCCGGACGGCGGTCCGGATGTCTGGCCTAGTTCCTGCAACCGCTCCGTCTTCTTCCTCTCCTTTCTTTCGTCTTCTCTTCCATGCGTCCGTCGCAGACGGTGTATTCATTCCTTGGCGCTTGCACCCCTCCTCGACATCCATGAAGCTCCGACAATACCTATGCATGCACATGGGAGGAGTGTCAAGTAGTATACCATCCTCGAGAGGGTCAAGTGAACATGTGTAAAGGAGATGATTCACCTTTGTGTATGTGAAGTAGATGTCGCCCGTGTCACTTGCCAAATGGACTCTTGACATGGTGATGTCCGTAAGATGCTCCACATCAACTTGTCTTGATGGTCCCATCGGTCGGAGTAGATGATGATGAAGCTCTCGGCTTGAAGTTTCTTGTAGTAGGAGGATGACTTGAGGTTGTCAAAGTTTTCTTGTAACTAGACTTGTCGCCGTTGCTTGGGGCAGATTTGGTTGAGGTAGAAGGTGTTGGAGTCGTTGAAGCTTGGGTCTTGGAGAAACCATACATCTTTGATGAGAACTTGGCATACTTGAAGTCATCTTGCAATTGACATTCCGCCTTGGTAGCTTGATGCACTAGCTCGATGAGGTTCGAGTATGGTTGGAAGTTGGTGATCTTCTTGATAGGATGATTGAGTCCATTCAAGAAACGTGCAATAGTTTGCTCATCATGTTCCGTGACATTGGCTCGTATCATTGCAATCTCCATTTCCTTGTAGTATTCTTCAACGATCTTGGTTCCTTTCTTGAGGAGTTGGAGTTTCTTGAAGAGGTCTCGGTTGTAGTAGGTTGGCACGAAACGTGCTCTCATGACATCCTTCATTTGCGCCCAAGTAGTGATGGATGGTTCACCTCTTGCCTCTCGGCACTCAATGACTTTTTCCGACCAAATGCGGATGTAACCTTGGATCTCAAGGGATGCCATAGCAATCTTATTTTCTTCCTCATAGTCGTGCAAGAGGAACATTTTTTCAACCTTCAATGCCCATGAAAGGTACTCTTCGGGATCATTGCTTCCATTGAACTTGGGCATGGTGAACTTTAGCTTGCAGTATCGTTGCTCTTCATTGTGTTGGGGTCGAGGGTGATGACGTTCTTGACGAGGAGGATTCTCTCCCTCAACTTGTTCTTGTTGTGGAGGATTTTCATTGTCTTCTTGATCTTGGTGAACTTGGGGTTCTTGGCAAGGAGGTTGTGGAACTTGATGATGCACTCGAGCTTGATAGTTCCTCTCTTGAATTTCTTCGCAAAGCGCTTCTTTGTGCTCACGATTTTGCCGGTTGCGCGTGGCTACGGCTCAACTTGAATCTCGGAGGGCACGTTGCACCTCAAGTGCTTGAGCTTCCAGTAGTAGTTGGTGTTCTTGACGTTGTGCCTCGGCATATTGTGCATCTTGGTGTTGTCGAGCTCGCTCTTCCTCTTCTTGATGGGATTGGCATTGCCATTCTCGTGCTTGCACAAAAGTACCTTGGTTTTGAAGGTGTTGTTGCTCTTGAGAGTCGTTGTCGTGTAGAGGATTGCGGTTTGCTTGATGATCCTGGCACGCGGCACGTCGAAGAGTATTCGATGTCGGAGTACTTGAGCCAGAGATGGTGTCATCGGAATGTCGACTTGAGCGGCTCCTTCTTGAGTAGGACGACGAGGTAGAAGAGCGGTTGGCCATCATGGTTCGAATATCCTCCTTGAGAGATGCCACGGATGTGTCAAAGTAGTCTCTTGTACGTTGCTTGGTGAGTCGAAAGTCGATGGAGAGGTTGTCGATGTGTTCAGTCATTACTTGTTGCTCTTCATGCAAAGCTCGTTGTGCACCAAAGAGGTGGCTCTTTGTGACGTAGGTTGACATGTCATCGTCTTGCTCGATGAAGAGTGGGTTGGTAGAAGTACATGGCCTATCCATCATTCCAAGCAAAATGTGTGCATGGGAGAAAGAGAAGAATTTATACCAAATGTACCTTGACTGATGTTGAAGATGGATCAATGATCACTCAAATGTGGAACAAGGAAATAGCACAATTGGTACCAATACTTGTCGGTTTCTCACACCTACACAAGTAAAAGCTTATAGTAGAGCTCGGTTAGGATGGTGGCACAAAATTTGATGCAATTGTTAATGAGCTTCAATAATGTTGGAAAATATTCGCAAAATTGCAAATGCAACAATTAGACCAATAGCAAAATGTGGTACATGGAAACACACTGCAAATAGATAAATGGGGTCGTGCAACCAAGGGATGAGCCAAAATGTGGAATTCACGGAAAATGCTCTTGTTGCACAACACTAGAGAGGTGCTAGCATGATTTCATAATAGATGGATACGAAGACTTGTGCACAACCTACTAAGCAAAAATGCAACGACTTCTATCCCAAGGATGCTATATGTGTGATATTCCGATGATATGATCCAAAATGATCGAGCATGACAATCTTAATGTAGTATGATGCTATGGTTCTTGCTTAAAAGCTCTTTGCTTATCTTTCCCTTTTGCTTAAAAGCTTGTTTGGCTCTTTCTCTTTTGAGCTCTTTTCTCATGCAATGCTTCATGAACCAAGATAGAAATTGTGTATGCAATGACAAATTTGTGACACAAAAGATGATACCAAGATATTTACCAGAATGATATGGTAAGTATGCAATGTGAAGTATGACCATTAATGTGCACAAGGGGCGTTGCCGGCAATACTCAAAGGCTTGTCTCGATGGGTAAGATATGCAAAATTGGGCTATGGTGGTTATCAATGTAATGCCATGAATACCAAGATGAGGTTACCGTTCTTGCTTACGGTATGGTGTCAAAATGCTGGAGTGGTCATTGTTGATGACACGTCCATGGCGAAGATGAGCTGCGGCAATTTTGATGTCGAACCATACCTAAATAGCCGAAACACAATAGGACACGGAATAACAACTCAAATTCTCAAAGCAAAACATGAAAAAATTGTCGGAATTGGTAGCGGTTAAGCGATGGTGGTGTTTGTGGGAAATGGGGGTGCTGTGTGGAAGTGATGGTGGTATGCGGAAGTGAATGTGGGCACCGGAGCAAAATTTGATGAAAGTTAGGCGGGAAACGGGGCGGTGGATGGAGATATTGCTGCCAGGGGCCGGATTTTCGGTCTTGACGGCCGGATGTCTAGGGTGGCCGGATGTCCGGGCTCTGGATCCGTGGACGAACTTGAGGAACTCCGCATGGAAGAGGAAATTTCGGGGAAAAATTCGGGAGATTTTGTGGATGGAAATTGGGGAAAAGATGTGGGAAAGCTAGATCTACCTGCAATACATGAAATCCGGGGATCAAATCCAACAGAACTTCATCACACCAACAAATCACAAAAAAATTGGTGGCTATTTTTGTGGGGAATTTTCGAATTTAGGACAAAACCAACAAAACTAGGCTAGAAAACAAAGAGGGGATGCTCCAAAATCATGATCAACGCGGCTCATGATACCAAGATGATGTAGGGTGGAACCCTATACCGCTGATCTTTCACGAAAGGAGCGGATCCCACGATGAACACGAAGAACACAAGGGGGAATCACAAAGTGAAACACAAGAGAATCACTCCAACCATCGAGATTAGGTCACACATATGCTAGATCCTCGAAACACAAAAGGAGATACAAGATCGATGATCAACAAGGGACGATACAAAGGTAACCAGTTCTTCTCCGAAGGAGGTCTTGAGTTCTTCCTGTTAGGGGTATTGAATCCAAGATGGATCTTCTCCAAAGAGTTGACAGTCCCTCGCAATGGAGTAGATCCCGATGGATAAGCGAAGCTCTACCTGACATATGAGCTAACACAACACTAACCCTAGAAAGAGGGAGGAGGATGAGTATATATAGTCTAGGGTGCGAAGGGGTATATGTGCCTCGGCCCTACACTGTTCCAGACAGGGGAGGCCGGATGTCCGCGCATTCGCGAGGTGACAGTTTTCCGGGATGGAGGGTCTGGACGTCCGGGCTGACTGGGCCGGTCTTGATGCATTGGGAAGGAGGGCGCCGGATTTCCATGCTTGGTCCGAATTTTCGGGCTTGGCCTAATGTTCGGGTTGAGGCCGGATGTCCGGGGCCATAGGTTCTTGGCGGCTGTCGTGGTGGATACTCCAGGGGCCGGATGTCCAGGGTCATGGCCGGATGTCCAGGTCCTAGAAGCTGCTCTTGACTCCTTCCACTGGTTCTCTTCATCTATGAACTTGGGGCCTTGTCTGCCTTCATGTGCATCTTAGGGAGGGTCCTCTTGGTACCTAATGAGGCACAACATTCCGGACTTAGGTAGAAGCCATGCGTCAAGTGGATCATATGTGATATCACTAAGGAAGGAAGTCACCTCGGTCTCGAGAGCTCTTGCTCTAGCTCGTGTCATAGGTCCTCTTGGCACTTAGTTAGACGATGATAGGTCCATGGGAATGACCGTAGGATGCTCCGCATAAAACTTATAGCTAGTTACTCATTCTACGAGTAACATCACCACATACCAAAACAAAATGACTCTATAACCTAATAAATGAAGCTTTGCATGAAACTACACGTGCGATGACCACTGGAGCAATCCACTCAGGTTATACGTAAACATGTTTATACTCATCATTCATGATTTTTACTAGAAATAGGATGTACATGGCGATGTCATCCTCATACCAGCCACTATTGATGGATGGCCACGCAGCATCGCTGTGCTCACCTGCTACTGCAACCCGAGTTGCGTATGTAGCAACTACGACTACAATGGAGTACTAGACGGACAAGGCATGTTGTCGGTGCTACTTCATGAGCTATCGAGCCGTCTAGACGAGCGCGCGGTAATAAACATCACGTGCCGAATGGAGGACGTCGTTCTTTCGCCGTGTCATGTCCATCACAAAGGTGGTGACGCACTTTGCGGGGTTGTCAGAGACGGAGTCCGTCGTCCCACTCCAGCGATGGATAACGCTCGCCCAAGAGCACGAACATGGACACAGGTTCGTGCAAACACGGCCGGATTTCATATAAACATGATGGATTTCATTACATTTTCATTAAATAAGCTGTGCTAGACCGGAGCTAAAGGTAGAATTAATATACCTAACCTAAATCGTCATCGGCCAATGCTTTGTCCTCCTCTAGCATCCGGCTAAAGAAGGATCGTGCAAGACACTAACTGTTTTCGCCAACGTCGCCTTAGCAATGGCCTTCATGGGATACAATCGGTGGCAGCCTCCTGTGCTCTACTTATCCTCAATGATGGCGGTGGGTGGGGACGTGCTGGCCATCACCTCATCGACATCCGCGTAGCCACGTCACTTCGTCAACATCCGTGACAACTTGTTTCTCTGCCTGCATGGCACGGTTACTCGCGCGTCGATGACGGATGGCGCAGTCGTAGGCAATGGAGGTGTTGTACGATGCGGCGACATCAAGGGCAGTGATGATGCCCGTGCCGCGGTGCTCCTCGATAAGTCGGCGTGGAGCAACTCGGCACTCTTCCTCGAGTTGGATTGGAGCGGCCAATTGCGGAACCACGCGCTAGCTTAGGGCAGCAACTGGCTCCATCGGGCTAGGTGAGGTAGGTGGAGTAGCGAGCTGACTTGCTCGTAACTGCCAGGCTCGACGGGCCATCCAGATGGCTTTTATGCCGGAGAACTGCTCTTCCTTCTCATCGGGTGCCGCCGAAAGAGTGGGGAAAATGGTGGAAGGAGGAGCTTAGTCGGTGTCCCCCTCCTGAACGCACGTGTGGCTGGAGTAGGTTTCTGGCATTCCACGCGGGTTTAAATGTAGGTGTTTGAATGCGGCGAGGTGGCGGGAATAGCTGGGAGTGCAGTGGGTGGCACCCTCGGACGCAGTGGAGGGTACCTCTGTCCTTGTTTATTGGTCCCCATTATATATTGTGTCAAATTTTGACTATAGATTGAACTAACAAAATGTTCATGCATGTTACCAAAAATTATATCATTGAAAACTATGTTCAAATACGAATCCAACGATATAATTTTTGTTGACATGCATTAACATTTTGTTAGCTAAAGCTTTGGTAAAAATTTGGCACAAACTACAAAGGTGACCTATAAACCAGGACGGAGGTAGTAACTTATAGACCCATTTTGCGTTGGGAAGCGCTAAGTGATGTTAACATATCATGTTACTCTATTTGCCTCTCTCCTCATTAACTACTTGCCAACTCACCATTTTTGTTTATATGGCATCTATGTTACAACCTATGTTACTCCCACTATGACCAGCCTAAGAGGTCGCTTCCGCCCTGACCCCCTTAACCGTGGACCTTGACCATTTATATTCGGCTTTGAGCACAACATTATCCTTAACAGTTTTACTAAGTCTCAGTCGACTGAGACTTCGTTATGTCTCAATCGATAGTATCTTCCTTTGATTTTGAATGGAGAATCATGCAAAAAAATTCTTTTCAATTTTTATTTTTCTTCTTATATACTATATCACCTGACTTAGACTTGGTTAAGTCCCAGTCGACTGAGACCTACCCACACCCTGTCCTTAATGGACCTTGACAGTGTACGTCAGATCTGAGATCCCATTGCCATGTGTACCAGATGAATGACTCCAAGTTCGACCATCGTGATGCCAGGTGTGAGCCCGGGAACACTGTTGGAGAGACCCCCTCATAATTTTCCTACATTGGTCGTTTGATTCATAGGATAGAATTCTATAGGAATTTTTCCTATGACATCATGTATTAATTGGAAATCTAACATACACTCCAACTTTTTTCACTTCCTTCGTTTTTCCTGTGTCAAACACTGTGTTAATGATATGGGATTGAAGTGGACATGCCACTGCAATCCTTTATTTTTCCCATTCCTGCATTTTATGTTCTTACGAATGAAAGAAAATAAACGAAGAGAGTACATGCTCTAAATGATGTGCCGTCACAAGAGCTGCCTATATTAATTAACCATGCTCTAAAAAGCTGGCCCAGCTTAAGGTTAGCAGGTGACCATGCGCTTGGCTCTTCGCCTTTTCCGGAAGTCAAACAATGAGGATGGTAAGTACTACAGTATATATACTTCTGGCAATCTGACAACGAATGACTACTGCACATCCACCGCCATAATTGTAAGCAAAAGCTTGTTCTCGTGTTGCTAGCCACCACGTGCGCGTGGGCGAGGGAGAGGGCGTAGCAAGCAAGCTTCTCACCGTTCTGCCAGTTGACGGGACGCATCAAAGTTATTTAGTACTCTCTCCAAAAAGGGCCGACCATGTATACGACTACCATCCCTGCTCCATCTACATACATGATTCACGTGCCATCGAGGAGAAAATTTATTGCGTAGTACGTGCCTTCAAAGTGCATGACTCACTTACGCACTGGACCTTGATGCTAGATGTCCCCCGTGTTGGCAAAAGGATGAACAAAGATCACGTCAAAAAATAAGTGGAAGAACAAAGATTCCAACGACCGAGAAGGAGCAAGGAACCTCGCGGTGGAGCGTCTGCACTCATAATATTTTATATTATTCCGCGATATAAAATCAGCCAAATCTCTCCACATTCCTATACCATTCTACTGTGTGATAGTAATTTGAATGTAAGCCATTGATTCACTCTATCCAATGGACATAGTTGGAAAATTCTAACAAAACCGGCCATTGGATGAACTCTTTAGCACTCATATTGTTGCCACCTTGCACATCCTGCTGCAACGCAGAAACTACCGCGCCATCTGGTGAACCATCCTGGACATGCTGTTGTAGGGACTTGTAGGGCAGGTGCTCATGCAACATGTGGGTTCAACTTCACATGCTGTCATGGTCAGCTTGCCAATTTCTTTTCTTTACTTTTCTCTAAGAAGTACTCCCTCTGTAAACTAATACAAGATTTTTAGGTCACTACTTTAGTGATCTAAAAACTCTTATAGGGAGTACAAGCCTGCCATGTACATGAATAAATCTTGGTTGCTGCACTTACGTATGTGGCAGGACATGCTGTCCAATCTCCATTTAGTTCCCAATTTTGTGTTAACAAAGAAAAGACGTGGTTCATTTAAATTAAACTAGTCTAAACCAACATGGAGCTAATCAGTCACATTGAACATTCTTTTCTACCGGCAAAAAATGAACATTTTTTTCTGATATATTTGCAAAAAGATATATTCATAGTCTCACATGTTATTTTCGACTACCCAAATGTAATTTATTACTTCCTCTGTAAACTAATATAAGAGCGTTTAGATCACTATTTTAGTATTCTAAACGCTCTTATATTAGTTTACAGAGGGAGTACTATTTAAAGCATGCACAGTGCATGATAAGACAGTTTTATCTTAAGGATGTCACGTAATCTAGAGGAGACATCAAAATATTTTGTAGTGGGTCATTTTTAGCCTTATCTTTTATAACATGATATTTCTCAATATTTGGTGAGACATAATACTAGTATGAGATCATCTATTAATCAAGAGAAGAAATGCATTTCCTTATGGTCTCTCTCATTCGCCTCATCATTTATCCTACATGGCAGTCCAATGATAATACCATTACAAACACGTAAAACCAGTTACCATTATTTCGTCAGTTGGTTGTAATGTTACCTGCAATTAAATAATAAAAATGCGTAATAAAGTACAACAACATCTTTATATCATTGTGAAAAACATCTATAGATTTGGCATGTGTATTTTAATTAGGTATATGTTTGTGTATGATAATTGACATGCAACACCGAAACACATCATACATCACCCACCTCACGCATTCGCCATATTCCTCGGCCTCCGTGTGACACCTAGTTATAGTATATCCAGCAGCCCGTATCGCTTCTCGCTCCTCATCCTTATAGCCAACTGACTGTACCTTATTATAATTTCTCTTTGACCAAATGGCCTCCCTAAGCCCGCATTAATTTCCAAGGCATGCTTCTCTCTACTCAATGTTGCGTGGACTTTGAGCATGTTGACAACTCCACTGCTAGCTTGATGGCTCATCTTGCAATTGACACTGACGCATTGTAGCACTCCTGCAAGGCCTAGAGGTTAATTTGAGAACAAGTACACAGAGGTTGATTTTGACATACATGACATATAAGTCACATAAGTCATAGCACTTTTTTTGAAAGATGTCGTAAAGTAACGCGATAGACCTTAGATTAACATGTGTTGAAAAATGGCTCATCTTGCAATTGACGCTGACACATTGCAGCACTCCTGCAAGCCTCGGAGGTTAATTTGAGAACAAGTACACAAAGGTTAATTTGACATACATGACTTATAAGTTTGACAGAAATCATATCACTTTTTTTGGAAAATATTTAATTGCCTTAAATGTATATAATGCTCTGTCCTAGTAGTTGAATTAACCTCGAGGTCCATGTTTTGGAAACATGTCATAAAGTAACGGGATAAACCTTCATTCAAGCCAATCAACATGTGTTCAAAAAACAAAAATTATCAAAAAGTAACGAGATAGACCTTATTCAAGCCAATCAATATGTGTTCAAAAACCAACAAAATTCAAAAATTACAAAACAAGGACCTCGAGGTTAATTGAACTAATAGGATGGATCACTATATACATTCAAGGCAATTAAATGTTTACAATGATCCATCAAATTATTTAATTTAACATCGAGGCCACTTCCCATCCGGTCACCCATCTTATGACTACTCCAGTCTCAACACAATTAACTTGGGAGTTCTGTTAGATGAGCTGTCGGTAGGGAAGCTGGTCCTTGCTACTGTAGGATGCCTCTTTGCATCCTTTATTGCATACCCGGATGACCGCCTGTTGCCACCCAATGGTCAATGCCACGTCCCCCATGAATGTAGAGCTTCCCTCCCTTGTCTAGCTGGTTTGCACGTTTTCCCATGTTTTTGGCTGCCTTCCAACCTATAGAACCACCTCGCGCCGGGCAATTCCTCTCCAAACACCTAGGGAGGCGGTTGAACCGAACAAGTCTAGACTTGTTTCTAGTGGATACATTGACTTGGTACCGGAAGGGTGTGATAGCTGACTCTGACAAAATAATTGCCTACCACATTGGGATACATGAGCATGGGTCCCACTTGTCAGCGTGCTAGACGGAGGATGGAACGCAAAGACAAAATGGAGTGCGAAGGGGTACGAATCGATCGGCTCACGTGTGATGACCACTGGAGCAATCCGCTCAGATTGTATGTTAAAAAATTCTTGTAAACACGGCCGATTATACTGTGAGTAGGTGACCATGCACTTGGCTCTTCGCCTCTTCGGAAAGTCGAACAATGATGATGGTACTACAGTATATATACTTCTGGTAATCTGACACCTAATGAACTGCTACACGTCCACCGCTTGTATAAAGCCCACTATAATTGTAAGCAAAAGATTCTCCGCGTGATGCGAGCCACCACGTGCATGTGGATGAGGGAGAGGGCGTAGCAAGCAAGCTTCTTGTTGTTCTACGAGTTGATGGGACACATCAAATTTATTTAGTACTCTCTCCAAAAAGGGCCGACCATGTCCATGGTAACCATCCGGTGCTCCGTCTACATACACGATTCACGTGCCATCGAGGATTGTGTAGTATGTGCCATCGAAGTACACGACTCACTTAGGCATTGCTTATCTCTATTTTCTTGCGTGACACGTCCACCTTGATGTTAGAAGTCCCACGTGTTGGCAAAAGGATGAACAAATCTCACGTCTAAAACAAAAGAGTGGAAGAACATAGATTCCCGACGACTGAGAAGGAGCAAGGAACCTCGCGGTGGAGCGTGTGCACTCATAATACTTTATATTATTCAGCGATATAAAATCAACCAAATCTCTCCATGTTTAACCGAAAGAGTCCGAAACACATCATAATGGCCCACCTCACGCATTCACCATATTCCTCGTCCTCCATGCGACACCTAGTTATAGTATATCCAGTAGCTCGTCGCTTCTCGCTCCTCGTCCTGATAGCCTGTGTGGCACCTAGTTATAGTATAATCGAAAGAGTACTTGCTCTTTGAGCAAAGGGCCTCCCTAAGAACACATTAATTTCCTGGGCATGCTTCTTTCTACTCAATGTTGAGTGCATGTTGAGCATGTTGGCAACTCCACTAGTACCTTGGTTGCTCATCTTGCAATTGACACTGACCCATTCCAGCACTTCTGCAAGGCCCAGAGGTTAATTTGAGAAAAAGTCCCTCGAGGTTTAATTTGACAGACATGACTTATAAGTTGACATAGGTCATACCTTCGATTAACATGTGTTCAAAAAACAAAAATTCTCTAAAATTACAAAACAAAGACCTCGAGGTTGAACTAATAGGAGGGAGCACTGTATAGGTTTAATTAAACCTTACAGTGACCCATCCAACTAGCTAATATCAAGTCTACTTCCCATCCGCTCACCCATCTAATAACTACTCCGGCCTTAGCACATTTAACTTACAGTATCGTAAGATGACCTATCGGTAGGGAAGTTGGTCCTTCCTGATATAGGATGCCTCTTCATATCCTTTATGGCCCACCCGGATGACCGCCTGTTGCCGCCCAATGGCTAATGCCACGTCCCCCGTGAATGTAGAAGCCTCCCTCCCTCGTCTAGTTGCTCCCGGCGTTTTCCCCTGTTTTTGCCGCCTGCCCACCTATAGAACCGCCTTGCATCGGCCAATTCCTCTCCAAACAGCTAGCAAGGCGGTTGAACCGAACAAGTCTAGACTTGCTTCTGGTGGATTTGTTGACGTGGCACCAGAAGGGTGTGATAGCTGACTCTGGCAAAATAATATACTACCACGTTGGCGTGAATGAGCATGCGGCCTACTTGTCAGCGTGCTGGACGGACAAAGTAATGCAAGAAAAATGGAGCGCGGAAGGGTGCGAATCGATTGGCTCATGTGTGATGAACACTGGAGTAATGCACTCAGATTGTACGTAAACAAATTCGTGCCAACACGGCCGGATTTCACTTCATTTACAAAAAAAATTGGTTTCCACCAAGACTAGGTTTCTCAGATTCCACGTGGGTTTAATGTAGGCATTTAAATGCAGCGAGGAGGCTCGTTCAGCCGAGTGTGCAGTGGGCGCCGCCCTCGGCCAGTGCGCCGCTTCAATGGCGGACACAGTGAGAGGTCGCATCCGCCCTGTGCCGCCTTGACCGTGGACCTTAGCACACTAGTCGTTTGATTCATACGATTGAGTCCTATAGGAATTTTTACTAGTATGGAATCACGTGTACTACTACAAAATTTCATTAGAAATCTAGAATCCGCTCCAACTTTTTTTCAGTTCCTTTCTTTCTCCCGTGGCATCAAACACTTAGTGCTAATACTCCTTTCTTTTTCCTATTCCCGCGTTTTAAGAATCCTAGTACTTACTCTAAATGATGTGTGAATCAAAGAAAAGAAACGGAGGTTTTAAAATCCTAGTACTTGCTCTAAATGATATGCGAGGGTGTACTTTCCCTGAACGATGTGGATTTCCATTCCTCTTAGTCAATGTGTAATTCTCTATATGTATAGTCTTTCACGACCGGAGTAGGTTGAGGACTTGAGCGTGAGCGTGTGTCTTGCGTCGTGTTTCATGTGCCAGATGGATGCGTGAGTGTTGCGTGCATGCATGTGTACGTGTGAGTGTTGCATGCATGCATGAGGCTTCTACTCCCTCCCATTGATATGTACATATTTCAAGCTTCATTAAAATGTTGCATTCAAGAATTAAGAGAAAACTCACTGATGCAGGTAAAAGTTTTGGTCTTTTGTTCTTCACGCATGTACGCATGCATTCCAATTCATATGTTATTAAATAGAATTTTCTTGAGTAAAACGAGCCCATTATTGAGTAGTACTTTTGGAAAAAATCTTCAGGCACTCATCTTTTACTACTAATCCCTCCGTAAAGAAATACAAGAGCATTTAGATCACTAAAGTAGTGATCTAAGCGCTCTTATATTTCTGTACAGAGGGAGTACCATGGTTGATGATTATTTTATTGACCTGGATATAAAAACTGGAAGGAGGGAGTAGGTACTAGTACTAGTAGTACAACATAATTGGCGTCGGGTGCCTTGGCCAATGGTTCTTGTTGTTGGACACGATGAGAGTGGAGGCATAGGGATAATGTAGATAGGAAGTCTTGGCGATCCATTATTCCCCATCTCGGTCAAAGAGAGATAATTATTCCCGATCTCAGTTGGAGAGTACTTATTCACCTAGTCAGTGAAGTGACAATACACGCAGCAGCGGATGGGATACTTAATTAATAAGCCGAGCCAGCGTGTTGGTGTTACTAAATTAGCCTTACCCTATACTACCATCATGTTTGCTAGTGGAGCACGCTTCCGCAAATACGCCTGCACACTTTTCTCTTCCATTAACTGACATATGGTCCCTCTTATGGTAGACCCACATGTCATTGTCTTAACTATTTACACTCCGAAGGACGAAAGGCCATGGAGGGTAGTCCCGAATTATTAAGCCAGACGAAACTAAGACCCTGCTTTTTTGCTTGGCTCTGTTGGCATTGCATTTACTCATTGGGTTAATTAACTTACCAAGAAAGAAGGGACTGCATGCAAGTGTGACGGTCAAGAATACATGCAAGGAGGACAGAGACGGGGTTGCATGCAGTCGTATTAATATATAAGTAGGCAATGCATTACTGATTTAAGGGATCTTTCTCTCTTTCACATACCCAGCTGGTTGTAATGGTAGTATCATAGGTAGTGTCATGCATGCCAACTAGGAAAATTTGATGAGGTGGCATAGAATTAAATCAAGAAAGAGAAGGTTGAGTATCATATCATGATACCGTATCATATTAAATGGTGTGCTACGATGTGTCATGCATGGCATAAATGAAGTTAGCTATGATACTAACTTATGATACTGTGCACTATGGATGTAGTATCATACACTAGTATCATATGCATCGTACTAGTATATGATACTCTCCATTACGACCAGCCTAACTGCCCAGAGTTATTTTTGCCTTGGACTTAGAGATTCTGACGGATGTAGTACTCTCTCCAAAAAGGGTCGACCATGTCCATGGCTAATCCGTCTGTCTAGGTGTATAAGTCATAGGTTGTGCACCCTGACCAAGGCGAAGGGAAAAATGAGAGATTTTAATGCTTACTTGCTAATTAATAGCACTGCATGCAATGAACTGACCACAGCATTTCATGTTTGAAAGTCTAAGGCTGGTTGTTTGATTGTCATAAGATGACTACACCTAGACGCAGGGAGTACCATCCCTTGCTCCTTCATTGAGTGCGTGCACGATTCACGTTCCATTGAAGAAAATAATGTTGCATACATGCCATCGAATAGAATACCTTCATTTGTAAATATAAATAACGTGCCACCATGTCATGGTCCAACTTTGATTCATTCACGCCTGGTTCCGAACCCACCACTGATAACTACTACACTCGCCAAATTATTACATGAGCTACCTCTTCGTACAGAAATGAGCTCACCGTGTACCCGCACGTGAGTACGAAATAGGTAAACAGTACCTGCGGTGGTGCCTGCACCTCCTCTTGTCGTGCATGTATTCCTTTTTTGGTTGACTCGTGCACGTACTCCACCTACATTCATGACCGTTGGTGAGTTTCTCTTTCTACTTACTCCATTTTCTTTCATGACCCGTGGACCTGGATGCTGGATGTCCCACGTGTCGGCAAAATGAAGAAGACCGTTTTCCGACGACCGAGAAGGAGCAAGGAACCTCGTGGTGGAGCGTTCTTGACGCTTACTATATTTTATATATTCAGCGATAGAAAATCAACCCAATCTTCTCCACATCTAGTAGTCCTCTGAAGCACAGTAGCCCAATGCACGCTATCACCACATTTCTTCTCCTCCGTGCGACACCTAGCTCTAGTAATCCACTGGCTCGTATTGCTTCTCGCTCCTCGTCTCTCTCAAAGTGCGGCGGGCTGGCGATTTGCCGTCTATTGAGGTCGGTTAGCGACATGGCAAGAGCATTCTAAAAAAATTATTATACTCTATTGTTATGCCAAGAAGAGGAAGCGCTTTGACCGACGGGCCAAACGAGACAGGTGTGCCATGCCGTGAGTCGGTCCAGTTTCTCGTTTTGAACTTGTTTGGTGTAGTAGTAACACTTGGTTTTGCACCTTCATAGAATGATGAAAATCCCCGCTAAAAAGGCGCTTTGCTTTCTGCTAATCTCGTCTACCATTCTTGCTTTGTTCATTAAATTTTTTAGTGCCATGATTAAGATATAATTAACCAATGCATGTACAACTTTCTTGTTTAATGTTGTAGTACTCCTCAGACATGCATGTTGCGATTAGCCCTTCATCCATGTGTTGCGATTAGTAATGTATTCTTCGAGGTTGCCTTTGACATATGAAACTGACGGTGTGCTTTGAGCAACTTGTGTTTCAGTTAGTCTCGAAAAATGCTTTAAGCCCTATATAGGAGTACATGATACTAGCAAACGCTCACCATCTAGTAGTTCATTGGTTGGTTTTGATTTTTGAATTGAGTAGTGCTAGTACACTTGATGTTGTGCTGCTACCGTCCAATATTCGTGTGTGGTGGTTTGTAGAATAAAAAAAGGAGGTATTACTTACTGTGGGAAAGGTGAAGTGATGGTTTCTTCGTCCGAGCAACTTAGTACTCTGGAATATTGGAGTACCAATGGATTCAACGACTGATTGAAATAATGGTTGCTTCGTCCGAGCAACTTACTATGGCGAAGGTGGGGCTTTGTGATTTGACTACTAACTAGTCATTATTACTGTGGCGCAGCAACTGGGTTGAATCTCCCTGGCAGTTGTGCACTCAATATTGGTGCATGGCAGGTGGAACCGGATGAAGGATGTCCCACATGTCGGTGAAACGAAGTTGAATGGTTTCTGCCATTGCTATCAATCTTTCAGGATTTGTTTATATGTACACATAATTTTCCAGCATAATGAAATTGTATTGTAATTCTATGAAGGCTCCAACTTTGGTTCCCGCTGAAAAAAAGGTTTCAACTTAAGATTCATGAGTCCTCTTGCCTCAAAGATTGTCTCGTTACAACATTCCATCAAATACAAATGAAACTACCATGACTGCTAATGCATCTCAATGACTCACAGATCAGCGCAAATATTCACATCAAAACTGAAGACAAAGTTGTGAGAAGGTGTACAAATAAAGAAAATTGGAGTACAATTGATCGATGTTGTTCGTAGGCATGGCTCTGTTTCCTGGCCACGGTCTTCATTGGTTGGCAGCTAGTTTCAAGCAGCTCTGTTGCCAAGAAAGAGGTGTATGGAGGACATCAAAATCCGATCATTTTGTGTAGTTCTACTAAAATCGAGTTGATCATCCCTCAAAAATAGTGGAACTAGATGATGAAACATAACACTCAAAAATAGAAGCCGATCACCTCTCTGATATCTCTTTAAGACCAAGTACTCCTTGGAGAAGATTAGGCTCGGAGTTGCATGAGGAGGAGAGAAAAACCAATCTCTCTTTCTGCAGTCCCATAGAAATGTAAAAACATTGCCCTGTGACATTTTGGCGGAACTGCACAAAAGACGCTGAAGAAAAGAGTGATTTGTGTAGTTCACCAAAAGGTCGCAATAGGAACGAGGTGAAAAGGATAGCCCTGTTTGCAAAAAGAGGTGGAAAGGAAACAATGACTGCCCAATAAAGGGTTGAAGACACATACGCCGACAAAAACAAGCATATTCCATGTCATAAGGGAAAGATAGCAGCATGGTGGATTATCAAACACGGTGTGAGGATGAGATTGCAAGATGGAATGTACGCCGGACGAGCTATGTTTTGGGCAAAGAACTAGGGAAGTACCACATGCCAGATTTTCCACATGCAGCAACGTGGGAAGATGGGCAGTCGAGCAAGGCCAGAGGGGATACCTGGGGATCATCAATATGTAACTATGAGGGCAGCAGCGGGCGGGATCTGCCCATACTGGGGCAGTGAGCAAGTGGGTTAGGCCCTACCGCGTCGGAGCTTGGTCAGAGAGAACGGCGGGTACCGTAGATCGGGACGTGCTGTCTCGGGGCCTTCGAACGGAGAAACAAAGCACATCCTCCCTGTCCGCCAGCGGACAAGATGTGGCCGGATCAATGACCAATGGTGAGAGAGAGAGGCCACCGCCGCCTTGTGTGAGATAATCTGAAGAGAGACAAACCCCGGTAGGCAGGCTCCATTGTATATAGTGGAGCAGACTACTCTTTTCTCCAGAAAAATTGTTTTATATTTTGTGTACGTCCCATTTAGCAATATAACTTTATTTAAAAATAACGCACCAACACATCAAGTCGAACTTTGTTTCGTGCATGCGTGGTACACAACCTCCGTAGGTAAACAACCGCTACACGCGCTCAAATTAGCATGTGGCCTGCCATTTCGTACAGAAATGAGCTCCACCGTGTACCCGTGCAGGTCTGGCTGGGCACGAAGCGTGAGTACGTGCACCTATTCTCTTCATGTATGTACACCACCTACGTGGGTTTGTGTGAGAGAGATACAAACCTAGAGAGAGATAGGGTGTGGGTTCGTGAGTGTTTTTTGGGGGTGCATGAGAGATAGACAGGGAATATGTGTCAATGATATTTCAAACAAAAAATGTAATATATGTAATGTGTCTGAAACAGAGGCCTAGATATATCATATATAGAGCGGCCGATCCACGAGAAGAGAGTCGAGGTATCATCGCCGTGAGGTATCCATAGAATCGAAGAGAGGGATGAAGCGTGTGTGTGTGTGTGTGCGCGCGCGCAATCGATAAAGAGTGCCATCGAATTTGTGTGTCCTCGTGTCAAAGATATAGGGTGGCTGGCCTACTGGAACGTGAGAGGGGACAGGTGCAGCTTGTCTCTGTGGCATAGGTACCTACCTATAGTGTTCTACTATTGGTGTTTGGGGGGTGGGTGGGGGCAGAGACCTAATTATAGAGGTAGAATGGCTAGTATATGTGTCGACGAGGAGAGAGACCTACCTTATGTATTGAAGGAGATCGGTCGGCATCCATGCATATGTGTAGGAGAGGAATAAGATTGGGGGAGAGACCGAGCTAGAGTGACGGAGGGGTTGGTGGTGGATTTGCTTCTCACAAATGGTGGGAGAGACCTGCGAGAGAAATGGAGGGTATGTCTGCAATATCAATAAGAGAAGGGATGTATGCCTGTCTGTGCACATGTGTGTGAGAGATGGATCGGGAGGCATGCACGAATGATGAGGGGGGATGATATGGATGTGGTAAGCAAACGTAACTACATAGGAAGATCAATCGTCCTTTGCCGGAGAAAGGGAGATACATAACTTGTGACATACGTCGATCAATGCATGGGGAAAAGAGTTATAGTCGACCTAGGTATATGTAGGGAGATCGATCAGTATACGCGCATGTATGTGTTAGAAGAAAATAAGGCCCGCATAGAAGGATAGAGAGAGAGGGATGCAGCTAAGAGGTGGTCCGAAAGGTCTAATATATCGAGGGGGGAATGTTCGAGTATGAGATCGATGAAAAGAGGGGCGGGAGTGAGGCATGGACGGTGAGAAGAGAAGAGGGAAAGCTTGTGTTTGTGGTAGGCACACCTGGCTAGAGAGGTATATCGATCGGTGTGTACCGGAAAGAAGGAGCTGGGGAGCCAACACACACCATGGATGAAGGACCTAAAGTGAAATGACGAATGTGTGCGATGGAGCTGGAGAATGCTGAGGGAGGGTGAGAGGGAGGCGGACGTGTGCATGCACGAGAGAAAGTTAGCGCTAGCTACAAAGATAAGAGGATTGTGTGGGTATAAAAGACGAATAGATATCATAATTCATTATAAAAATGGATTCAGATATTTGAAGAAGATATCATAGTGTTTTAAACCGACGCATGCATGAATATATAATGGTGATACGCATGGTGTGGTTAAGAACATGTTATACTACATATAATATACAGAACATTTATTTGAATTTGTGATAATTTGTGGCTTTTGCAGCTCAAGGCTAAATACTTGTCATAATGAAGGGGGCGGAGCACTATACTTTGTGTGATAAACACATTGTGCACATGAAACATGGTTTAGATTATGAAGATCTAGTTAGTACATCAAATGTACTATTATTTGGAATCAACATCAAGTGTATTCAAAATTTTGAATTCGAGTTCATATAGTACACATAGTTCCTATCTATCTCTATAGTAATCATGTGGTGTATTGTTAAGATAATATGTGAATGATGGTTTCACTTCGCAACAATCATGATTGTTTAGATTCTTATTGAAGTAGAGAAACAAATTCAAGTTTAGTTCAAATTGCAGTGGTAGTATAGACATTTGGAATGCACAAAAATGTTCGTATGAGTAGGTTACAAGCATTATACAGCCAGCAAAAACATTTAATGTTGGGAAACGTAGCATGCAATTTCAAAAAAAAATCCTATGCTTACGCAAGATCTATCTAGGAGATGCATAGCAACGAGAGGGGGAGAGTGTGTCTACGGACCCTCGTAGATCGAAAGCGGAAGCGTTTGACAACGGGTTGATGTAGTCGAACTTCTTCTTGTTCCGACTGATCAAGAACCGAATGTACGACACCTTCGAGTTCTGCACATGTTCAACTCGATGACGTCCCTCGAACTATTAATCCATCAAAGTGACGAGGAAGTAGATGTGTTCCATTAGCACGACGGCGTGGTGATGGTGATGGTGAAGTGATCTGCACAGGGCTTCGCCTAAGCACTAAGAAGATATGACCGGGGCGTAAACTGTGGAGGGGGGCGCCGCACACGACTAAGAATTGTTGGTGTGTGTTCTAGCACCCCCTCCCCATGTATATATAGGTGGGAGGGGGAGGGGAGCATCCATGGGGTGCACCAAGTAGGAGGAATCCTTCTTGGGGCCTAATCCAATTCGCCCCCCCACCATATTTTCCGGAGGGGGGAGGAAGGAGGAGGGAGGAGGGAAGGAAGAGGGAGGCCGAATCTCTCCCCTTCCTTCTCTCTTCCCCTCTTTCCTTCTCCTCTGGTGCGACCCATATGGGGGAACAACAGCCCCTACTATCTACTTTGTTTCCCCTCTTAGCCCATTAGGCCCATATCTTTTGCCGAGGGTGCCCGGAACCCCTTTCGTTGACCCGATATGTACTCGGTACCACCGGAACATTCCGGTGTCCGAATGCTATCGTCCTATATATCAATCTTTACCTCTTGACAATTTCGAGACTCCTTGTCATGTCCGTGATCTCATCCGGGACTCCAAACAACATTTGGTCACCAAATCACATAACTCATATAATACAAAATCATCATTGAACATTAAGTGCGCAGACCCTATGGGTTCGAGAACTATGTAGACATGACCGAGACACCTCTCCGGTCAATAACCAATAGCGGAACCTGAATTATCATATTGGCTCCTACATATTCTACAAAGATCTTTATCGGTTGAACCATTATGACAACATACGTTATTCCCTTTGTCCATTGGTATGTTACTTGCCCAAGTGTCGATCGTCGGTATCTTCATACCTAGTTCAATCTCGTTACCGACAATTCTCTTTACTCGTTCCATAAGACATCTGTCGGGGAAACTGATCCACGAACACCTATGGGGCCGGCGGACCGAGCCCCTTTCGGTTCGGCGGGGGGCGGAGATCGCACGAAGAGTATATCGAGGCGAAGCACACGAGCAGTTTACCCAGCTTCGGAGCTCTCCAGAGAGATAACACTCCTACTGCTGCTTGTCTGGTTGTAATATGTTCTTGCTCGCGAGAGCTAAGTGTTTTCTGGCTTATGAATGAATCGAACCGAACCCCCTCTACGTTGCGCATGGGCCTCCTTTCATACGCTAAAGGGGTCACGGACAGGTGGCAACGCAGAGAAGGGTACAAATGTAAAAAGTGAGGTGGTTGGTACAGTTACTTGTACAGTGCACCCTACCTAACCCTGACGGTAGGGGACAAGGGCATTAAATGCCCGTCTGAGTCGCCCAAACAGTGTAGAAAAGGACCGTTAGGAGCGCCACCGTTCGCCACGATGGCGATCTTGTCAGTTTCGCATGCCACTGCGCACCGCTGGCTGCACAGCCTCCCGCCACGCGCGCCTGGGGAGGCCCCCCAGAGCGACACGTTGGTGGATGTGCTGGAGCGTGGGCACAGAGTGGCCGCCTGCCGCGGCAACTGCCTTGCCGCTGCTGTTATCTTGTCGGGTCCGGAAGCTTGTCGCTCGCCGGGCCTCGGGGTACCTTGGTTGGTCTTCCTGGCAAGCTCCTCTTGCCGGGGCCTTGTTGCCTTGCCGGAGCGCGTGGCGCGTCGCGGCAAGTTCCTTGGAGTGCCTTGGTTAGCCTTCCCGGCAAGCTCCTCTTGCCGGGGCCTTGTCTCCTGAGCTTAAATACTTTGTTCTTGAATGGCTCCAAGGGAACCACGGAGGATCTTGGTGTTCGCCCGGCAAGCCTTGCCGCGGGGTGCTGCAACTGCCCGTGCATAAGTTCGGGGTACTAGGGTACCCCTATTCTAGTACATCGACAGGAGCCCCCGGGCCTGGGCCAAACACGGTGCCGAGCGCTGTTGGGCCAGGCCCAAGACAGGGCACGGGCACACGCGGACTGGGCCACACCGAATCTCGCTCTGTATCCACCGCGCTCTCCCCTAACGGCACGCGTTGAATGCGGCGTCGTGGGAGAGATCATGGGTGGTTCTTTATTCGGAAGGGCGAAACGTCCGCCCCGTCCCTCTTTATAAGCAGAGGAAACAGGGGCAGTTCGTTCCCCCTCGCTGGTTGCTACTACTCCATCTTCACGAATCTCCGCTGCTCCCCCCTTCTTCTCGAAGCCGAGAGAGCAGCGCTTCGCCCCCCATTGCCACTAGCATCACCAACGCCGTCGACCTCCCCCACCACCTCCGCCATGGCTCCGAAAGCCGACAAGGGAAAGGGCGTGAAGTCGGCCGAGGCGCAGCGGCTCGCGGCGCTGCGGAAGGAGCGGGCGATCTTCTCCCCCCAGCTCGGCGTGAAGGAGCTGAGGGAGTACTTCTACCTCTTTTGGGCGACGGAGACGCGGGCGCATCCGCGCACGAGGGTACTCCCAGCCGCTGCCTCGGAACTGGCTCCAAACGGGTACCCATTCTTCGCGTTGTTCTTCTATTGCGGGCTCTGCCCGCCCTTCTTGGAATTCTTCTGCGATATCATGAACACCTACGGCTTCCGCCTCCTTGATTTCACCCCCAACGCCGTTCTGACCATGGCAGTTTTCGCACACTTGTGCGAAAACTTTGTCGGAGTCCACCCCAATGTTGCCCTTTTCCGCCACTTCTTCATACCTCGGGTAGAGAGAGGAGAGCCGCTTGCCGGAGGGATCACCTGGATCTCGAGAGTCGGCAAGAAGGAGGCGTACTTGGAGGGTGAGCTCCGCAGCAAGTGGGAGGAGTGGAGAGCGGAGTGGTGCTGGATCGTCGAGGAGAATCCGCAGCCCTTCACCGCTGTGCGCTAAGCTCCAATAGTGCGCTGCAATGACTCAAGCAACGTGGCCCCGGAAGACGACAGGCTGAAGATCGCCATTACTAGGATCCTTCGCCTCAGGCTTGCTGGGCTCACTGTAGGTGCTGTAGGCGCAGATTTCCTCCGCCGCCACATCGCCCCCCTGCAGGAGAGGGGGAGGCCCGCCTGGGAATTCAAGAACTCGGCGGACATCATGAGGCTGCGGCCGGGCCTCAACTACAACTTCACCGTCTTGGAGCTGGATGCAATGCTCCTGGAATTGTTCAAACGCGACCCCCAGCACCCATTCACGCTGCCGAGGGGCGTCGTTCCATTGTGCAACAATTCTTCGCTTGACCGGATCCGCGCTATGATGCCGTTGTGCAATTCACACGGAATCGTTCCAACTTGGCAAGAGCCTGCGGATGACGTCGTGCAAGCGTTCTTCGACAACTTGGAAGAAGTGCCGGTCCATACTGACGAGCAGAAGAGCCTCACCCGTGACACCACCGACGAGGAGCTGCAGCGCATCGCCACTAGGGCAGAAGAGGTTGCGGCCGCAGCTGCCGCGGGAGCGTTCGGGTTCACTGTGGAGGAGGCGGAGGCGGCAGAGGCGCCAAACCTTGCCGAGCGCGCGAAGTTCATTGGCGAAGAAGAGCCTGCCAGCTCTGAAGCTGAGCCGAGCGAGGCCGGCGAGGAAGAGCCCGAGCCTTCAGAAAGCTTGCCGCAGGTGGAGCCCCCGGCCCCGCCAAGAAGGCGTCTTCGCAGGGGCGCGGACGTAGCGGGGCGGCAGCTAGGTCAACAGCCGCCGAGCCGTGCGACACGCTCTACCGCGGCAAGCAATGTTGCCGCGGGAGCGCCTCATGCAGCAGCGGCAATTGGAGCGGGATCTTCCCGGGCCACCGCCACCGCCCCCGCCAAGCGGGCAAGGGATCCTACTCCTCCGCCTTGCCGCACCAGAGGGGAGCCGGACTTCGATCTTTCCGCGCTCAGGTCCGACGAGGAGGAAGAAGAGTAAGCTTCTTTGGTGCTCTTGTAGTTTTTCAACCTTGCTGTTTTTATCTTGTATCTGACTTGCTTCAATCTGGACTCCTTTCTTTTCAAGACGCTGGCCCAGAGAGCGGCGAAGAGGGCCAAGGCCGCGGTGATTGTCATCAAAGATGACCCCACCGTGTCAGCAGGGGGTGGGTCTGAGACCACCTTGACGGACCCGGCAACCACTCCTCAAAGCAGCCCCCAGCGCAGCCCCCAGCGTAAGTTCATAGTTAGCTTTCCGCTGTTAGGCGCGCATGAGTGCTTTTTCCTTTGTTGATATCTTGCTTGTTGATTTGTGTAGGAGCAGAGCAGCCATATCAGGAGCGCCCGGAAGCTGGTCCCGAAGTGCCATCTGCTTCGTCTACGCCGCCAAGGGAGGAGTTCCCGGTAAGGGAGCGCTCTCCGGCAAGGGGCAGCACCGTCGATCCTGCGGCGGCCGAGACCGCAACTGCGGATCTTGGCACAGGTAACTCACTTGTCCAAAAACTTTCCCTTGGGTTCTTCTTCTTCTAATTTTCTTCTCTTGGATTTTTGATTGATTTTTCTCCCTTCTTCGTTCTCCAGACCCATCTGCTGCTGAGCCAATGGAGACAGAGGGCGCCGACGAGGAAGGCGCGCATGGCAGCACTGACGACGCCGCCGCCAACGAAGAAGGGGCCGGTGCTGATGAGACCGCCAAGGCTGCCGCCGCAGAAGCCGGCGAGGGGTCGGGCGATCGCACTGACGACCCTGAGGCCGTAGGAGTGCCAGGCGCTGCGCCGACCGCTGATCCCTCTGCCGCTGCTGCGGGGCCGGGCTCCGAGGAGCCCCAGCCCGGAGCCTACTTGAAGGCTGGTGACGATATCTTCATCAAGCTACCCTGGGCGTCGAGCTCCAGGGCGCCGGTCGAGGGGGAAACTTTCGATGGGGAGGTGCTCACCTCTGCTGCACTGTCGTTGGTCGACGCGCCCAGCAGCAGCAGTGGCGAGCCTGAGGAGCAGCTATTGCGGAAGCTGCTGTCACTCTACCGCGCCCGGCAAGCCAAGCTGGCTTCCCGGGAAGCGCTTGTCACGAAGGCGGGAGTTGACATGGAGAAGCGCGCGGAGGAGCTCCGGGGCCACAATCAAGAAGCTCTCCGGTCCGTGGCACAGGAGCGGGAGCGACTCGACGAGGAGTGCACGGCCTTCCTTCTCGAGAAGGCCGAAGCTGAGGAGGAACAAAGGCTGGCCGCCGAGAAGCAGTCCGCGCGAGAAGGTGAATTGGTGCAGCGAAAGGCCAACCTCGACAGCTAGGAGGAGGAGCTCGCCGAGCGCGAGCAAGCACATGGCGGGGCGCTCAAGGAAGCAAAGGACGCTGTCGCGATCGCAGAGGCCGCCAAGAAAGAGCTGGAGGAGAAGGTGGCGCAGCTAGAGGCCAACATTGGGAAGAGCGGCGAGGAGCTTGCCGCGCTCAAGCGTGAGCGTGAGAAGGATGGTGCCGCCCACGGTGAGCTGCAAGGTCTTCTCGCTGAGAGGGGCAAGGAGCTCAGCACCGCCAAGGATTCCAATGCGGACCTGGAGCTGAAACTGGCCACGCTGACGCAGACGCTGGAGGCCGCCAAGGAGCGGGAGAAGACCTTGTCGGAGAAGGTCAAGGCTGACACGGCGATGCTGGAGAGCATCGCAGTTACCCAGAACTCATTCAGAGATACTGTGGAGCACTGGACCGAGGGTCTGGTGAATATTGCCGCAGTCATCAATGAGGAGCTGGCGCAGCTGGGGATGGAGGACTTTGGGTATCCCTCCGACGAGAATCTCCAACCCAGCGCCAAGCTCAGCCTGTTCTTCAAGGGCATGGCGACAGCACTCCAGCAGCTCCGGGAAAGGATCCCAAAGTAGCTGGCCGACGAGTCGCGCAAAATCTGCGCCGGGGTTCTCCAGAAGGTGCTGATGAAGGTGGCCTTCCGCAATCCAGGCCTCAGCTTCACCAACGTCCTCAAGTCCTTGCCGCCAGACGCCGATCGGGATGCACTCAAGGCCCTTGTCGCACCCATTATGGACAAGGTGAGCGAGATCAAGAGGGTTGAGGGAGACCGAGTAGACTAGGCCGCCCATTTCTTCTTTTCCCTTGTCGCTGCTAATCATGTTATGAAAATAGTCTGTTAGAGCTGCGACAAGTTATCTTGTAATATAACTTTATTTCTGTTATCAATTGCTATGTTATTTCCTCTACTAGATTCCTTCCTTTGTATGTTTTTACCCTACGCTTCTAGGGAACTTGTCGGCACAGGCACCCGAGCCGCGAGCGCTGAGTGCGGAAATTCAGCAGCCTGCTGGCGGCGCTGCTTCCGACAAGAAACCTTGTCGCGACTAGATGCAGCACACTTAAGTTGTTGAGCGGACTCGAAACAAAGTAAGGGCGCAACTAGCCACGAGTTGGTTCCTCCGCGCACAGGTTTTCCATACAAAGCAGGGTCGTTCGAGGAAGATAACTCAAAAATTTAAAAACTGATTGCTCAAACTTTGGCAACTTAGCTTTTCTGTCGTTTGCTTCCCGGCAAGGCAAAACTTTGCTTGAACGACGCCTGGTCCATACCACAATCTTCTCCTTCCCCCCCGGCAAACTTGTGTGCGAGGGAACCTTCTTTTCCTTTGTTGAAAAGAAGAAAGAAGAGAAAATAATGATATGGAGCCCTTCGGCTCGTTATTTCTTACCGGATGTAGGTGCTGCACAAAGTGTCAGATAACGCATGCAAGAAAGAAACTAATGCATGAAATGGATAAGTTGTGTGGAGCACATGGGGTTTTGTTTATGCACGGGATCTGCGCCCGGCTTTGTACAAAGGATTACATGCAACAGCGACAAGACTTGTACAAAAGGTGGTTGCCGGAACGGGTTCCGGCAACCGCGCCCTACGGGAAAAACTTACGAAGATGTTCTATGTTCCAGGAGTTGCTCACTGGAATGCCATCTTTGATCTCAAGGCGGATAGCGCCGGGCCTTGTGACTCGTTTCACCCGATAAGGGCCTTCCCACTTTGGCGTCAACTTGTTGGAATTCTTGGCGGACTGAACGCGCCGAAGAACAAGGTCGCCTTCCTCGAAGCTTCTGGCCTTAACTTTGCGGCTATGGTAGCGGCGCAAAGCTTGCTGGTATCGAGCAGCTTGTACAGCAGCCTGAAGACGATCTTCCTCAAGGAGCAGCGCGTCGTCTTGTCGCAGCTGTTCTTGCTCAAGCTCATCATAAGCGAGCACTCGAGGCGATCCGTATACGAGTTCCGTGGGGAGAACTGCCTCCGCTCCATAGACTAGAGCGAAAGGCGTCTGGCCAGTGGCTCGATTTGGCGTCGTTCTGATCGACCAAAGAACCACCGACAGCTCCTCGATCCAGTTTCTTCCGCACTTGCGCAGCCTATCGAAAGTTCTGGTCTTGAGCCCGTGCAGCACTTCAGCATTTGCCCTCTCTGCTTGACCATTGCTTCTTGGATGAGCAACAGAAGCGAAGCAGACCTTGGCGCCAAGGTCTTGGGCGTACTGCACGAAGGTGCGGCTCGTGAATTGCGTGCCGTTGTCGGTGATGATCCTGTTAGGGATCCCGAAACAACAAACAATTGACCTGAAGAACTTGACTGCTGACTGTGCTGTCACCTTCCTCACTAGCTGCACCTCCGGCCACTTTGTGAACTTGTCGATTGCGACGTACAAGTACTCAAAGCCCCCGACAGCTCGTGGGAAAGGGCCGAGGATATCGAGCCCCCAGACCGAAAATGGCCAGGATAAAGGATCGTCTGGAGACCTTGAGCTGGCTTGTGTATCTGTTTGGAGTGGAACTGGCACGCTTCACACTTGGTTACTTGTGCAGTTGCATCCTGGAGGGCTGTCGGCCAAAAGAAACCTTGCCGGAAAGCTTTGCCGGCAAGTGCCCTTGCGCCAATGTGATGGCCACATATGCCTCCATGTATCTCTACCAACAGCTTTTGTCCATCTTCCCGGCAAATACACTTCAATTTCACACCATTGAGTCTTCTTCTGTACAGTATGCTATTGACAAACTGGTACATACTTGACTGCCGGGCTACTTTTTCCGCTTCTTCTTGCTCTTCGGGAAGTTCTCCTGTCTGAAGGAAATGGACAATCTGCTGTGCCCATGCTGGAGCTTGTGGCTCGACAACAAGGACTAAAGGCACATCTGCTGCTGCGGGAACATCCGCTTCTACGGCAAGGACTTGCGGCCCTGCCGGAGCTTGATGTTCCCCGGCAAGCTTGCTGGAGCAAAACTTGTCGGGAGCGTCTGCTTGAACGGAACAAACTATAAGGCTTGCCGGAGCAGACTGCCCCTCAGCATTCTTGGTGTTGATCTTGGGGACTTTCTTGGCGGCGGCTTCGGGGAGCTCTGCCGGAAAGTAGTCACCAGAAACCAACTTCCTCTTCTTGCTTTGTCCAGTTGATGGTGTTACGGATGGTTGAGCCAACTTGAGCACAAAGATCCCTGGTTCCACAGGTAACTTTAGTGCGGCGCACTTTGACAGGCCATCAGCTATGTCATTCTGAGCTCTTGGGATATGCTCCATCTGTAGGCCGTCAAAGTGCTCTTCTAGCTTCCTCACTTCATCAACATATGCTTCCATCAATGGACTCTGGTAGTTTTTGTTCACTTGGCGGACGACAAGCTATGAGTCACCCCTGACAATGAGCTTCTTGATCCCAAGGTCTGCTGCGATTCTAAGACCGGCAAGCAATCCTTCATACTCTGCAGTATTGTTGGTTGCTTGCTCCTTGGGAAAGTGCATCTGGACTACGTACTTGAGGTGCTCTCCGGTGGGTGCGACAAGCAGCACGCCCGCCCCGGCGCCTTGCAGCGAGAAGGCACCATCAAAGTACATCAGCCACTCTTTGCTTCCCTCTTTGACGGGGATGCTCGTCTCTGGAATTTCTTCATCTGCTCTTGGCGTCCACTCTACTATGAACTCTGCCAATGCTCTGCTTTGGATAGTTGAAGTGCTCTCAAACTTGAGGCCAAAGCTTGACAGTTCCAGCGCCCACTCGACAATCCTGCCTGTCGCTTCTGGATTCTGCAGTATCCTTTTCAGCGGAAAGCGAGTGACGACTGTGATCTCATGTGCTTGGAAGTAATGGCGCAGCTTTCTCGAGGCCATGAGGAGGCCGAAAAGCAACTTCTGCACACCAGAGTACCTTGATCTAGCCCCCTGTAGAAGGGAACTGACAAAGTAAACTGGACGCTGCACCATTCTCTTCTACATCTTATCATGCTCCTACGCAGATCCATCTCTGTCGGGATCAGAGCTTTTCGGCGAAGCCCCCTGCTTGTCGCTGGATGCATCTGCCGTGGTTGCTGGCTCATCATCTGCCTCCCTCTCCGCCACTAACGCAGCACTAACCACTTGATTGGTTGCCGCTATATACAGCAGCAACTTCTCTTGCGGCTTAGGTGCAACAAGTGTTGTAGTGGAGGACAGGTATCTCTTCAAGTCCTGCAGCGCAGCCTCCGCCTCCGGAGTCCATTTCATTGGACCTGCCTTTTTCAAAATTTTCAAAAATGGCAGGGCCCGCTCAGCAGCTCTAGAGATAAACCTGCTGAGAGCAGCCACGCAACCGGCAAGCCTTTGTACATCCTTGACGCGCTTTGGTGCTTCGATCTGCTCAATGGCCTTGATCTTGTCGGGATTGGCTTCAATTCCCCGCTGAGACACGAAGAACCCGAGAAGCTTGCCGGAAGGGACTCCAAACACACACTTCTCGGGGTTAAGCTTGAGGTTGATCTTGCGCAGATTTGCAAATGTCTCGTCTAAATCTTGAATCAGGGTCGCCCTGTTCTTGCTTTTGACCACTATGTCATCCATGTAGGCTTCCACATTTCTGTGCATCTGCGGCTCAAAAGCGTGGTGGACTATCCTTGCGAATGTTGAACCAACATTCTTCAAACCGAAAGGCATCCGTACGAAGCAGTACGTGCCACACGGGGTGATAAATGCGGTTTTCTCTTCATTCTCTTCTGCCATGAAGATCTGATGGTATCCTGAGTATGCATCAAGAAACGAAAACAAATCACATCCGGCTGTGGTGTCAACAATTTGGTCAATGCGTGGCAAGGGAAATGGGTCTTTGGGACAAGCTTTATTAACATCAGTGAAGTTAATACAAAGCCTCCATTTCCCGTTAGCCTTGCGCACGACAACAGGATTGGCCAACCATGTGGGATGGAGCACTCCTCTGACAAGGCCTGCTTCTTCCAACTTCTTGATTTCTTCTGCGATGAATTCTTGGCGCTCCACTGCCTGTTTCCTGACTTTCTGCTTGACGGGCCGCGCATGAGGACAAAAGGCAAGGTGGTGCTCAATTACTTTCCTGGGAACATCGGGGATATCAGACGGTTGCCACGCAAACACGTCGACATTCGCCCGCAGGAAAGCAACAAGCGCGCTTTCCTATTTGGGGTCAAGAGTGGCGCCGATGGTGAAGGTACCACCAGTGCCGTCCTCCTTGGCGGGCACCTTCTTGGTCTCAGGTGGAGCTGCCATCGCCTTCTTACACTTGCCGGTGGAGCTCGATGGTGCGTCCTCGACGGTAGCACAGCACTCCGAAGAGGTGCGCTTACCGGAGTGGGCATCAGAGCTCTTGCCAGAGTTGATCTTCTTCTTCCCCCCGGGAGCTTCAGCGGCAAGTGTCTTGCGTTCTGCTGCGGCTGCTGCTTCCCGGTAGATCTTGTCGGCACAGATAAGAGCATCCTTCTTGTCGCCAGGGATAGAGATGACACTTATCGGGCCTGGCATTTTCAGTACGTTGTACGCATAGTGAGAGGCTGCCATGAGCTTGGCGAGTGCCGGACGGCCAAGGATTCCATTGTAAGGTAATGGAAAGTCAGCAACATCAAACGTGACCCTCTCAGTCCTGAAGTTCAGCTCGCTGCCAAATGTTACCGGCAACGTGATCTTTCCCTTCGGCTTGCTCCTTCCCGGGTTGATTCCTTGAAATGTAGCGGTCTCTTCGAGCTCGCTGTCAGGGATCTGGAGTTTCTGGAGCACCGCAGAGGAGATCAGATTCAAGCCGGCCCCGCCGTCAACTAGCATCTTAGTGACCTTGAGGTTGCAGATTGTTGGTGAAACCAACATCGGCAAGCACCCGACCACAGTTATGCGATCAGGGTGATCCTCAATGTCAAAAATGATAGGCGTGCTGGACCATTTCAGAGGCTTGCGTGACTCGACGGGCGGTTCTGCTGCATTAACTTCCCGCACCCACTGCTTGAGCTGACGGTGCGAGGTATGCAGAGAAGCACCACCGTCAATGCACAGGACCTCTGTGGCTTTCTGGAACTCCTGCTCATCAGTCTCCTCATCATCCATGTCTTCATCGTCGTCGTCATCTTCATCCTTGTCGCGGCCGCGGGGAGGTCTGTCTCCTTGCTGCTGCTTGGCCTTGCCGCGGCGTCCTCCTCGGCCGGGACGTTTCTTGCCGGATCCCCCAGCACCTTCCTGGGCCTTCTCCTTGTCGCGCCGCTCGTATTCAGCTTTCTGTTGCTCAACAAGCTGCTCGACTTTCCTGCAGCTCTGGAGATCATGGCCCTTGGTACGGTGGATCTTGCAATACTGCTTGTTGGTGCCGTCCTGCTTGTCGATGACCGCCACCTCCGCGGCAACCTCCTTGCCGGAGTCACCAGCTTTGGCTTTGTTGTTCCGCCGCCGGTTTTTCCTTGCCAGGGCAGCATCTTCACTGTTAGATCCTCCCGCTCCTACATTCTCTCCGGGGAGTCTCCTCCCTTCCTCAGCACGTGCACACTTGTCGGCCAGTGCATATAACTCACTGACGTCCCTGATCTTGCACATCGCCATTTCCTCCCGCATCCTGCGGTTCCGCATGTTCTGATGGAACGCGCTGATCACCGCGGCAGGGTGGACATCTAGGATGTTGTGCTGCACACTGCTGAATCTCTGAATGTACTTGTGCAGGGGCTCTCCTTCCTTCTGGGCGAGCAGATGAAGATCACTCTCCTGGACATGAGGCTTGTGTCCGCCTGTGAAGGCGCCGACAAACTGATGGCACAGATCAGCCCAAGAGGATATGGAGTTGTCCGGCAAGTGCATGAGCCAGGATCTGACGTTGGGCTTGAGCACCAGCGGGAAGTAGTTGGGAAGGATCTTGTCATCCTGTCCCCCGGCAGCCTGCACCGCGATGGTGTAGATGCTGAGGAACTCTGACGGATGCGTCTTGCCGTCGTACTTCTCCGGTACGTATGGCTTGAAGTTCTTCGTGCTGGGCCACTGGACTTGCCGCAGCTCACGAGTGAACGCAGGGCAACCTACCGCGTACGGCAGATCGCCTGGTTCCCCTGGCGCATGCATGTCAACAGAGGGCCCAGCGCGCTTGTCGGATTGACGTCGCGCTTCTCTTTGGCGCTCGATGCGAGTTCGAGCGTCTTCTTGTTGTCGATCATGAAGAATTTGGCGCTGATCGCGACGAGCTCGTGGATCCGATGATGCGGTGGAGTCGCTGTCGAGGTGGATCCGGCGAGTCGGTGATCTTGGCCTTCGGGGCGGTGATTGCATGGTAGTTGCACCTCCACCCGTTTCGTCGCCCCCGGCTCGCGCCCGGCAACCCTGCTGCGGCGGCGACGCGCTCGGCCGCCGTGGAGTGTCGCCGTTGGCGTAGCCGATGAGACTCTGAATGGTGGCCCTCCATTCGTCGATCTTGTCCGACGTCGGAGGGTAATCTAGGAGTAGTTGAGCTCACGCTAAAGCTTCTACTGGAGTGGTGGGTGGCAGTGGCGGACGGCGCGAGGAGCGGGACGTGCTCGGACTTCTAACTATGTTAGAAGGAGCAGTATCCCGTCCAGGCGACCGTGCCCTGCTCGTGCCAGCACGCTGGCATGCATGCTGGTCTTGAGCGCCCCGAGATCCACCAGCTTGGTCTTGGCCTATCACGCGTATGGCACTGTGAGTGCCATGACGCTGTTGATCTTGCGCCTCCTGAGAGTGGCGCGGAACATGTGCAGTCGCCGAGGTTTGTGCAGCCTTGTCTTTGGACCTGGCAGCATCATAAGCTTCCTCGTCGACGTCCATTCTTCCGCCGGCGTCCATTCCACCACCCGTTTGCTCCAATGGTGGTGGAAGTGACATGGACGGAGCGGCTGCCGCCGAAGTCTTCTTCTTCGGTGGCATGTTGATGAAGGGAATGAAGATCTAGCTCGTGTGAACGCCGGATCAGGTTCACGCAATCTCGACGCCCCCTACCTGGCGCGCCAAAGATGTCGGGGAAACTGATCCACGAACACCTATGGGGCCGGCGGACCGAGCCCCTTTCAGTTCGGCGGGGGGCGGAGATCGCACGAAGAGCAGATCGAGGCGAAGCACACGAGCAGTTTACCTAGCTTCGGAGCTCTCAGGAGAGATAACACTCCTACTGCTGCTTGTCTGGTTGTATTATGTTCTTGCTTGCGAGAGCTAAGTGTTTTCTGGCTTACGAATGAATCGAACCGAACCCCCTCTACGTTGCGCATGGGCCTCCTTTTATACGCTAAAGGGGTCACCGACAGGTGGCAACGCAGAGAAGGGTACAAATGTAAAAAGTGAGGTGGTTGGTACAGTTACTTGTACAGTGCACCCTACCTAACCCTTACGGCAGGGGACAAGGGCATTAAATGCCCGTCTGAGTCGCCCAAACAGTGCAGAAAAGGACCGTTAGGGGCGCCACCGTTCGCCACGATGGCGATCTTGTCAGCTTCGCATGCCACTGCGCACCGCTGGCTGCACAGCCTCCCCCCACGCGCGCCTGGGGAGGCCCCCCAGAGCGACATGTTGGTGGATGCGCTGGAGCGTGGGCACAGAGTGGCCGCCTGCCGCGGCAAGTGCCTTGCCGCTGTTGTTATCTTGTCGGGTCCGGAAGCTTGTCGCTCACCGGGCCTCGGGGTACCTTGGTTGGTCTTCCCGGCAAGCTCCTCTTGCCGGGGCCTTGTTGCCTTGCCGGAGCGCATGGCGCGTCGCGGCAAGTTCCTTGGAGTGCCTTGGTTGGCCTTCCCGGCAAGCTCCTCTTGCTGGGGCCTTGTCTCCTGAGCTTAAATACTTTGTTCTTGAATGGTTCCAAGGGAACCACGGAGGATCTTGGCGTTCGCCCGGCAAGCCTTGCCGCGGGGTGCTGCAACTGCCCGTGCATAAGTTCGGGGTACTAGGGTACCCCTATTCTAGTACACCGACAACATCATATTGTAACTAACTCTTAGTCATGTTGCTTGCAAGGCTTCTTATGATGTGCATTACTGAGAGGGCCCAAAGATACCTCTCCGATACTCAGAGTGACAAATCCTAATCTCAATCTATGCCAACCCAACAAACACCTGCGGAGATACCCGTGGATCATCTTTATAATCACCCAATTACATTGTGACGTTTGATAGCACACAAGGCATTCCTGCGGTATCTGGGAGTTGCATAATCTCATAGTCGAAGGAATATGTATTTGACATGAAGAAAGCAAAAGCAATAAAATTGAACGATCAATATGCTAAGCTAACGGATGGGTCATGTCCATCACATCATGCTCCTAATGATGTGATCCTGTTATCAAATGACAACTCATGTCCATTGTTAGGAAACCTTAACCATGTTTGATCAACGAGCTAGTCAAGTAGAGGCTAACTAGGGACTATGATAGAGGCGAAGGTGTCCCGATGTTTCGATGAGATATATATCATTTTCTGTGGGAGTCGACTTTGACGATCCGACTACGAACGTGCGAAGGCGTCGCAGCTTAGCAATCGCTAAACCAACTTCCGAGGGTTATTGACCACGCCAGAGCACGATCAACCTAACCACGAGGGTCTATTTCCTGCGAGCAAACGAAGAACAAGCAAAAAACTGAGATTGCAATCTGGATATTGCGAATAAAATAGGAAAGCTTTATTAATGAAGGTGGGGTTCTGTGACGTCTTGGTCTGGTCTTTGGACACAAACGAAGTACGCGAAGTTGCATCTATGGAGAACTTTTAGTCTAAACAAAACCCAAAGTCTAAACGACGCCCTAAGGGCTGTATATATGGAGGAAGAGGGGGCGGGGGGATTTCGTGGCCCTTGGAGGAGGGGTCCGAAACCAACCCTAACTCTTGTTTCCCCACACATACGGACTCTAAAAACAGCCTATACTTAAGTATTTCGAAAATACATGGGCCTGGCCTAATAATAACGTGAAGCAGCACTTAGAATAGCCTCTGGACGAAATTTATGAAGTGGCATCTTGTATATTTCGTCCAAGGCTTCATGCACTCCTTATGGTGGCTTCAAAGTCCTGAAATCATCACTTGGAACTCCGTTCTTGATCCCCTTGCGCATGCCATCATCTCCATGCTTGGTCTTGCTCCAGTGTTCACCCCTCTTATTCATGCTAGGCCCTTCATTTGTAAGCAAAACAAATGTATCCAATTTAGGCAGCATCATATTCTCATGAACATTAAAGTCCTTACCAAGAAATGAAAGTACCTGATAATTTAATTGGCGTGCGCGAGCTCTAGTAATTGGTCCAGTATGTATAACAGCAGGGGTTGTCGGTGTAAGAATGGTATTGATGTCCTCATCAGACTAAGTGTTTTGTCTATGTATTCACACATGTACTAAGGTTTCTGGTCAATAAAATTCTAGCGTGAATAGTAAACCTTTATCATGAATAAGGAAATATAAAATAACAACTTTATTATTGCCTCTAGGGCATATTTCCTTTAGTCTCCCACTTGCACTAGAGTCAGTAATCTAGTTCACATTGCCATGTGATACCAATAGTTCACATCGCCATGTTATTAACACCCATAGTTCACATCGCTATGTGACAAACACCCAAAGGGCCGAGGAGGTTTGAAGCAAGATGGCTCAGAGAAGCTAGTTTTTTTAGATTTGGTACAGGAGACGTGGGACAAGCTTGGCACTGACCCAAACGTCTTGGGAGTTTTCGAAAAACTAACAAGCATGCACTCAGTTTTCCATGGCTGGGTCAGCGAGTTCTGAAAAAACCAAAGAAAAGACTTAGAAAGGCACAACGGGAGCTAGAAGAAGTAATGGCGGGTCCAATGACAGATGAGAATGAAATTAAGAGGAAGGAGCTAGCTAAACTAGTAGAGTATCTACTAGAACTGGAAGAGATACAAATCATGCAACGCTCGCGAGTTGATTGGCTCCGTTTTGGAGATCAAAATACAACTTTCTTCCTCGCTTATGCAGCAGCAAGGCGTAAAAGGAATTATATTAAGAAACTAAAGGATGATAATGGTGACCTCATGGAAGGTACAAAAGAGTTGAATCCGCACATACAAGGTTATTTTGCTAATATTTTTATGTCCGAAGTGTAGCACACAGATCCTCCACTACTTCAAAGAGTGCAATGAAAGGTCACAGACCAAATGAACAGGACACTCCTGGCTCCGTTTTCTGCTGAGGACATGCGTAAGGCTGTATTTAGCATTGGTGATCTGAAGGCCCCTGGCCCAGATGGATTACATGCAATATTTTTTAAGAAGTATTGGCATGTCCTGGGTGGTGATATTACTTCCATTGTTCTAAATGCTATAAATTTGAAGGAGATTCCATCGGAATGGAATGACACATCTATAGTCTTGATCCCAAAGGTGGATTCTCCGGAGTTAATCACTCAGTATCGCCCTATAAGCGTGTGCAATGTTTTTTTACAAAATTATCTCGATGATGCTTGCCGCACGTCTTAAGAGGATTTTGCCTGATATAATTTCTCCCACCCAAAGTTCTTTTGTACCTGGCAGGATGATTACTGATAATGTCCTCGTGGCCTATGAGTGTATTCATAAAATCAAGAACACAAAAATCATCAGGCAAGTTTGTGTGCAGTCAAGCTTGATATGCATAAAGCTTATGATAGGGTGGAATGGATTTTTCTAAGAAATATGATGTAGAAGATAGGCTTTGATAAAAATTGGATTGATCTTTTTATGATTTGTGTGAGTTCTGTCAGATACAAAGTTAGATACAATTCTCAACAAACTGATATGTTTACACCGTTGAGGGGTATTCGACAGGGTGATCCTTTATCACCTTACTTGTTCCTGATTTGTGCAGAAGGGCTTTCCAGCATGTTGCAGTATGAAGAAGAAGTTGGTGGCATTGATGGGATTAGAGTGTGCAGGAATGCACCTCAGTTTTGCACCTTTTCTTTGCTGACGATTCTCTAGTTCTCATGAGAGCAGATATGATTAATGCAACTTCCTTACAGCAAGTGTTGGACACCTATTGTGAAAACTCGGGACAATCAGTAAGTTTGCCAAAATCCAGTAAATTTTTTAGCCCAAACACTAATGTTCAAACTAGAGATGAGATTTGTCAGCAGCTACACATCACCACCGAAGCACTTTTGATAAGTATTTAGGCCTGCCGGCCATGGTTGGGGCAAATAGGAGCTACTGCTTTAGACACTTCTGTCAGAAAATAAAGAAATTGTTGAAGGGAAGGATGGAAAAACAATTGTCTACAGGAGGGAAGGAAGTTTTATAAAAGGCAGTTGCTCAAGCCATTCCTGTCTATGCTATGTCTGTTTTTTGTTTACCAAAAGGAATATGCAAAGAAATCACAGATTTGATCGCTCAATTTTGGTGGGGAGATGATGAGGAGAATAAGAAACTACACTGGTTTTCTTGGTGGAAATTGTGTATTCCTAAATGTGATGGCGGTATGGATTTCAGGGATTTATATTCTTTTAACCTAGCATTACTAGCCAAGCAATGTTGGAGAATGATTATATATCCAGATTCTATTTGTGCTAGGATCCTAAAGGCAAAGTATTTCCCAAATTCTGATTTATTGCTAGCCGGCCCAAAAAAAGGGATCTTCTTTTACCTGGCAAAGTATTTTTGCCGCTACTGGCTACTTTTAAACGAGGATATATATGGTGAATTGGATCTGGTGAGAAGGTGAACATATGGAATGATCCATGGATACCATCGAGCAGTGATAGGAAAGTCTTGAGTCCCCGGGGACATTCTCTGATAACAAAGGTGAGTGAACTTATAGATCCCAGTACGGGCAACTGGGATGATCAACTTCTCAAGGATAATTTTAATCTGGTGGATGTGGCGAGGATCCTGCAAATTCCTCTTAATTATCAAAATTTTGATGACTTTATTGCTTGGCACCCCACTGCTAATGGGATCTTCTCTGTGAGAACTGCGTACCATGAGGAATGGGCACATAAGTATAAAGGACAATCTGGGGCAAATTTCACGTCAACTAGTGCTATGCAACCAAAGATTTGGGATCAGTTATGGAAGTTGCTGGTACTGTGGAAAATTTAGATTTTTTGTTGCCGTGCTTTACGAGTTATTGTGCCTTTAAAATCAATTCTAGCAAATAAGCACATCCCGGTTAGCGATGAATGTCCAATTTGCCGTAAAGGACCAGAAGATATGTGACACCTCTTATTCCAATGTAACTTGGCGAAGAGTCTCTGGGTGGGGTTTGGACTACTTGATCGCATAAACTTTGCTTTGCAGATTGACAGATCCGAATCAGCGGTTCTTGAATTTCTATTGTTAGAGCCAGACTCACCACTGGAGATCATGCAAACTATAAACTCTAAGGAGATTATTGTAGCTGGATCCTGGTGCCTTTGGTGGCTGCGGCATCAACATACTCATCATGATTCATGTCCTCCCCCATTTCGATGGACTAGCTCGGTCCTAGCGATCATCAGAAATTATTTGAAATCAACAAAGAAAGAAGTAGTAACAGAACATAAGTGGATGAGACCCCAACCAAACTTTATTAAGCTGAATGTAGATGGATGCTTCCATGCAGATGTATGTGCTGGCGCCATGGGAGCTATTTTGTGTGATGATAAGGGAGGTTCATAGCTGCACATTGTGCTCTAGTAACATGAGAAGGGCTCATCGTAGCTTCTTCATAGTTCGTAGGTTCGTCATGGTCTAGTAACATGACTTCCAAAAACAGGATTACCATACCACTCTGGTGCAGATTGTGCTCTGGTTGAACTACAAGGTTCAGTAGTAACTTGATCCGAAGATTTATGATCATTATCATTAGCTTCCTCTCTAGTTGGTGTAGGCATCACAGGAACTATTTTCTCTAATGAGCTATCTTCCAATTCGAGAGAAGGTACAATTACCTCATCAAGTTCTCCTTTCCTCCCACTCACTTCTTTCGAGAGAAACTTCTTCTCTAGAAAGGTTCCATTCTTGGCAACAAAAATCTTGCCTTCGGATCTATGCTAGAAGGTGTACCCAATTGTTTCCTTAGGGTATCCTATGAAGATGCACTTCTCCGATTTGGGTTCGAGCTTATCGGGCTGAAGCCTTTTGACATAAGTGTCGCAACCCTAAACTTTAAGAAACGACAGCTTAGGTTTCTTGCCAAACCAGAGTTTATATGGTGTCGTCTCAACAGATTTAGATGGTGCCCTATTTAACGTGAATGCAGTTGTCTCTAATGCATAACCCCAAAACGATAGTGTTAAAACGGTAAGAGACATCATAGATCGCACCATATCTAATAAAGTATAGTTACGACCTTCGGACACACCATTTTGTTGTGGAGTTCCAAGTGGCGTGAGTTGTGAAACTATTCCACATTCTTTTATATGAAGGCCAAAATCGTAATTCAAATATTCGCCTCCACGATCAGATTGTAGAAACTTTATTTTCTTGTTGCGATGATTATCCACTTCACTCTAAAATTCTTTGAACTTTTCAAATGTTTCAGACTTGTGTTTCATTAAGTAGATATACCCATATATGCTCAAATCATCTGTGAAGGTCAGAAAATAATGATACCCACCGCAAGCCTGAACACTCATCGGACCACATACATCGGTATGTATTATTTCCAATAAGTCATTAGCTCTCTCCGTTGTTCTGGAGAATGGAGTTTTAGTCATCTTGCCAGTGAGGCATGGTTCGCAAGTATCAAGTGATTCCAAAAGCCAAATTACATGGAGTTTCTTCATGTGCTTTACACCAATATGACCTAAACAGCAATGCCACAAATATGTTGCACTATCATTATCAACTTTGCATCTTTTGACATCAATATTATGAATATGTGTATCACTACGATCGAGATTGAATAAACCATTTACATTGGGTGTATGACCATGGAAGGTTTTATTCATGAAAACAGAATAAAAAGTATTCTCTTACTTAACTGAATAACCGTATTGCAATAAGCATGATCCAGTCATATTCATGCTCAACGCAAACACCAAATAACATTTATTTAGGTTCAACACTAGTCCCGAAGGTAGAAGGAGTGTGCGATGGTGATCTTATCAACCTTGGAATCACTTCCAACACACATCGTCACCTCGCCCTTAACTAGTCTCTGTTCATTCTGCAACCCCTATTTCGAGTTACTAATCTTAGCAAGTGAACTAGTATCAAATACCCAGGGGCTACTACGAACACTTGTAAGGTACACATCAATAATATGTATATAAAATATACCTTTGTTCACTTTACCATCCTTCTTATCTGCTAAATGTTTGGGGCAGTTCCAGTTCTAGTTACCATTTCCTTCGCAGTAGAGGCACTCGCTTTCAGGATTGGGTCCAGCTTTGTGCTTCTTCATGGGAGCAGCAACTTGCTTGCCATTCTTCTTGAAGTTCCCTCTCTTTCCCTTGCCCTTTTTCTTGAAACTAGTGGTCTTGTTAACCACCAACACTTGATGTTCTTTCTTGATTTCTACCTTCGCTGGTTTCAGCATCGCGAAGAGCATGGGAATCATTTTTGTCATCCCGTTGCATATTATAGTTCATCACAAAGTTCTAGTAAGTTGGTGATAGTGACTAGAGAACTCTGTCAATCACTATCATATCTGGAAGATTAACCCTCACTTGATTCGAGCTATTGTAGTACCCATACATTCTAAGTTCATTCTCTCTGGCTGAGCTATTCTCCTCCGTCTTGTAGGCAAAGTATTTGTTAGAGGTCTCACACCTCTCGACATGGGCATGAATCTGAAATACAAATTTTCAGTTCTTGGAACGTCTCATATGATCAGTGGCATTCAAAAAGTTTTTGAAGTCCCGGTTCTAAGCCGTAAAACATGGAGCACTAAACTATCAAGTAGTCATCATATCGAGATTGCAAAACGTTCATAACGTCAGCATCTACCCCTACAATAGGTTTGTCACCTAGTGGTGCATCAAGGACATAATTCTTCTGTGCAGCAATGAGGATAATCCTCATATCACGGATCCAGTCCACATCATTGCTACTATCATCTTTCAACTTAGTTTTCTCTAGGAACATATCAAAAATACAGGGGAGCTACTTCGCTAGCTATTGATCTACAACATAGATATGCAAATAATATCAGGACTAAGTTCATGATAAATTAAGTTCGATTAATAAAATTACTTAAGAACTCCCACTTAGATAGACATCCCTCGAGTCATCTAAATGATACGTGATCCAAATCAACTAAACCATGTCCGATCATCACGTGATATGGAGTAGTCATCAATGGTGAACATCTCTATGTTAATCATATCTACTATATCATTCACATTCGACCTTTCTGTCTCCAGTGTTCCGAGGCCATATATGTACATGCCTGGCTTGTCAAGTTTAACCCGAGTATTCTACATGTGCAAAACTGTCTTACACCCCTTGTATGTGAATGTAGAGTCTATGACACCCGATCATCATGTGGTGTGTCAACATGACGAACTGCCGCAACGGTGCATACTCGGGGAGAACACTTATACCTTGAAATTTGGGTGAGTGATCATCTTATAATGCTACGTACTAAGTAAAATGAGATGCATAAAAGATAAACATCACATGCAATCAAAATATGTGACATGATATGGTCATGCTTTTGATCTCCATCTCCAAAGCATCGTCATGATCTCCATCGTCACTGGCTTGACACCTTGATCTCCATTGTAGCGTCGTGGTTGTCTCGCCAACTATTGATTCTACAACTATCGTTAACGCATAGTGATAAAGTAAAGGAATTACATGGCGTTTGCATTTGATACAATAAAGAGACAACCATAAGGCTCCTTCCGGTTGCTAGTAACTTTTACAAAACATGATCATCTCATACAATAACGTATATCACAACATCTCTTGACCATATCACATCACAACATGCCCTGCAAAAACAAGTTAGATGTCCTCTACTTTGTTGTTGTAAGTTTTACGTGGCTGCTACGGACTTGTAGCAAGAACCATTCTTACCTACGCATCAAAACCACAACGGTGATTTATCAAGTTTGATGTTTTAACCTTCAACAAGGACCGGCAGCAGTCAAATTTGATTTAGCTAAAGTTGGAAAAACAGACACCCGCCAGCCTCCTTTATGCAAAACTACTTGCATGTCTATCGGTGGAACCGGTCTCATGAACGTGGTCATGTAAGATAGGTCTGGGCCACTTCATCCAACAATACTGTTGAATCAAAATAAGACATTGGTGGTAAGCAGTATGACGATCACCGCCCTCAACTCTTTGTGTTCTACTCGTGCATATCATCTACGCATAGACTTGGCTCGGATGCCACTGTTGGGAAACGTAGCATGCAATTTCAAAAAAAATCCTACGCTTACACAAGATCTATCTAGGAGAAGCATATCATTGAGAGGGGGAGAGTGTGTTTACGTACCCTCGTAGACCGAAAGCAGAAGCGCTTGGCAACGTGGTTGATGTAGTCGAACTTCTTCTTGTTCCGACCGATCAAGTACCGAACGTACCGCACCTCCGAGTTCTGCACATGTTCAGCTCGATGATTTCCCTCGAACTCTTGATCCAGCAAAGTGTCGAGGAAGTAGATTAGTTCCATTAGCACAACGGTGTGGTGACGGTGATGGTGAAGTGATCCGTGTAGGGCTTCACCTAAGCACTACGAAGATATGATCGGAGGCGTGTAAACTGTGGAGGGGGCCCTGCACACGGCTAACAATTGTTGGTGTGTGTTCTAGGCACCCCCTCCCCACATATAAATAGGTGGGAGGGGGAGGGGAGTAGCCATGGGGCGCCCAAGTAGGAGGAATCCTACTTGGGGCCTAATCCAATTCGCCAAACTACCATATGTTCCGAAGGGGGAAGGAAGGAGGAGGGAGGACAGAAGGAAGGGGGATGCCAAATCTCTCCCCTTCCTTCTCTCTTCCCCTATTTCCTTCTCCTCTGGTGTGGCCGATGTGGGGGGCACAGAAGCCCCTGCTGGCTATTGTGTATCCCCTCTTGGCCCATTAGGCCCGTATCTTTTGCCGGGGGTGCCCGCAACCCCTTCCCATGACCCGATATGTACCCGGTACCCTCTGGAACACTTCTGGTGTCCGAATACTATCGTCCTATATATCAATCTTTACCTCTCAACCATTTCGAGACTCCTCGTCATGTCCGTGATCTCATTTGGGACTCCGAGCAACATTCACTCACCAAATCACATAACTCATATAATACAAAATCGGCATCGAACGTTAAGCGTGTGGACCCTACGGGTTCGAGAACTATGTAGACATGACCGAGACACCTCTCCGGTCAATAACCGATAGCAGAACCTGGATGCTCATATTGGCTCCTACATATTCTGCGAAGATCCTTATCGGTCGAACCATTATGACAACATACGTTATTCCCTTTGTCCATCGGTATGTTACTTGCCCGAGATTCGATCACCCGTATCTTCATACCTAGTTCAATATCGTTAGCAGCAAGTCTCTTTACTCGTTCTGTAATACATCAGCTTGTAACTAACTCATTAGTCACTTTGCTTGCAAGGCTTCTTATGATGTGCATTACTGAGAGGGCCCAGAGATACTTCTCTGATATTTGGAGTGACAAATGCTAATCGCGATCTATGACAACTCAACAAACACCTTCGGAGATACCTGTAGAGCACCTTTAGAATCACCCAGTTATGTTGTGACGTTTGATAGCACACAAGGTATTCCTCTGGTATCCGGGATGATGTCGGGTGGAACCCTAATCGGCCGATCTTTCACGAAAGGAGCGGATCCCGCGATGAACACGAAGAACATGAGGAGGGAAACGAGGGAAAACATGAGAGAAACACGAGAGAAACACTAAACCAAACAAGAAATAGTCACACATGTGCTAGATCCTTGAGTACATAAGAGATCACATGATCCACAGACAACTAAGGACAATACAAAGGTAGCCGGTCTTCTCCGTGAGGAGGTCTTGAGGTCTTCTCCGCAAGGAGGTCTTGAATCCAAAGGGATCTTCTCCAAAGAGGGGCCGCGGTCTCTCTCATGGAGTAGATCCGATGTGGATGAGCAATGCTCTATCTCTAAATATGAGATAAACCAATGCTAACCCTAGAAGAGGAACGAGGAGGAGTATATATAGTCTAGGGGGTTAAAGGGGTACACGGTCCTCGGCCCTTCACTATGCACAAACAGGGGAGGCCGGACATCCGGGCGTCGGTCCGAATGTTCAGGCTTTCACGCGGGGCTGGATGTCCGGGCTGGAGCGGTTGGCTTGTTGCTCTCGGCTTCGGAGGGGTCTGGATTTCCGGGCTGGAGGCCGGATATCCGGGAGCTCGGGAAGGGCCGGATATCTGGGATGGCTGGGCCGGATGTCCGGGGCCTATATGCGCTTGGAGGTTGAGCAGATGTAGTGGACGACGCCCCAGGGGCAGGATGTCCGGGGTCACGGCCGGATGTCCGGGGCCTGGGAGGTGTTCTTGTCTCCTTCCATTGATTCTCTTGATCCGTGAACTTGGGGACTTGTCCCTCTTCACATGCATCTTTGGGAGGGTCCTCTTGGTACCTAATCATGCACAACGTCTCGGACTTAGGTAGTAGCCATGTCTCGAGAGGATCATATGTAATATCACTAAGGAGAGAAGTCACCTCGGTCTCGAGAGCTTTAGCTCTAGCTCGAGTCATGGGTCCTCTTGGCGCTTCGTGAGACGATTGTAGGTCCATGGGGATGACCGTAGGATGCTCCGCATCACGGGAGTTGCATAATCTCATAGTCGAAGGAATATGTATTTGACATGAAGAAAGCAATAGCAATAAAACTGAACGATCAATATGCTAAGCTAACGGATGGGTCATGTCCATCACATCATTGTCCTAATGATGTGCTCCTGTTATCAAATGACAACTCATGTCCATGGTTAGGAAACCTTAACCATCTTTGATCAACGAGCTAGTCAAGTAGAGGCTCACTAGGGACTCAGTGTTTTGTCTATGTGTTCACACATGTATTAAGGTTTTCAGTCAATACAATTCTAGCATGAATAATAAACCTTTATCATGAATAAGGAAATATAAAATAACAACTTTATTATTGCCCCTAGGGCATATTTCCTTCATTTAATTGGACATAACATGGATTCATAGCTTTGAATAGCATTTGTACAGTAAAACGGGACAAGACTCTCTCTTTGTGTGTTGAGAATAGTTTATCTTTTTCTTTTTTTCGTTGAGGGAAGTGTGAATTGATTTGGTACATACAATATTACATGTTAGGCTTGTCCCTAAAATTCAACCCGCACCTTGTTATCCCGAAAATTCAGATATCGTGCTCCCATAACTCGTGACTTCACAACCCTCGCCTTGCTATCCCGAAATTACAATGCACACGAAACTCCCTCCAGCTGCCAAATCCTGACATGCGAAATTACCCCTCTAACCCTGAGTCGAAAGGGCCTCTAGTTCAAATGGGAGGGGGTACTTTTGTAACACACCCTACATTTTGGACAAGCGCGTCCCTAAGTCATGGTTCCCGCCTCCCATCACCTCCTTTTCGCCATTCGACATCCCAGGCCACCATAACCTCTCTGCTCTAGCCGTGAAACCCCACCCTCCTCCATCTGCCACCCCACCGCTGCCCAGCCAGAGCCTCTTCCCCGATGATGTCATCCACCGCAATAGCTCAACGTCCCTCATCCACCACCCGGATGAGGATCCGTCGTCGATCTCGTCGTCCCGCCGGTTTAGCCGACCCATCCTCCACCTCCAAGGAGTTGTTCCGACAATCGCCTCATCTATCGCGGCTGATCCATCTCCACAGTGCCGCCTTAACCTACTCCACCTGAACAGCAGCATCCTGACCAACTCCTCGGATGAAGCTGAGGCCAACTCGGCGCCACCAAAGAGGTTGTGCACTCATCCCATCGCGCCTTCTCCTTAACTCCACCTCCTGGAGTCGACGGTGCTCCATCCCGCTCCCCCATGGCGCGGCTACCTCAATGTCGGCGCCACCAGGGACAGCTCCATGGTGGCTCTCCCCCAGTGTGAGGCTCCCTCGATTGCTGTGTGCATACCAGCCGGATCTGCTGCTGCTACACCGGCTCTCGCTCGCACTGTTGTTGCTACTCTGGCTCTCGCTCGCTTGGCTGCTGCTATTGCTGCTCCATCTCTCGCGCGGTCGCGCTGCTCCTCTACTCTTCCCCTTGCTCGTGCTGCTTCCCCGCTCTTGCTCCCGCTCATGCTGATGATGCTAGTACACGGGCTGCTGCAGCTACATGAGTTGCTTCTCTGGCTCTAGTTCGTGCTGCTCCTCTAGGCACTACTGCTCTGGTTGCTATATGCTACTGGGTTCCCTGTTGACCGCCTGCTGATTTAGATCACTTTTTCTCTACTAATAGTGCTCGAGCGGCCTAAACTACATGTGAAGTGCCTCTCTGCTACCGTGCATTCAGTTTCGACAGTAACATTCTGATTCCACAGTAAATTGCAGTTTCTGCAGTTAAGTTCTAAGTCAACAGCTTTTACCTCATCTGTTGTAGTCAGGTGTTTTTTGGTGATGTAAATTTTACATCTATCACTTTTTGGCAATGTATTTTACATCATCTATTGGAGATGCTATTAGAATCCCACTTTAGATTAACGTTGTCTGTCTTATACTACTAAAGCCTCGACGTCTTGCGGCTCGCCAGAGCTGCTACAACGACGGAACCATCCATCACAACAGAGCAGTACCCTGGACACCGTCTACAGATGCCTCTGATCTTCCTCCACACCTCCAGCGCATCACTTATTACTCTACATTCATGTCAATCCATTAGGGCTATTTTGGTTCAAAGGAAAAAGTGAAGCAAAAACATAGTAATAGGAAATTTTCCTATGGCACTCTACTATTCAATTATTCGTGCATTTCCTTCAAAGGATTGGAGCAAAACATCCACCTAGACCTACTTTTCAAAATCCTACGCATGAAAATAAGACTAAGTGCACTAGTGGCAGAATAACAGTCTAACTGTAGACACTTTCATATGGTTTCACTTTAATTTGGCCATGTTTCATTGCATTCATCTGTTCTTCCAATTCCTGTAACCAAACACCCAAGTTGACAGAAATCCTGTGTTAACAAATGCTCTGCTCCCCACGTGCATTCATATCCTATTCTGGTGTTTTCCCTATCCCTGCGTTTTTAGAATCACGCAAGCCAAAGGAGCCCTTACAGAATTACTTCAATTACAGATAGGTGTCGAAGAAAACTTTGTGTAGTTTGTCCTGCTCCTGCCACGACGTTGTCTGATGTAGGGTAGGAACCCTATACGGTCGATCTTTCACGAAAGGAGCAGATCCCCCGAAGAACACGAAGACCACGAGGGAGAAAACAAGGGGAATCATGAGAGAAACACTAAAACCAACAAGTATGATCACACATGCGCTAGATCCATTAACACAAAGGAAGATACAAGATACACGATCAACTAGGGACGATACAAAGGTAGCTGGTCTACTCCGATAGGAGAGCTCGAGGTTCTTCCCATAAAGGGATCTTAATCCGCTTGGGGGATCTTCTCGTAGGAGGCGCAATCTTCGAGGAGAAGGTAACCACGTGGATGAGCAAAGCTCTCACATGAAATATGAGCTAATCCTTTGCTAACACTAGCTAGGATGAATAAGAGGTCTATTTATAGTCTTAGTGCAGTTGGGGGCGAAAGGAGGGGGTACATGGGCTGCGGCCCCGAAACTGGACATAGCCAGGTACCAGACGTCCGCTGGGGACTGGTCGTCCGGTGGCTCAAGGGAGTCTGGACGTCTGGTGGCTTCCAAACATCCGTTGGATCTGTTCTGTGATGGGGGCGCCGGACGTCCGGTCTCTTCGGTCTTCTGCTGATATTGGCTCGGGTGCAGTGGCGCCGGTTGTCCGGTCCGGGCAGGATGTTCGCTCGCTGGGGCTCGGCTGGGCTTCACGCGCCAGACGTCCGGTCCCGACCGGTCGTCCGGTGGGTGGGACTTTTCCTGCAGTTCTCCTTCTTCTCCGTCTTCACCTCCATCTTCCTTAGCTTCTCCATGATACCTGAGCATGCACAATGTGTCCATATGAGGTAGTAGCCATGTCTCATGTGCATCGAAGTGGAACTGTGAGAGGAGGGATGTCACCTCGGTTTCGAGAGCTCTTGCACGTGCTCGTGTCATGGGTCCAAGTGGTGTCATAGGAGATGTAGTTGGGTCCATAGGGATGACCTTGGGATGCTCCGCATCATAGTCCACCTCACTTGAGTTGCTCCATCTACAAAAGCATCCACCATACCAGACATCATGACTCATGACCATCTTTCGCCACCTCAGATCTCCTTCCCTGCTGCCGACACCCACCATAACTACATCACTATCATCGACTCTGCACATGAACCCGAGGAGTACACAGGTCCACAAGAGAGGTCGCACTCTTTTGTTTATGCTTATGTTATGCATTGCTTAATTCAAACTTGAGTTTTAAAATTGGGACAACTGCATTTTTACCCCTAGTTGGTTCCTACCCACGGGTTTTGCCCTTACTTTTCGAGCTCGCTCAATTTTGCCCTTACTTTTTCCGTCGTGGTCCCTAGAATGCCCTTTGACTGTTTGACCAAAATTTTGAAAATTCATTAATAATTCATACGAACTCAGAAAAATGCAAATAAGATATCAAAATGTTCAGATAAACATTACCTTTATGTGCATATCATTTGCATTCAGGACAAAAGCACCCTTTAAACATCCCGAGGTAATTAATGTTATTAACATTATTAAAAATAAAAAGATATAAAAAATATTTTTTTACATGAATAAAAATTACATGCAAATGTAGGTGATATTTTCTAAACATCCTGATATCTTATTTGCATTTTTCTGAGTTTGTATCATCTTGTTATGAATGTTAATACGACTTTGACCATTATTTGGAAACTTCATAACAAATTGATACGAACTCAGAAAAATGCAAATAAGATATGGGGATGTTCAGAAAACATCACCTACATTTGCATGTAATTTTTATTCATGAAAAAAATATTGTTTATACCTTTTTATTTTTAATAATGTTAATAACATTAATTACCTCAGGTAGTTTAAAGGGTGCTTTTGTCCTGAGTGCAAATGATATGCACATAAAGGTAATGTTTATCTGAACATTTTGATATCTTATTTGCATTTTTCTGAGTTCATATGTATTAGTTATGAATTTTCAAAGTTTTGGTCAAACGGTCAAAGGGCAGTCGAGGGACCTCGATGCAAAAAGTAAGGGCAAAACTGAGCAAGCTCGAAAAGTAAGGGCAAAACCCATGGGTAGGAACCAACTAGGGGCAAGAATGCATTGTCCCTTTAAAATTACATGTGGGGCACATATCGAGGCAGCAATGAATAGTATCTTTGTCTATTATCTGGTTCACCTAGGGTATGCCTATGTTGTTCACCTTGGGTGGGAAAAAATAGTAAAGCAATCATCATTTTTCTTTTTATTAAATTAATGCTATCATCAGCCTACTATCATTATTTTTGGAACCATCCACTAGTTGTTACCATCACTCTAGATTTCTGCAAGCTCTCCTTACATAATCTCACTATATTTTTCGTATGCAGGTCAGATATTGTACACAGTCATTCTAAACATGTAGAGAAAAAGAGAAGAGTTTTGCGTGGCAATACAATGTCACGCGGACATCGCTCCATGGTGGGTTCAATGGCAACCCACCCCCCTCCAGATTGTAATCTAGAGAAAGATATCTGTTCTGAGGCAGATTTAGACGCAGCTGACTACTGCTATTTACCCCCCGAGGTGTTTGCTCTAACTTGGCATGATGATGTTGGTCATATCATGCATATGTTGCCTTGCGGTGCCTACTTTCGACATCATATATGTCATCTGCATAGTTTAGACATGTTCTGTAAGGCCACCTGTTTAGTTTCTATATCATATATGTGAATTATGCAATCTCATCTCATTTAGCCAGCCAAAATATATGTGAAATATGCAATGCCATCATGTTTAACCAGGCATCATATATTTGAATGTATCTTGACAATCCTTTTGTTCATTACATGTACATTTGCCGAAAATGTTTGTACATTCAACTACTCTTCCTGTGAATCAGCCATTTGAGTGGGTGATGGAAAAATTAGAGTGAAAGCAAGGTCTTCAGAGCAGACAGTTCTACCAGTCGAAGCAGATCTCTTGCTGGGTCCCGATAGGTCTTCAGAGATGGATTCAGAGACACATGACTAGTCCTATTCCCCCACCGAGGTGTATGCTCTAACTTGGCATGGTTATACTACTCATATTCATGCAGATGGTGTCTTGCATTGCATAGTTTAGACATCATATACACAATATTCAACACCATGTTCTTAGTTCAGACATCATATATGTGAATGCCCTCTGCTTAGTATATAAATCACACATGTGAATTAAATCATGTCATCCTGATTACTTACATAACATGTATGCGAATTATGTCATGCAAACCTGTTTACTAAACACATCATATAATTATCTCATGCCATCTTGTTTAGTTAGTCATCATATCTTTGAATTATGTCATGCCATGCTATCCAATTTAGATAGAAATCATATATGTGAAATTATGTCATGCTATCCTTTTTAGTTAAACAATATACATGTGTACTATTCCATGCCCTCTATTTTCCACACTATCTATTGCATCTGTCTCTCATACAAGGTTCGTACATTCAACTATGTTTCTTGTTTATCAGCCATTTGAATTGGAGCGGATGATGGCAGTATCTAGTGCAGTAAAAACACGGTCTTCAAATAAAACAATGCTTCCTCTTGGTGGAGATAGCACCCCAGTTGTACATGCACGAGAACCATGCCTAGCACACATAACCCAAACACTCACGGATTGTACCCCTACTGCGATGGACAGAGAACGAGCTTCACCCAATCTAACCCCAACCCCAGCAGATAGTAACCCAGTTCCAGTTGACACAACACCATCTCCACCATAGAGCTCCCAAACAAGAGCATTTAGTGAGGCAGCTCCAGTTCCCAAAGCGCCAGCGGTACCACGGCGAACCCCAACTAAACGAGTTAGTACACCTATTCCTGTGGACGAAGCACAACAAGTGATTCTCAGTTTAGCATCTATCGCATTTGATGTTGTTAAATCCTATGTGCGTATCTTCCCATCATGGAAGTATTATACTGAAGATGAAGGAAAATGCCAGTGCAGGTGTTCGTCTAGGAGTTATGTGTAAGTATTATTTTGATGGCAATTACTTTGCTTTGTCCCATACATTCTACCTCCATGCTGGTTATAATAGAGCAAATGTTCCAATTTTTCTCTATAGAGAAGGACGGATTTGGAAACTGAGGATGAGGTAACATGGTTAATACCACTGCTATCTTGAAGAATGCTCGGGGCAGTATTGGAATTACCTGAAGAAAACATACTTCACTAGCAAAGAAACTCACCAAATTCCCTTACATTATCCCGAGACATATTTATGGGACGATGACTGGGAACACCTTGTTCTGTACTAGTCCCGAACCAAGAATGTGGTAAGGTCTATGAGCTCATTTTTTATTTTTAAGTACTATATGTCTACGTCTTATTGTACTTTATTCATGTAGAACAAGTGCTTAAACCTGAAGAACAACTGTTCTCATTTAAGATTCCATTGCTATCGTGCATACTACTTTGCTCTTGTATCACTGTATTTACTCATACAAACTTATTTTTAAATTGAAGGATCCAATCGAAACTCCAATGGCACAATAGGTATGTTTAAGCATGTTTCTTTAAAAGATTTACTCTTCTAAATAGCTCTGTTGATTTCATTTCAATTGTGTGTACAGTTGACTTCTCATATCATGCACATTACTAGCATCACAACATTTCCAATAGTGTTGTTCTACATGTAGACCCATGGTACCCATCTGAAATCTTGTTGTGCCGTGTAGTTTCCCACGCTTTGTATTCTTTCAATGCTGCTTTTTCTTGAACTGATATGATTTGAACCGTGTCTCTAGTTTGATTTGGCAAGACAATGCAGTGACCATAGGGCATAGATATATATTTGTTTGATGCTTTTATTTTGTACTACTTGGCAATAGAAGACTTGGTAGTTTAATACTGTCCACCTTACTACTGAATTGGTTCACCGAAATGAGTTTCATATACTACATGCTAAACCTGTTATGTGTCTGCTTGTTTCTTCTTTTAGAATGCTGATAGAATATTGGGGAAGTGTACCTTATTAAGCAATGGTAAAGGAAGTAATGCAGATAAGGTTCATGATAGTGAGACATCCTTGTTGGTCTTCAACAAAGCTGATAAAACAGCTAAGGAAAACTATCCTAAAGACAGTGAGACAACCCCAAGTCCTGTCTTGGTGTAGTGTTCGAGTTACTGGCCACTACCGCCGACACAAGCTATTCGAACTCACTGTCTGAATCAGTTCGATTTATTGAATCTCAACTACAAGCTAAAAGACATCGATCAGCTCTGCTGCGACAAGAAGCCAAAGGACTGCGAAAGTCCCTCAAGAATTCAGATGCATACTTTCTGGTAAAACAGCAAGCGTTGGAAGATTTTAGCGCCAAACAGGAGAAAGCTCATAAGCTTGCTAACCTTATTCCCAGCATGGTGGATACCTAGGATAACGTTTCTTGAGCTCTTCTGAAGTTGTTTTAGTTATGCACTTGTTTTGCTGCAGCGCTTATTTGCACTGGTGGCCAGTTTAGATGGCCAGTGTATGTAATATGCTGCTATGTTCCCTATATTTGCACTGGTGGCGAACTTTGATGTCCAGTGAATGTAATATGTGTAATATCCATAATAGCCTAGTGTTAGTTGCTTGTTTATTTATTTCCTTATTGTCTTGTTTAGTTGTTTGTTTGTAATCACTGCAGTTCTTTTTCCACCTTTTTCTAGTGGCCACAATAACCTATTTTTATAATTAGGCCACAATAACCATGGGCAACATATGAACTGTTGTAACCATGGTCCTGCTACCTGCTGTAGTGACCATGGGCCTCCTACGGGCCGTAGGATCTATGGGCCTTCTACGGGTCGTACCATCGACAGGACAAACATGGGCCGTAATATTCATGGACCAGTAACTGTCCGCAAAATGGGCCGTAAACGGGCTAGACTGGAAATTGTCTATTGATGGCCCGACCATAATGGGCCGTTAATAGGCCAAAATGTATAACCGGCTTAATTCTATCGGCAGGCATCATGGGTCGTTAATGGGCTGTATTTGATGACGCTGTGAAAATAGCCCAACAGGTTAACGGGCCACAAACGGGCTGACTGTAACCACGGGCTGAATTTGGCCCACAAGCGGAACAGGCCAGTAACGTTCCAAAAATAAATGGGCCCTTAGAAGGCCGAAAGTTAACACAGGCTGGAAACGGCCCAACGGAATAATGGGTTGTTGCTGGGTATAAAGTGATACACTATTCATAATGGGCCAGTTTCACCACAGGCCTTTAATGGGCCTAGAGTTACAACGGGATGGAATCATATTGGATGGCCCAGATGATGGTACTATGCCTAATTCAGATAGGCCATAACGGGTCGTGAGTTAGCGGGCTGTAAATGGGCTATATGCGAACAAGTTATTAACAGACTTTTCGTGGGCCAGCCAGCTACCTTTTGACCAAGTCAAACGAGCTGGCCTTTTCACCTGAATGGGCCTTTTTGGGCCATGCCATGTGTCGACGAATCATAGGTGCCTCCCGTCCAATGAGTGGATGTCATCTGTCAAAATAGTGAGCCGACACGTGGTTCCTCCGGTCATTAAGAATTTTTCACGTGGAAAATCTGCATTGGTCCGGGCTGGTAATGGGTTATCGGATCCAAACCAGAACACGATAGCTTAACAGCGACCCGCTACAGTGGATGCCACGTGTCGGTTACGCTTGACGAAAGCACTTCCATGACGAGCCATTTATCGTCATGGAAGTGGACACTTCCGTGATGATAATTTTGGTATTGTCATGGAACACTTCTACGACAACACATGTATGACTATCTTGACTCTGTCATAAAATCGCCATGGATGAACATTCATGACAGAAAACGTGACCTAGTGTGACAAACATGTATCATCACAGAAGTGGTTTTTTTGTAGTGGTATCAAGCATCCCAATATTAATTCATGCTCGTCCTTGAGTAGGGAAATGGTAAATATAGAATTTTTGATGTATTCAACATGTATTCATTTCTTTTGTAGCGTGGATATTTGGACTTGAATGCATACTCTATAATTTGACATGATGACATCAATACTCAAGCATACCAACAAGCAACCATGTCTTTCAAAATATCAATGCTAAAGAAAGTTATCCCTAGCCCATTTTTCTCAATCATGGATCCATTCATGAAACACACTCAAATATTAGCTACATCCAATACACAAGTGGGATAATATTGTTCCCTAGTTGGTGCTTTTGTAAGAGAAGATGGAGACTCAACATAAAAATAGAAATTGCATAAAAGTAAATAGATAGTGCCTTCATAGAGGGAAGCAAAGATTTGTAGAGGTGCCAGAGCTTAAGGCTTAAATTAGAGATAAAAATATATTGAGAGACATGCTTTTCCTGTCACTGAAAACGAGCAAGAATTCCCAATATCTTCCATGCTAGACAAATTATAGGTGGTTCCCAAATAGAAAGTAAAGTTATTTTCTCTCCACCATTCCTTCACAATCCATGGCTAGCCGTATCCACGGGTGCCTTCCATACCAACACTTTCCAAGGAATTCATTATCATAGTTTTTTTATTTCGGGACTCGGCATCCCTATTACCTGCCACACTCTCGTGCAATGATAGTTAAATAAACACTCATCCTGAGAATAAAATATCTAGCATGGAAATATTGGCCACCCCTGCCGCTTCATGGGCAGTACAGACACACAAAACAGAAATTTATTTTGAAAATTATAGTTGGCACATGCAAATTTACTTGGAATGACATGGAAATACCGCATATAGGTAGGTATGGTGGACTCATATGGCACAACATTGGGTTTTAGGAATTGGATGCACAATCACCATTCCCGCTTAGTACAAGTGAATGCTAGCAAATAGATTGAGAGGCGACCAACCAAAAAACAAGAACAATCATAAACGTGCATTGAGCATAATTAACACTAAATAGTGCACCACAAGTGAAAGAGGCAAAGGTGTCCCGTCTTCCGATGAGATGGTGGCTATAGTTTTGTAGGAAGTCGACTTTGACGATTCGACTACGAACGTGCGAGGATGTCGTGCCTTAGCAATTGCTAAACCAACTCCGAGAGGTTATTGACCACGCCGGAGCACGATTAACCTGACCATAAAGGTATGTTTCCTGCAGGCAAACAAAGAACAGGCAAGAAACTAAGATTGCAATATGGATATTGCGAATATAAGATGAAAACTTTATTGATCAAGGTGGGGTTTTGTAACGCCTTTGTCCGGTCGTTCAACACAAACGAAGTACACGAAGTTGCAGCTATGGCGAACTTTAATCTAAACAAAACCCAAAGTCTAAACGATGCCCTAAGGGCTGTATATATGGAGGAAGAGGGGGGGGGGGGGATTTCGTGGCCCTTGGAGGAGGGGTCCGAAACCAACCCTATCTCTTGTTTACCCACACATATGGACTCTATAAACAGCCTATACTTAAGTGTTTCGAAAATTCATGGGCCTGGCCCAATAATAAGGTGAGGCAGTACCTAGAATAGCCTCTGGACAAAAATTTATGAAGTGGCATCTTGTATATTTCATCCAAGGCTTCATGCACTCCTTATGGGGTCTTCAAAGTCCTGAAATCATCACTTGTAACTCCGTTCTTGATCCCCTTGCGCATGCCATCATCTCCATGCTTGGTCTTGCTCCAGTGTTCATCCCTCTTATCCATGCTAGGCCCTTTATTTGTAAGCAAACAAATGTATCCAATTTAGGCAACATCATATTCTCATGAACATTAGAATCGTTACCAAGAAACGAAAGTACCTGATAATTCAATTGGCGTGCGCGAGCTCTAGTAATTGGTTTAGTATGTATAGCAGCTGATGAGTACATAACTACCTTGGATACGACCACAAATATTGCATACATGCATATTTGTCAGGTGATTTTAGTGCAAACTATTCAATAATCTATTTATGTTATCCAGAACAAAAATACTTCACACACTTTTGTGTTTTGTCTAATTGCAGGTGTATGGGAGATTTGTACAATTCACATACGAAGATACGGGAAAAGGATAAGTTTAGGTTCTATTCAAAAAGTCCTCTCACGTCAATTTTAGGCCAAGGGAAGATATAGTCTAAGTCTCTCACGTTCTGGATTCAGATTCGGACTGCACAGACATACCTGACTCAAAACATCAGCAACTCTTTCATACGGACTCCGAATTGGGTGATTCTTTTTTTCTTGGAAAGTAAATTTCGTGATCTTTCCAACCCAATTGGAATCACCTTCAAATTCGTCCGAAGAATTGAGATATCAACGAAACAATCTGACGCTGCAGCAGAATCCGAGTCAAACAACAAGTCCAAAGGTGTTGCACCACCTCCACTTGGGCCCATGAGCCTTGTACGACCTAGGCTTAGTTTTAGGCTGCCTTGAGACATCCCTCCACTTCCTTGGCCGTCACCCCTTGCTCCTATATAAGTAGATCCATCTAGTAGCTTTTTCCTTGGGATTTGTTTAGTTAAAAGTTAGCCATTGCAACTTCGTCTACTTCGTTTGTGTCCAACGACCAGACCAAGACCGCTTACGGATCCCCACCATTATCAATACTTCATATATATTCGCAATATTCAGATTGCTTTATCATATTCTTGCTCGTTCTTCGATTGCTTGTAGGAATAGACCTTCGTCGTCAGGCTGACCATGCTTCCGGCATCGCCAGTAACCTCAGGAGATTGGTTTAGAGGTTGCTCAGGAGCAACGTCGTGCACGTTTGTAGTCGGATCGTCAAAGTCGACTCCAGTAAATCGATAGTTATCATCTCATCGAAAGATCGGGACACCTTCGCCTCTATCAAGTGGTATCAGTTTTTAGGTTGCTCGGTGAGAATTTCCAGTTTTTCCTAGATTAGATTTATTTTCTTACCTATTGTCCAATAAAAAGACACAAAAAAGTTAGATGATGCAGAGCATCCAATGGAAATCACCATGTCAAGAGTCCTTTTGGCGAGTGACACGTGCGACATCTACTTCACATACCCAAAGGTGAATCATCTCCTTTACACGTGCTCACTTGACCCCTTCGAGGATGGTATACTACTTGACACTCCACTTGTGTGCATGCATAGGTATTGTCGGAACACTACGGACGACGAGGAGGAGTGCAAGCGCCAAGGTACAACTACACCATCCACGAGGGAAGCCTGGAAGCAACGACGGAAGAAGACGGAGCTGCTGATGCTACAACGGCCGAACATCTGGGCCAAGGGCCAGACATCTGGCGCATGTGCATTCACCCAGGATCTGCACCAACAGAAGGCCAAGAGCTTCAGCGGCCGGACATCTGGCGCCAGCCCGTACATCCGGTGCCTCAGCAACGCCCGGACATCCAGCGACCAACCCCGGAAATCTGGCGATGCCTATCCAGAGAAGAACAGATTCGGCCACTACTAGGCCGGACATCCAACCAGTGCCCCGGACATCCGGCGTCTCGCGAACAGCCAGACCTCCGGCCCCTAGCTCAGACATCCGGCGCCTGCGTGCGCGCAGAGTCGGTCCAAAGGCCCATGTACCCCTCTTTCCCACTTACCCCTTCGTGGCTTAGACTATATATACTACTACTACTCCTCCTAGTTAGGGTCAGTGTTGGTTTAGCTCATGTTAGAGATAGAGCTACGCTCATCCACATCGGATCTACTCCACGAGAGAGACCGAGGCCTCTACGGAGAAGATCCCTTTGGATTCAAGACCTCCTTGCAGAGAAGATCATCAAGTCCCCCTCTTGGGCGGCCCCATCAAGACCTCCTCACGGAGAAGACCGTTACCTCTTGTATCGTCCGTTGTTGACTTTCAATCATGTATCTCTCTTTGTGTTCATGGATCTAGCGCATGTGTGATCATTATTGTTGGTTTAGTGTTTCTCTTTTGTTTCCCTTGTGTTTTCCCTCGTTTCCCTCGCGTTCTTCGTGTTCATCGCGGGATCCGCTCCTTTCGTGAAAGATCGGCATATTAGGGTTCTACCCTACATCTTGGTATCTAGAGCCAGATTGATCATGATTTTGGAGCCTCCCCTCTTTGTTTTCTAGCTTAATTTTGTTGATTTCGTCCTAAATTCGAAAATCCCCACCAAAAATAGCCCCCAATTTTTTGTGTGATTTGTTGGTTTTGATGATGTTTTGTTGATTTTGATCCATGGATTCATTGTGTCTTGAGTAGATCTATCTTTCCCCGAAGTTTCCTCACTTTCCATCCACGAAATCCATCAAATTTTGCCTCACAAATCATCAATTTCCGCCCCCAATTCGAAAATTTCTGCCCAAACGAGATCTAGAATCGTCGGGACGGACATCCGGGCCCCAAGCCGGACATCCGGTTCCTGGAGCGCCAAATCTGCACGGTTCTGGACATCAGGTCCAGTATTTTCGGCCCCGAGCCCGGATGTCCGGCCCCTGGCATCTCAGCCATCCCATTTCACCGTTTTGTCCATAACTAATTCATCCGGTGTCCGATTTTCACGTTCTTTAACTCGTTGAAAAGCTCTTGCATCCCCCTTCCAACGAAAATACTACCATAACCATTTGACTCCATCAAATTTTTGGAACTTTGGCATCTTAACCAATTTTGTTCCCCATCGCATTAGTGGTTGCTTGAGGAGTGATTCGAGTATCCTAAGGTGTTTCGGCTACTTAGGGACGGTTGCTTCTTCATCAACCACCACCACCACCACTTCCGCATAGGCTTGACCACTATACACTTCCGCCACCACCTTAGCCTCCATTTCCACATTGCCTACTCGCAAAACCCATCATTGCATTTCCGCAATACCATTGAGCTTCTGCAACCACCACCGCATTCCCGCTACCACCATTTGACAATTGAGATTTTGAGTTCGTTGTTTTTCTGTTTCCTAAGGTGTTTCGGCTACTTAGGGACGAGTCTCCATCATCTTGGTATCTCCATCAAGGTCACCGCCACTCATCATCGCCTCGAACGGTAACCTGCATATCATCTTGGTATCGTGGTATCCCTCCATTGTATATTCTTTGTGCCATTACATTGATAACCCCTAGCCCATTTTGCGTCACTTGCCTATCGAGACTAGCCATTTGAGTATTGCTGGCAACGTTACTTGTGCACATTAGTGATCTACACCTTCCATTACATACATACCATATTATATTGGTATCATCATTTCATCTCTTGTGCCTCAAGTTTGTTCCCGCATATACCCAATTGCTATCTTGGTTTGTGCATTGTGCAAAAGTGGCCATACATATACACACAAAAAAGAATAAAGCTTTTAAGCAAAAGAGAAAGAGCAAATAAGCTTGTAAGCAAGTGCCATAGCATCATACCACATTGTATATAAGATTGTCATATCCGATCATCTTGGATCATCTTGAGATAAACACCGGGAACATCATATACATAGCATACTTGGGATATAAGTCGTTGCATTTTTTCTCCTATGGGTTGTGCACAAGTGTCGTATCCGCCTATTGAGCAATCGTGCTAGCGTCTCTCTAGAGTTGTGCAAAAAGAGCATTTTCCGTGGATTCCACATTTTGTTGTCATTCCTTGGTTGCACGACCCCATTTATCTATCCGTGTGTCTGTTTCCGTGTGCCACATATTGCTATTGGTCTACTTGTTTCACTTGCGAATTTGTGAATCTCTTTCAACATTATTGACTCTTGATAACATTTTACATAACTTTTTTGTGCCACTATCCTCACCGAGCTCCACCATAAGCCTTATTTGTGTAGGTGTGAGAAACTGTCAAGAATTGGTACTAATTGTGCTCTTTCCTTGTCCACATTGGAGTGATAATTGATCCACTTTCAACTTCGGTCAAGGTACATTTGGTATTCGTTTTTCTCTTTCTACCACTCACATTTTTCTCTTGGAGTGATGGATAGGCAAGCATTTCATCTTCGGTCTACAACAACAACGACGAGTTCGATGCCACGAACAACTCCAACGACGCCAAGATGCAAGCTCAAATGGAGGAGAGCAAAGCCCTCATCAAGTCCTACAAGCGGTCTTCCTCAACTTCTAGAAGATGTTCAAGAGCACATGCCTCCAAGCTACCATCTCCGGCAAAATCAAATCGGCATCGACACCATCACCAACAAGGACGTGAAGGTCAAGAGCTCAACACCAACAACCGCTCAACGACTTCACCATCACCCTTGGCATCTTTGCCAAGCAACTTCAAGGCATCTTCGCCTACGGACATACGGCATCTTCGCCCACAAACACCTCAAGAGAAGCTCCCCAAACTCAATTTCGCGACTTCCACAAGCTACTACAACCTCGACACCGTCCACAAGATTCCTTTCTATGGGACTGAAGAACCTGAGGAGTATCTTGAGTGGGAGAGTTTCATGGACGACTACCTCAAGCTACATCAAGTTCCTCCCAAAGATCAAGTGAAGTGCGCCACAAGGAACTTCCACAACTACGTGTCCACATGGTGGCTTCACACACCTTCGGAGACCTACGACTTGAGTTGGCCCAAGATGAAGAGAGCTTTGCGGCATGAGTTCGTGCCCCCAACCTACACGGAACAACTTCAACGCAAATTGGAGAACACCATCCAAGGATCCAAGTCCATCGACAAGTACTTCAAGGAGATGAAGGAAGCCTTGCGACGAGCCGGTGTGGACGACCCCATTTCGATGAAGTTCCACTTCATGATGGGATTACACAACGACATCTCCTAGACAATATTCCTCGAGAACTACAAGTCCCTCGACGACAACTACATTGGTGCTCTCAAGGCGGAACAAGAACTCATGAAGGACAAAGCTTCTCCACCCCAAGCTCACTTCGTGACGACCAAGCTCCATGAGAACGAGCATGAGGCTAGTACCACCAAGATGTCCAAGCCCGATGAGCTCCAAGACGATGCTCCCAAGTTTGACTTCACTGCCATCCCTCTTTGTGGCATTGATGATGCCGAGTCTACTTCGACTCTTTTTCAAGATGGTGCTGCGACAAGTACGACCACAGAGAACCTCAAGGACCAAGCTTTGGGGGCGAGCGACAAGGTGGCGAGCAAGGATGATGCTTCCATCTTAGGAGGTGAGAGTGATGATGTGCCATCTTCGGCCTTCATCCACGGCGACAACAACGAGATTGTTGAGCATGAGATTTTCCCTTCGACCACGGCGACGTATGATGACTTGAGTGACGTGTGCCACCATATTGAGAGTGAGAGTGACTTCACCACTAGCCCCATATATGTGTTGCCACAATTCACATGTGAGGAGAGACACAACCCCCACCACTTGAGTGAGATGAGTGACTCCACCATATGTGAGTTTGAGTGCACCTATTTTGAGGGAGTGAGTGAACCACCACATAGAGAGAGTGAGATAGTTGATAGGTCATGTGAGGCCACTTTCAACACTAACGACTTGACCTCTACCTCTATTGTGTCTTCTCATTTGGTGCTAGGTCCCTTATATGATGACGCACCGATTCTCGATGACTTCGCCCTACCTTTGGACAAGATGATGTTCATGGTGGAATGTGATGCACCCCCACATGGTTCCATCAAGATGAAGATGGCCACCATTTGGTCTTTCCCACCTCACGTACACCACATGAGTGGAATGACAAAGGTAACATATGTGAAGGTGATGCTCTAGTCCCACTAGTGGACATTCTTGACATTGATTGCTTGCATGATGTTGGTCAACCTATTTCCATGCTTCATGCTAGTGTGACTTCCCCATGTGATAATTTACCCATTTATGATGGGTATGATGATTGCCATGTGGAGTCTATTAGTTGTGATGCCATGTTACATAGGATATCTTGTGCTAATTCTCTCGGCCACTTCATGTTTGCCAATCCGCTTTACTTGTCATATGCTATGCATGAGATCAATCATATGTCATATTTGCAATCTCTTCATAGTGACTATGCATATGCTATTAAAATAAACCCAATTTGCACATATGGCATAGATGAAAAGCCCATGGTTATTGGCATTTGTTTTTCTTGTGATGATATTGATATGCTCCCTTTGCATAATTTATCTCATATGCCATGCCATGAACACCTAGCTTCAGATATGCATTGTTTTGGATGTTGTCCATTTTCTCCATTTGATCTTTCCAATATTGCTCATGAGGAGACCCCCATAGTTTCCTCATACATTTTAGGAGATTTTGATTCATCCCATTCATTGCATGATCCCAATACTTGTGTGCACCATATGCTTCCCATGAATAAATATGCTATTGATGTGCCATATACTTGCATTCTCAATTTGTGTCCCCATCGTGTTATACACAATAACTATTCTTTCATGATGGATGACATGTTCTTATACCATGCATCAAATTACTTTGAGTGATGCTTATCTTGTGCTAACTCTCACGTGCACATACACATCATAATGGATGATGTGTACATTTACCACACACACAATCTCTTTCGTTTGTGTCTCTTTTGTGTAGGTACCCATGAATTCTTGTCAACCTCGCAATCCCACGAGTTGACAAAACGAGCTCTAGAGAGCAATGATGACTTGGGATTCCATGGATTGTCTTTCCCACCGCTCTCTTCGCGCAAAGACTTCGCGCATTTATGCTACATGACCCTCACTTGGCTATGGGTTGTTGTCCATTACATATTATATGCCCATCTTACCATGTTCCCTTTGCATGATATGTTCATTCCTATGCCTTTTCCATGCATTTGTGACCCATGCTTTGCACTACACATGATGATTGATTCTCATACTTGTATGTGTATTTGCAAGTTTGGTGGAGATATCACTTGTGATTGCCATATTTGCTTTGTGCCCCATGCCTATGATGATACTATGATCTTGCTTTGTGTTCGTGCTTGCGATATGTCATGTGCATTGCCTATGCCTATTATTTTCTCACATGACATGATTGCAATGATTTCCTCTAGTATGTTGCATCTTCGCACTACTAGCTTGCACAACTTGATTACTACAATTTCTTATGTTGCATCAGCGATGATTCATACTTGCTCATTTAATGCGGTTGATGACAACGATCTACATGCTTATCACATGATTGTTATTGCTTGCCGTCATATGTCCCCATGTGTTTCCTCTCTCATGCTAGATGATTTTTCGTGTATTGAGTGCAATTATGCCTTTAGTCTTGATAATGAGTTTGCCCCCATAGCATTCTCGCATATATTTGGAGATTTTGACATTTCTCTTGTGAAGCATGCTTGTCTTACCTCTTTGCACCATATACCTAGTGCCATGAATATTGCCGTTGTTGCATCATATTATTCATGCACTTGTGCTTCTAATGGTTATGTGCAAGAGAAGAGAACCATCATGATGGATGATGTGTTTATCTACCATGCGCATACGCTCTTTCTTTTGTTGTGTGCATGTGTAGGATACTTGGACTTCGTGTCAACTTCCACTTCACATGAGTTGACCATACGAGCTCTTGAGAGCGAACCACCTTCTACCACAATGATTATACATCGCACTTTCTTGTACTTCGGCATTGTGAAGGACGCACAAGCTCACGCCTACAAGGTGACATCTTTCTTGAGCGTGGATATGACAGATCATACTACTTGTGTTGCTTGCACCATGAGACTTGTTGTTCATCTTGGACCACTTGATTGCACACATGTTAGAGATCTTGCTTTGACTTGTCATTTTCACCGTTACATGCATCATGATATATATGCCTTGTGTGTTGCATCCAATTCTTGGATTACTTGCTCCTATCATATGTTTGGTTGCAACAATGTCATCACTTCACATATGCCATGTCCCATTGATTGCTACATGCTTGCCTTGATTGCCTCACACATGATGAACAATTGCTCTTTCCATTGTGTTGAGTACCAAACAATATCCACTACACCGCTTGCACATTATGCTTGGATTGTCTTGCACTTGAACCATGTGTTTAGACACTTCATTTTATTTGGTGTTGTGAATGCTTCTTATGCCTACCATAACCTTTCATTGAGCGCTTTTCCCATGCTTTATATGACTTTGAGGTAGATGCTTATTCTCTTGTTACACATATTTGCATCACTACCTCAAATTTACATGCTTGTCCCCATGATATCTTTGATTGTGCTTGATTGATATGCTTACATGCCATGTCACAACCCTTTGTCACACCATATGCTTTGCATGATGACGACACTTGTTTGGTGACTCACCTCTTGAATGCTTGGTTTTGCACTAATGCTAACCACATTTGTTTTTCCAAGTGTTTGTTGTCCTTACTCCTTCTGAAGGAATCAAAAGACGGTGCGACATTGGAGAGTGCCCATTTCAAGCTTCAAGATGACAACTACTTGGTGAACATCCACTTCTACACTGCGAGGCCATCTCTTTCCCATGGTGATTTGGTTTTCGATCCGAGGTCGGATCTTTCGCAAGGGAGGGGAGATGATGCGGAGCATCCTATGGACATCACCATGTCAAGAGTCCTTTTGCTGAGTGACATGTGCGACATCTACTTCACATACCCAAAGGTGAATCATCTCCTTTACACGTGCTCACTTGACCCCTTCGAGGATGGTATACTACTTGACACTCCACTCGTGTGCATGCATAGGTATTTTCGGAACACTACAGACGAGGAGGAGGAGTGCAAGCGCCAAGGTACAACTACACCATCCGCGAGGGAAGCCTGGAAGCGACAACGGGAGAAGATGGAGCTGCTGATGCTACAGCGACCGGACATCTGGGCCAAGGGCCGGACATCCGGCGCCTGTGCAGCCACCCAGGATCTGCACCCACAGAAGGCCAAGAGCTTCAGCGGCCGGACATCCGGTGCTAGCCCGGACATCTGGCGCCTCAGCAACGCCCGGACATCCGGCGACCAACCCCGGAAATTCGGAGACGCCTATCCAGAGAAGAACAGATTCAACCACCGCCAGGCCAGACATCCAGCCAGTGCCCCAGACATCTGGCATCTCGCAAACAGCCGGACATCCGGCCCCCAGCCCGGACATCCGGCGCATGCCTGCGCAGAGTCGGGCCAAAGGCCCATGTATCCCTATTTCCCACTTATCCCTTCGTGGCTTAGACTATATATACTACTACTCCTCCTCCTAGTTAGGGCCAGCGTTGGTTTAGCTCATGTTAGAGATAGAGCTATGCTCATCCACATCGGATCTACTCCACGAGAGAGACCACGGCCTCTATGGAGAAGATCCCTTTGGATTCAAGACCTCCTTGCGGAGAAGATCATTAAGACCCCCTCTTGGGCGTCCCCATCAAGACCTCCTCACAGAGAAGACCGTTACCTCTTGTATCGTCCGTTGTTAACTTTGGATCTTGTATCTCTCTTTGTGTTCATGGATCTAGCGCATGTGTGATCATTATTGTTGGTTGAGTGTTTCTCTTGTGTTTCCCTCATGTTTTCGCTCGTTTCCCTCCTCACGTTCTTCGGGTTCATCGCGGGATCCGCTCCTTTCATGAAAGATCGGCTGATTAGGGTTCTACCCTACATCATTAGATCTATTCATCCTTTGTCCAAGCCAGTCTGAACCTTTGCAATTTTCTTTTCATTGCTTGCTTAGTTTAATTATCGGGTGCATCATCGTGTCGAGTTGCTGGTCTTAGTGTCTAGTTCATTTAGAGTTTCAAGTTATGTTCACATTAGTCACGCCGCCGCTGCATCATTATCCCTTCCGCTGTCCACCACCCATCCATCAATTTCCACCACGTGCTACCCATCATTCATTGTCATAATCATAGTTGAGATCGTTCACATCTTCGCTTGATCCAATCTGCATCTTATCTAGTTTGTTTGGAAAGAGGGAGAGAGAGAAAAAAGACAGAGAGAAAAAAGAGAGAAAAAAAGTAAAAAAAAAGTCAGAGAAAAAAAGAGAAAGAAAAAGAAAAAAAGTGTGAGAAAAAAAGGGAGAAAAAAAACAAAATTCGGATCTATCTAGACTCAATCTCGTAGTTGAATTCGGATTGGAATCTATTTTGTGCACTATTTAGTAAAACAGGCATAACTTCCTCATACGAAGTCCGTTTTGGCTCCGCAAGTACTGAAATGAAAGCTAGCGACGAGCTGCATCTAAATAGTTGCAGAAGTTATTTCAATATTTGTCACATCAAAATCGGCTTCTAAATAGGTCTTTTTGCTCTCCGAAGTTCACGAACACAGCTTATTCCAGTTTTTCACGCCAGTTTTCGAATTTTTTGACTCCTCATATCAACTCCGAATTGAGTCATTCCTATTGGGTTTGAAAGCTTGAGTCAATACCATTCTTTAAAAAAATTATCAAAAAATGGCACAAACTTTTCCAGAGGAAAGTTGGAGAGAAAGTTGTTGATATATCCTGCTTGGCTATTGTTTCACATCATTATCTTTATGGCTATTGTGATCTTCACTTATATTTTGCTTTCCAGAGCTACTTCATATCCTTTATTGATGCTAGTTGTGCTACGGTGTACCTCATTAATGTTCTACACTCGCGTCTCTACTCCGGTCTAGCCTAGGACCAGCACAGTACCGTCATTGAGCATTTATTCAACATTGCATCTCTGAATTAATTATTGCTAATCTTTTGCTACCATATATAGCCAACCCAGCTCTGCATATTTCTACACCGTGTATACGTACGTTCCCCTGGCAATCGCTTCACACAATCTTTGGAGTTATTTGACACCGTTGGTTTCCTGTCACCACCTGCCGCATGGTAAGAGCTTGTAAGATATTGATATTTGCTTTACTGTGGGCACTTTACAACCACATCCTAGTAGTTCATAGGAACATTATTCTCGAATTTTGTTTCTTGTTTCTACTAATCATGACAGGTTCCGGAGATAGAAGTTCTTGGACAACTGACACATCTTCACCATCACGAGAGTTGGGACAACACACACAAGCACATGGTCGGGTTATCTTTTTACCGTCATTTGAGGGTAGAATTAATCCTACTATTTATCTAGCTTGGGAGCTTGAAGTAGAACAAGTTTTTAGTCACCATGACTTTGCTGAACTTGAGCGAGTGCGAGCAGCCACTAGAGCATTTACTGGTTTTGCTTCTGTTTGTTGGAGTGTGCATTGTAAGAAAAACATTGATAACCAACCCACAACTTGGAAATATTTGAAATATGTAATGAGACAACAATTTTTCCCTCCTTACTATCGTCTTGAATTGCTTCGCAAATTTGAACAATTTAAACAAGGCAACAACACTGTTCATGCTTACTACCAAGAGTTCAAATCTTATATCCATCATTGTGACATAGAAGAATCTGAGGATGATATAATGAATAGATTTTTTGGTGGTTTGAACCATGATATTCAGGCAAGATTTCAGTATATTCCTCATTGCATTACTGGTATGTATGTTCGTGCTTGTACCTTTGAGAGACAGATACAGGAGGATGCATTGGGTGACTACAACAACTACTATTCCAGTTCATGCTCACCACCGCCTGTTGGTGCCTCCACCGTTGCACCTACTAGAGGAGCCCCACCTCAGATTGTGAGTGTGACATCATGTCAAGTGTATGGTACATTGTCATTGTCCATAGCTACATCAGCTACGTCTTTGCGACAAGGTAACAGTAAAAGTATTGATGATATCACTTCACATAAGAATGATGCATGCCTAGTTAACTTGAATGCATCATGTGTTGAGTTACCTGTTGATTTGAGCACACCACCTATTTTAGAGAATCTTGTTACTGTCATGAATGCATCATGTGATCAAACAACTGAAATACCAACAATTTTGAGTGCACCCATTGAATTAACTATTGATGCAAAAGAACCAATGTTTAATCATTTTGATATGACCTCTAATCTTGGTGATGATTCTGTGTCCAATGACTTATTGCATGTTTGCTTATTTAAGGATGTTTTAGCATGTAAATTTGATGCAACTAAGGTTTATTCACCAATGTTGGGATGGTTTAATGATGAACATTGTCAATCTTTTGAAATGAATAAGAGCTTCACTTATATGTGCAAACTGAGTTGCAATATTTTCATGCATTCTACTTCTTGTGATAATTTTTTAGCTTTAGATTTTATGAATTATGAAAGTTACTCATGTATACATGTGTCATATGTGCAAAAATCAAGGGAAGTAAAAATGGATGACATATACATATACAACATGTACACCTTGTCTCTTTTGTTAGCCACATTTCAGATTAAGCAACGCCGAGGACGGCTTAGTTTTCAAGAAGGGGAGGATGATGAGGACATGACTACCTTGGATACGACCAAAAATATTGCATACATGCATTCTTTTCAGGTGATTTCTAGTGCAAATAATGGCACACCTTTGCAGGTGTATGGGACATTTGTACAATTCACATATGAAGATAAGGGAAAAGGAGAAGTTTAGGTTCTGTTCAAAAAGTCCTGTCACGTCACTTTTGGGCCAAGATAAGATAGAGTCTAAGTCTCTCACGTTCTGGATTCAGATTCGGACTGCACAGACATACCTGACTCAAAACGTCAACAACTTTTTCATGCACACTCCGAATAGGGTGATTCTTTCTTTGTTGGAAAGTAGATTTCGTGCTCTTTACAACCCAATTGGAATCACCTTCAAATTCATCCGGAGCATTAGATATCAATGAAACAATCTGACGATGCAGCAGAATCCGAGTCAAACAACAAGTTCAAAGGTGTTGCACCACCTCCACTTGGGCCCATGAGCCTTGTACGACCTAGGGTTAGTTTTGGGCTGCCTTGGGACGTCCTTCCACCTCCTTGGCCACCACCCCTTGCTCCTATATAAGTAGATCCATCTTTTAGCTTTTTACTTGGGATTTGTATAGTTAAAAGTTAGCCATTGCAACTTCTTGTACTTCGTTTGTGTCCAACGACCAGACCAAGACCGCTTACGGATCCCCACCATTATCAATACTTCATATATATTCCCAATATTCAGATTGATTTATCATATTCTTTCTCGTTCTTCGATTGCTTACATGAATAGACCTTCGTGGTCAGGCTGACCGTGCTTCCGGCATCATCAGTAACCTCAGGAGATTGGTTTAGAGATTGCTAAGGCACAACGTCGTGCATGTTTGTAGTCGGATCATCAAAGTCGACTCCACCAAATCGATAGTTATCATCTCATCGAAAGACCGGGACACCTTTGTCTCTATCAGCAGCAAGGGTTGTGGGTATAACATTGGTATTGATGTCCTCATCATCCTCCCCTTCTTGAAATGAAGTCATCCTCGACGAAAGCTCCTCCTCCTCACCCAAATAAGGCTTCAAATCTACAATGTTAAAAGTGGGACTAAACCCAAAATCTGCAGGCAGCTCAAGTTTATATGCATTATCATTTTTTCTCTAACACCTTAAAAGGACCAACAACACGTGGCATTAGCTTTGATTTGTGCAAATTAGGAAATCTATCCTTACGCAAATGTAACCAAATAAGATCTCCAGGTGCATACACAACATGTTTTCTACCCTTATCTCTAGGAAGTTCATATTTAGCATTCATACGCTCAATGTTTTCCTTAGTTAACTCATGCATTTTTAAAATCAATTCAGCACATTATTTAGCATCAAAATTAACCTTCTCCGAAGATGGAAGAGGCAACAAATCAATAGGTGCACGAGGTAGGAAACCATACACAATTTCAAAAGGGCACATCCTAGTAGTAGAATGCAATGAACGATTATAAGCAAATTCAATATGAGGCAAGCATTCTTCCCACATTTTCTTATTATTCTTCAAAACAGCCCTAAGCATAGTAGACAATGTTCTATTGACTACTTCAGTTTGTCCATTAGTTTGGGGTGACAAGTAGTACTAAAAAGCAGTTTAATCCCCAACTTAACCCATAAACATCTCCAAAAGTGGCTAAGAAATTTAGTATCACGATCTGAAACAATAGTATTTGGCACACCATCCAAGCAAATAATTTCACGAAAGAACAAATCAGCAACATTAATAGCATCATCGCTTTTATGACATGGTATAAAGTGTGCCATTTTCGAGAACCTGTCCACGACAACAAATATGCTATCCCTCCCCTTCTTTGTTCGAGGTAAACCTAAAAAAAGTCCATAGATATATCCTCCCAAGGAACAGTAGTTACAGGCAAAGGCATATACAAACCATGAGGATTGAGTCGTGACTTAGCTTTTTGACATGTAGTGCAGCGAGCAACAAAACGCTCAACATCCCGTCTCATCTTTGGCAAAAAGAAATGTGTAGCAAGTATATCCTCCATCTTCTTGACGCAAAAGTGTCCCATTAATCCTCCTCCATGCGCCTCCTGCAACAACAAAAGACGAACGGAGCTAGCTGGAATGCATAGCTTGTTAGCACGAAACACAAATCCATCGTTAAGAACGAACTTGTTCCAAGTTCTCCCTTCCTTACAATTCTGCAATACATCTTTAAATTCAGCATCATGCACATATTGATCTTTGATGGTCTCCAAACCAAATATTTTAAAGTCAAGTTGTGAAAGCATAGTATAACGACGAGACAATGCATCAGCAATAACATTTTCTTTACCCTTCTTGTGTTTAATGACACAAGGGAAAGTCTCAACGAATTCAACCCATTTAGCATGTCTACAGTTCAGTTTTGCTTGACTTTTAATGTGTTTCAAAGATTCATGATCAGAATGTATAACAAATTCCTTGGGCCATAAATAATGTTGCCATGTTTCTAAGGTCCGGACAAGAGCATATAATTCTTTATCGTAAGTAGAATAGTTCAGACTAGGCCCAATCAATTTTTGAGTGATAAAGTTGATGCACTTATGAAATTGGTTGCTAGTAAAAATGCTCCTATTGATCCCAATGTTGTGACTTTGCCCACTTTGATTGAGCAAAATAATGATCACATATATGTGAATTTTGTCTCGCGAAGCAATATTAATAGTAATGCTTATAGAGGTAATTTTAATCCTAGGCCATTTCCTGGAAATTCCTCTAATAATTATGGTAATGCTTATAATAATAATAATAATAATAATAGGATTCCCTCTAATCTTGAAAGTAATATTAAAGAATTTATCAATGCTCAAAAATTTTTCAATACTACGATAAAAGAAAAATTGAGTAATCTTGATGATATGTTTAGGAGCATCGATAGAATTATTCATAATGTGGAAAATCTAAAGACAAAAATTTTGCCACCGAAGATTGATAGTAATGATTGGTATTTCTTCTATTGATTCCTTTTTTTTAGAAAAAGTGATTCCTCTTGGTTTATTTCATAGTAATGATGAAGAGGTTAATATTATTGGTGTTTCTTCTAGTGATTCCTTGTTTAGTAATGTTAAACCTAATGATAGGGGTAGTGAAGAAGAGTCAACTTTAGTTAGAAGCCGTCCCCATTATTCAGAGGGTGAAAACCTTGATGAAAAAAATTGCAAAAAGTGGGTTTGGCGAGGGGAAAACTTTAACTCGTGATGTGCCCATTCTCTTGGATTACAAAGATTTTAATTATGATATTTTCTCTTTGATTGAGTGTATTTATGTGTTACAATCCATGCTAAATTCACTGAATGCCTATGAACAAAATAAGGCTTTTACTAAACATATTGTAGAAGCGATGATGAAAGCCTTAGAAGATTAATTCCTAGAAAATTTTATGATGAATGGGAACCCACCATTAAAGTCAAGATTAAAAATTATGAATGCAATGATTTATGTGGTTTGGGCGCTAGTGTTTCTAGAATTCCAAAATCTCTATGTGATGTGCTAGGTTTTACCAATATGGATGAATGTTCTTTTAATTTGCACTTGGAGGATTCTACTATTAGAAAGCCCTTGGGTAGAAATAATCAATGTGCCTGTTGATTTTATTGTACTTGACATTGATTGCAATCCGTCTTGCCCCATCATAATTGGTAGACCGTTTTTACGAACTGTAGGTGCCATTATTGACATGAAAGAAGGCAATATTAAATTTCATTTTCTGTTAAAGAAGGGTATGGAACACTTCCCTAGAACTATAATTAACCCACCATATGAGTCAATAATTAGGGCCACCTATGGGGCTAAAACGAAAGATGACAACACTTGAATGATAGAGGCGAAGGTGTCCCGATGTTTCGATGAGATAGATTTCATTTTCTCTGGGAGTGGACTTTGACGATCCGACTAGGATCGTGCGAAGAGGTCACGCCTTAGCAATCGCTAAACAACTTCTGAGGGTTATTGACCACGCCAGAGGACGATCAACCTAACCACGAGGGTCTGTTTCCTGCGAGCAAACAAAGAACAGGCAAGAAACTGAGATTGCAATCTAGATATTGCGAATAAAGAGGAAAGCTTTATTAATGAAGGTGGGATTCGGTGACGTCTTGGTCTAGTCGTCGACACAAACGAAGTACGCGAAGTTGCAGCTATGGCGAAATTTTAATCTAAACAAAACCCAAAGTCTAAACGATGCCCTAAGGGATGTATATATGGAGGAAGAGGGGGAATTTCGTGGCCCTTGGAGGAGGGGTCCGAAACCAACCCTAACTCTTGTTTTCCCAGACATACGGACTCTAAAAAGAGGCTATACTTAAGTATTTCGAAAATACATGGGCCTGGACCAATAATAAGGTGACGCAGCACCTAGAATAGCCTCTGGACGAAATTTATGAAGTGGCATATTGTATATTTCGACCAAGGCTTCATGCACTCCTTATGGGGTCTTCAATGTCCTGAAATCATCACTTGTAACTCCGTTCTTGATCCCCTTGCGCATGCCATCATCTCCATGCTTGGTCTTGCTCCAGTGTTCATCCCTCTTATCCATGCTAGGCCCTTCATTTGTAAGCAAAACCAAATGTATCCAATTTAGGCAGCATCATATTCTCATGAACATCAGAATCATTACCAAGAAACGAATGTACCTGATAATTCAATTAGCATGCGCGAGCTCTAGTAATTGGTTTAGTATGTATAGCAGAAGGGGTTGTGGGTGTAACAATGGTATTGATGTCCTCATCATCATCCCCTTCTTGAAATGAAGTCGTCCTCGATGGAAGCTCATCTTCCTCACCCAAATAAGGCTTCAAATCTGCAATGTTAAAAGTGGGACTAACCCCAAAATCTGCAGGCAGCTCAAGTTTATATGCATTATCATTTATTTTCTCTAACACCTTAAAAGGACTAGCAGCACGTGGCATTAGCTTTGATTTCCGCAAATTAGGAAATCTATCCATACGCAAATGTAACCAAACAAGATCGCCAGGTGCAAACACAACATGTTTTCTACCCTTATCTCCAGCAAGTTTATATTTAGCATTCATACGCTCAATGTTTTCCTTAGTTAACTCATGCATTTTGAAAATCAATTCAGCACGTTGTTTAGCATCAAAATTAACCTTCTCCAAAGATGGAAGAGGCAACAAATCAATAGGTGCACGAGGTAGGAAACCATACACAATTTCAAAAGGGCACATTGTAGTAGTAGAATGCAATGAATGATTATAAGAAAATTCAATATGAGGCAAGCATTCTTCCCACATTTTCTTATTATTCTTCAAAATAGCCATAGGCATAGTAGACAATGTTCTATTGACCACTTCAGTTTGTCCATCAGTTTAGGGGTGACAAGTAGTACTAAAAAGCAGTTTAGTCCCCAACTTAGCCCATAAACATCTCCAAAATTTGCTAAGAAATTTAGTATCATGATCTGAAACAATAGTATTTGGCACACCATGCAAGCGAATAATTTCATGAAAGAACAAATCAGCAACATTAACAACATCATCGCTTTTATGACATGGTATAAAGTGTGCCATTTCCGAGAACCTATCCACGACAACAAATATGCTATCCCTCCCCTTCTTTGTTCGAGGTAAACCTAAAACAAAGTCCATAGATATATCCTCCCAAGAAACAAAGTACAGGCAAAGGCATATATAAACCATGAGGATTGAGTCGTGACTTAGCTTTTTGACAGGTAGTGCAACGAGCAACAAAATGCTCAACATCCCGTTTCATCTTTGGCAAAAAGAAATGTGTAGCAAGTATATCCTCCGTCTTCTTGACGCCAAAGTGTCCCAATAATCCTCCTCCATGCACCTCCTGCAACAACAAAAGACGAACGGAGCTAGCTGGAATGCATAGCTTGTTAGCACGAAACACAAATCCATCATTAAGAATGAACTTGTTCCAAGTTCTCCCTTCCTTACAATTCTGCAATACATCTTTAAATTCAGCATCATGCACATATTGATCTTTGATGGTCTCCAAACCAAATATTTAAAGTCAAGTTGTGAAAGCATAGTATAACGATGAGACAATGCATCAGCAATAACATTTTCTTTATCCTTCTTGTGTTTAATGACATAAGGGAATATCTCAATGAATTCAACCCATTTAGCATGTCTATATATCAGTTTTGCTTGACTTTTAATGTGTTTCAAAGATTCATGATCAGAATGTATAACAAACTCCTTGGGCCATAAATAATGTTGCCATGTTTCTAAGGTTCGAACAAGAGCATATAATTCTTTATCATAAGTAGAATAGTTCAGACTAGGCCCACTCAATTTTTCAGAAAAGTATGAAACGGGTTTGCCATCTTGTAATAACACACCTCCTAATCCAATTCCACTAGCATCACATTCAAGCTCAAAAGTCTTATTAAAATCAGGAAGTTGGAGTAATGGAGCATGTGTCAACTTATCTTTCAATACCATGAAGGCATCTTCCTGTGCGGTACCCCAAACAAAAGGCACATCCTTCTTTGTAAGCTCGTTGAGAGGTGCAGCAATGGTGCTGAAATCTCTCACAAAACGCCTATAGAAACTAGCGAGGCCAAGGTAACTCCTCACTTGTGTGACCGTTTTGGGCTGTGGCCAACTCTCAATAGCTTCAATCTTGGCTTTATCAACTTCAATTCCCTATGGAGTAACAACATAGCCAAGAAAAGATACTCGGTCGGTGCCAAAGGTGCACTTTCCGAGGTTACCAATCAAACATGCATCACGTAGAGCAATAAAAACAGCACATAATTGTTCCAAATGTTCCTCCAAAGATTTCCTATAAATCAATATGTCATCAAAGTAAACTACCACAAATCATCCAATGAAAGCACATAAAACTTTGTTCATTAATCTCATGAAAGTACTAGGTGCATTAGTTAACCCAAAAGGCATGACTAACCACTCATATTATCCAAACTTAGTTTTAAATGTTGTTTTCCATCATCTCCCAATTTCATACAAATTTGATGGTATACACTACGCAAATAAACTTTGGAGAATATGATAGAGCCACTCAATTCATCAAGCATATCAACTGGCCTAGGAATAGGATGATGATAACGAATAGTAATGTTATTAATGCCTCTACAATCAACGCACATACGCGACGTACCATCCTTTTTCGGTACTAAAATGATAGGAACAACACAAGGACTAAGGGATTCGCGTATATAACCTTTGTCGAGCAGGTCTTGTACTTGACGCATAATCTCCTTCGTCTCCTCTGGATTGGTACGGTATGGTGCACGGTTGGGTAATGATGCACCGGGAATTAATTCAATTTGATGGTCAATCCCTCAAATAGGTGGTAATCCCGGTGGCACGTCTTGTGGAAAGACGTCAACGAACTCCTGCAAAATGTTAGTGACAGCAGGAGGCAAAGAGGAAGGCACGTCCTCGAATGAAAATAATGCCTCTTTGCACACAAAAGCATAGCAAACAGATTTGCTAAAATCTAGATCATCAATATCAGATTAGGTGGCAAGTAAACATGCACTTTTCAATTTAATTTCAGAAACAACACTAGATGGTTTATTATTAGGCTTCATTTTTCTCTCAAATTCTTTTGCCACAATTTGATTTTCACTCTTATTTTTCTCCCGTTTTGCTTTATTAGCTCTATTGATATCATCTTTCAAAATGGAATCAGGAGACATAGGAAGCAAAGTAATATTTTTATCCTTATGAACAAGAGTATACTGATTGTTTCTACCATGGTGTACAGAATTTTTGTCAAATTTCCAAGGTCTACCAAGTAAGAAGGAACAAGCTTGCAAACTAAGGCATAGCCTAGTGGTGGGAAGGGGATAATGCCTTCCTACCCACCCAGGTTCAAGATATGGTACTTACAATTTGGGTTTGTTGCACCAATTATACTGTAGGGGGTTCCCTTATAGCCTTTCTGTCAAAAAAAGAAGGAATAAGCTTGCATAGGTACCACATCACAATCAACATCATCAGCATATGTAGAGATACTAAAATGCACACGAACAGTATGTGTTACCTTAACCTTGCCGCTGTTGTTGAACCATTGGATGTAGTAAGGATGTGGATGAGGTCTTGTGGCGAGAGATAGCTTCTCCACCATCTCCATGCTAGCCAAGTTGTTGCAGCTCCCTCCATCTATGATGACGCGAACAGAATGTTCCTTCACAACTCCCATTGTATGGAACAAATTATGCCTATGATTTTGCTCAGCTTGTGTGACCTGCACACTCAAAACACGTTGAGCAACTAAACATTCATACCTGTCAGCATCTTCAGGAGCCATGTATTGCGTGTCATGATCAGAATCATCTCCACTGTGTTCTTCACGTGTAATAAGAGCCAAAGTCTTCTCATCATAGTCACTAGAGGACTCAAACCCACCATCCTCAGTAGCAATCATCACACGCTGAGATTTGCATTCTCTCGCAAAATGTCCTCTTCCCTTACAATGACGACAAATAATGTCACTTGTGTGCCCTGTTAATGCCATGGAAGAAGAAGAGCTCTACGCAGGCCCGGCAGGTGTGCTCTTCGCAGATAGTGGTGGTTGTGCTTTCTTTCTTGTATCATGGCTGGAGGTGGCATCCGATGGAGGTGCAGGTCTAGTCGAAGTAGAGGATGCACGTGGTGTCCATGATGAAGATCGACCTGCAGAAAAGTTAGTTCGCGCCAATGAATGTCGATCCTGCACTTCACATTTAGCATTACAAGCAAGATGGAATAAACGAGTGATATTAGTATACTCCTTATACTCTACAATGGTCTGAATCTGTCTATTTAATCCACGCATAAAACGTGCAAGCATAGCTTCATTCTCCTCAACAATACCACATCTAATCATGCCAGTTTGTAATTCCTGATAATATTCTTCTATAGAATTTTTTCCTTGTCTTAAACGCTGCAATTTTTTGAAGTAATTCACGTTGATAATAAGGTGGAACCCAACGAGTACGCATAGCAGCTTTCAAAGCAGCCCAAGTAGCTGGAATGGGATATAATGTACAATGTTCAGACCAGCAAACACATAAAAAACTAGTGAAAGCACAAATAGCAGCAGGAACACGTCTCTCCTAAGGATATTGTAAACATGTAAAACGTTGTTCAGTTTCTAACTCCCAAGTAAGATATATATTAGGGACATATCTACCCTCAAATGGTGGAATATTCAATTTCAGTTTAGGGAGATGGTCATGATCTCGTACGTGAGGGGGAGCCCTACCATTGCCGTTATTTGCATGTGGACGACCTGGTGGTTGTGGTTGCATGTAGTTCTAATTTTGATCAACCTCATCCTCGTACTCTCCCGCATAATCATCCTCCTCCGCATCAGTAGTAGGAGCCACAGAAGTATCGACAGCAGCACCAACAGCTTGGCCAGGCGCAAGAGGGAGACGGCTCGCCCTGCGGAGGGCTGTTTTCGTGACGTGGAGGTAGTCATTGTTGTTGTTGTTGTTGTTGTTGTTGTTGTTGTTGTTGTTGTTGTTGTTGTCGTTGTTGTTGTTGTTGTTGTTGTTGTTGTTGTTGTTGTTGTTGTTGTTGTTGTTGTTGTTGTTGTTGTTGTTGTTGTTGTTGTTGTTGTTGCAGAGGTGCGTTAGGTGCAGCTGGTGGTGGTGGTGGAAGACACGCGGGAAATTCATTAAACTTGTTGTCGAGCTTTGTTTCGAACGTCTTCTCCATTCCATCTATCTTCTCCATGGCCTCTTCAAATCTGTTTAGCACATCTTGCACCTGTCCAATCATCATTTGCTGAAATTTATCATGCAACTCCTTATTCGCCATGTTTTCCCAGTCAGTCTCGTCGGCTTGTGATCCTGCCATAGTTAGTAGCAATAGAAACACACAAGAATATGATCCTACAGACTACTAACAAGAGGTGGTGGTGGGTGTCACAAATCCGTCAAGCAAATCTCAAATTCTTACCAGTTCTTACCCAGCAGCAGGCGGTGATCGGCAACCGTCGTAGTCAAAACTCTTAGAGCATGGATAGAGTGATTACCAGGGAAAGTCAAATGAAAGACGTAGATGTATGTGGAGCTAGGAAGGCTTATAATATGGTAGCAAAAAGGGTAAGCAATAATCAATTCAGAGATACAAAGTTGAATAAACGCTCAACGACGGTACTGTGCTGGTCCTAGGCTAGACCGTGCTAGAGACGCAAGCCTAGAACACTAACGAAATCACGGCGTTGCATGTAAACAAGGGAAAAGCACATGCAGAAACTTTTTTTTTGCTCTGTTTTTTTGGCGCTCTTTTTTCGCACTTTTTTTGCGAAAAATCACTATAATGGCGAGTGTCTCAAAATTCTTCCCTCGTCAAACTGACAGGATGGGCACGGAAAAAAAATTGACTTTTTTTCGGAAATCAGGGCAGCGACGACGAAAAAGTGCGACAAAAAATCACTATGATGGCACGTGGCTCAAAAGACTCAGAAAAGCCTAAAGATAAGATAGGGGGAAAAATTTTGCCTGCGAAAATTTTGGCCTAAAAACTGCTTTATTAGCCACGTGCCATCATAGTGATTTTTTCGCACTTTTTCATCGTCGCTACCCTGATTTTTGAAAAAAAAGTCAAAAAAAATTTCGTGCCCATCCTATCATTTTGACGAGGGAAGAGTTTTGAGACACTCGCCATTATAGTGATTTTTCGCAAAAAAAGAGGAGCACAAAAAAAACAGAGCGAAAAAAAAGTTTATGCATGTGCTTTTCCCTTGTTTACGTATAGCGCCATGATTTCGTTAGTGTTCTAGGCTCGCATCTCTAGCACGGTCTAGCCTAGGACCAGCACAGTACCGTCGTTGAGCGTTTATTCAACTTTGCATCTCTGAATTGATTATTGCTGACCCTTTTTGCTACCATATTATAAGCCTTCCCAGCTCCACATACATCTATGTCGTGCATTTGACTTTCCCTGGTAATCGCTCTATCCAAGCTTTGAGAGTTTTGACTACGACGGTTGCCAATCACCGCCTGCTGCTGGGTAAGAACTGGTAAGAATTTGAGAATTGCTTGACGGATTTGTGACACCCACCACCACCTCTTGTTAGTAGTCTATAGGATCATATTCTTGTGTGTTTCTATTGCTGCTAACCATGGCAGGATCACAAGCCGACGAGACTGACTGGGAGAACATGACGAATAAGGAGTTGCATGATAAATTTCAGCAAATGATGAGTGGACAGGTACAAGATGTGCTAAACAGATTTGAAGAGGCCATGGAGAAGATAGATGGCATGGAGAAGACGTTCGAAACAGAACTCGATAACAAGTTTAATGAATTGCTCGCGCGTCTTCCACCACCACCACCGGCTGCACCTAACGCACCTCTACAACAACAACAATGACAACAACAACAACACCACCACCACCACCACCAACAACAACAACAACAACAACTACTACTACTACTACTACTACTACTACTACTACTACTACTACTACTACTACTACTACTACTACTACTACTACTACTACTACTACTACTACTACTACTACTACTACTACTACTACTACTACTACTACTACTACTACTACTACTACCTCCACGTCACGAAATAGCCCTCCACCGGGCGAGCCGTCTCCCTCTTGCGCCTGGCCAAACTATTGGTGCTGCTGTCGATACTTTTGTGGCTACTACTGCTGATGCGGAGGAGGATGATTATGCTGGAGAGTACGAGGATGAGGTTGATGAAAATCAGAACTACGTGCAACCACCAGCACCACAACCACCAGGTCGTCCACATGCAAATAATGGCAATGGTAGGGATCCCCCTCAGGTACGAGATCATGACCATCTCCTTAAACTGAAATTGAATATTCCACCATTTGAGGGTAGATATGTTGCTGATATATATCTTACTTGGGAGTTAGAAACTGAACAACGTTTTACATGTTTACAATATCCTGAGGAGAGACGTGTTCTTGCTGCTGTTTGTGCTTTCACTAGTTTTGCATGTGTTTGGTGGTCTGAACATTCTAGATTATATCTCATTCCAGCTACTTGGGCTGCTTTGAAAGCTGCTATGCGTACTCGTTGGGTTCCACCTTATTATCAACATGAATTACTTTCTTCGCTAAAAAAATCAACGTGAATTACTTCAAAAATTGCAGCATTTAAGACATGGAAAAAATTCTGTAGAAGAATATTATCAGGAATTACAAACTGGCATGATTAGATGTGGTATTGTTGAGGAGAATGAAGCTATGCTTGCATGTTTTATGGGTGGATTAAATAGGGAGATTCAGACCATTCTAGAGTATAAGGAGTATACTAATATCACTTGTTTATTCCATCTTGCTTGTAAAGATGAACGTGAAGTGCAGGATCGACAGGCATTGGCAAAAACTAACTTTTCTGCAGGTCGATCTTCATCATGGACACCACATGCATCCTCTACTTCGACTGGACCAGCACCTCCATCGGATGCCACCTCCAGCCGTGATACAAGAAAGCAAGCACAACCGCCACTATCTGCCAAGAGCACACCTGTCGGGCCTTCGCAGAGCTCTTCTTCTTCCATCGCATCAACAGGGCACACAAGTGATATTATTTGTCGTCGTTGTAAGGGAAGAGGACATTTTGCGAGAGAATGCAAATCTCAGCGTGTGATGACTACTACTGAGGATGGTGGGTATGAGTCCGCTAGTGACTATGATGAGGAGACTTTGGCTCTTATTACACGTGAAGAACACGGTGGAGATGATTCTGATCATGACACGTAATACATGGCTCCGAACATGCTGACGGGTATGAATGTTTAGTTGCTCAACATGTTCTGAGTGTGCAGGTCACACAAGCTGAGCAAAATCATAGGCATAATTTGTTCCATACAAAGGGAGTTGTGAAGGAATGTTCTGTTCGCGTCATCATAGATGGAGGGAGCTGCAACAACTTGGCTAGCATGGAGATGGTGGAGAAGCTATCTCTCGTCACAAGACCACATCCACATCCTTACTAAATCGAATGGTTCAACAACAGTGGCAAGGTTAAGGTAACATGTACTGTTCGTGTGCATTTTATTATCTCTACATATGATGATTATGTTTATTGTGATGTGGTACCTATGCAAGCTTGTCCCTTATTACTTGGTAGACCATGGCAATTTGATAAGAATTATGTACACCATGGTAGAAACAATCAGTATACTCTTGTTCATAAGGACAAAAATATTACTTTGCTTCGTATGACTCCTAATTCCATTTTTAAAGATGTTATTAATAGAGCTAATAAAGCAAAACAAGAGCAAAATAAGAGTGAAAATCAGATTGTGGCAAAAGAATTTGAGCAACAAATGAAGCCTCATAATAAACCATCTAGTGTTGATTCTGAAATTAAATTGAAAAGTGCATGTTTACTTGCCACCAAATCTGATATTGATGATCTAGATTTTAGCAAATCTTTTTGCTATGCTTTTGTGTGCAAAGAGGCATTATTTTCATTCGAGGACGTGCCTTCCTCTTTGCCTCCTGCTGTCACTAACATTTTGCAGGAGTTTGCTGACATCTTTCAACAAGACGTGTCACCGGAATTACCACCTATTCGAGGGATTGAGCATCAAATTGACTTAATTCCCGGTGCATCATTACCCAACCGTGCACCATACCATACCAATCCAGAGGATACAAAGGAGATTATGCGTCAAGTACAAGACCTGCTCGACAAAGGTTATATACGCGAAGCCCTCAGTCCTTGTGTTATGCCGCTGAGGAGGGTGCGCGCACGGGCACGGGCGCGGCGGGTGCAGCCAAACGCACGGGGACCGGCGCCGCGGTGGGTGGAAGGGGCACGCACGGGCACGTGCATGGGCGCGGCGGGTGCAACCACACGCACGGGGACCGGCACCGCGCTGGGTGGAGGGGCGGGCACGGGCGCTGGCGCTGGCATGTACACGAGCTCGCGCGGGTCCGCTAAGACCTCACTGACGCCCGTGGCTTCTAGCTCTGCGATAGTGCTCGGCGACCAGCCCGTCAATGCTATGGGGATGGTCGCTGGCGCGGGCGCAGGGATGGGAGCTGGGATGGGAGTGTCGTGGGAGCAAGTCTGACAGTAAGAGTAGGGGGTACGTAGGAGGAGGCAAGGTCCTAACTACGGCGAGGCTGTGCACGCAAGGTTTATGAGTTCAGGCCCTTCTTGGAGGAAGTAACAGCCCTACATCTCGGTGCCTGGAGGCTTGGTCGATTGGATATGTGTGAAAATTATAAGGGGTGCGAACCCTTCTGCCTGAGGAGGGGGGTGGCTTATATAGAGTGCACCGGACCCCTCTAGTCCTCAGTTACACATGGTTCAATGTATATTAAGACAGGGCGTTACTGGTAACTCTAGCCATAAAGGACTATAAATGATCTTTAAGACTACGGAGTGAACGCCTGACCGTTGCCATCCTGGGGTGGCTTTAGATCTTCTATTCTCCGAATGTTTCTTCGTGCGGTCGAATGACTGTATCTTGGTCGAGTGGAATTGGGGTACCCGAGTGATATATCATGGTCGAGTGGATTGCAGTGTCCTTGGGTAGGGTGTCTAGGACAGGCCTATGACCCTACCCTAGGTACATGTCATCGTCATTAGCCCCGAATGAATTGAGGTCCGAGTGAAGAAGGGTTGAAGTTGGTTCCGACTCAATTATGTACCCCGGAGGCATTCCACTGGAGTCCGGAAATCATGTTGAGGCTTCAAGCTTATTTCAGTCGCCTAGATAGATTCAGAGGTCGTCGAGTGAACTATATTGACAATCTTTGGGTATTGTTACGGTGCAAAATCTTCGGTGTGATTGGTTGCTCTGTTGTTTCCGGATCTCATGGGATTCGAAACTTTTGAGAAGCGCGCGGGACGGGGCGTGCCATAGTAATTGAAGCGGGCTGACAAGGGTGCCTCGGTTTTTGCACTGCCTTTTTCGGCACATATCGGGTGAGTGACTGTTGCGGGATTTTACATGATTGCTCGGGCCCACGAGTCAGCCACTTGGAAGTAGACCCATAAAAGGCAACGAGGCCGATGCGTTTGCACAGTGCGCCTCATTTTCTCTCTTCTTCCTTTGCTTCTCCACTGCGTCCTCCTCCACTCTCATCGCCGCCACTCCGCCCGTGTGCAGTCTGTCGCAATGAGAAAGGACAAGATGATGGCCCTGGAGCACGTGAAGAGAGCGATGGAGAAGGGAAAGAAGATGGCTTGGGGGACGTCATCGCGATCTAGTCTGTTGCCGGGTTGGATCCAAGGAGACTGGATCTTCTCCACTGTTGGGCGGGACGAACTGGAGAAGCTCATTGAGTATGGCAGTCCTGGAGATTGCCGGAAGGGGAATCCGAGCCCTAGCCGCACGAGGGTGGGCGTGTCCTCCTCACCACCCATGTCGACCGAAGTTTCTCTCTTCCTCCACACCCATTCTTTAGGGGTTTCTTGAACTTCTTCGGTGCCCAAATCCACCATTTCCCTCCGAACACCATCACGTATCTTGCTGCTTATCTCGATGTGCGAAAAATTCTTGGGTTGCTGATGTGGAGCATCCCAAGGTCATTCCCATGGACCCAACTACATCTCCTATGACACCACTTGGACCCATAACACGAGCACATGCAAGAGCTCTCGAAACCGAGGTAACATCTCTTCTCTCACATTTCCACTTCGATGCACATGAGACATGGCTACTACCTCAATCGGAGACATTGTGCATACTCAGATATCAAGGAGTTGGCCATGAAGAAGCTAAGGAGCAAGGATGATTAGAAGAGGAAGATGGGCGTGAAGACAGAGAAGAAGAAGAAGAGTTGCGGACAAAGCCCCAGCCACCGGACGACCGGCCGGGACCGGACTTCTAGAGCCTGAAGCCCCAGCCGAGCTACAGCGAGCGGACGTCCGGCCCAGACCGGACGACCGGCGACACTGCACCGGAGCCAAATGAGCGGAAGTCCGACGCCACCGGACTTCCGGCGACCGGACGACCGGCCCCTTCCGGAAATCCGCAACGTCCACATCTGAGCCAGAACCAGCGGACGACTGTCCACTACCGGACGTCCGACTGCCCGTGAGCCACCGGACGATCGGCCCCCAGCGGACGTCCGGTACCTCGCTCTGTCCAGTTTTCGGTCCTGAAGCCCATGTACCCCCTCCTTTCGCCCCCCCCATTTGCACTAAGGCTATAAATAGACCCCCTATTCATCCTAGCTAGGGTTAGCGTTGTGTTAGCTCATTTGTGAGATAGAGCTTCGCTCATCCATATCGGATCTACTCCTTGAGAGAGACCGCGGCCCCTCTTCGGAGAAGATCCACCTTGGATTCAAGACCCCTTTACGGGAAGATCCCCTTGTGGATTCAAGACCTCCTCATGGAGAAGAACCGGCTACCCTTTGTATTGTCCCTTGTTAGATTTAGATAGTGTATCTCTTTGTGTTTCGAGGATCTAGCATATGTGTGACCATATCTTGTTGGTTTTAGTGTGTGTCTCGTGTTTCCCGTCGTGATTCCCCTCATTTTCCCCTCGTGTTCTTCGCGGGATCCGCTCCTTTTGTGAAAGATCGACCACATAGGGTTCCACCTTACATCATCTTGGTATCATGAGCCACGTTGATCACGATTTCGGAGGCTCCCCTCTTCGTTTTCTAGCTTGCTATTTTGTTGTTTTTATCCCTAATTCAAAAATTCTCCACAAAAATAGCCCCAATTTTTTTTGTGATTTGTTGTTGTGTTGAAATTTTGTTGGATTTGATCCGTGGATATGCTTTGTTTTGAGTCAATCTAGCTTTCCCCCCTTGCCCCACCCTTTCCATCCACGAAATCGCTCGGATTCAACGAATTTCGACCTCTCCATCACGAACACCACTAGTTCATCCCGTGCCCGATTTTCGCCCAGGCACCGGACGTCTGCTCGCCACCGAACGTCTGACGACCGGACGACCACTCACCATCGGACGTCCAGAGTAACCTGACGAAACTGAATTTTCTTCAGTTTTGGTCACCACCACCGCCCTACATTTCCGCATACGCACTCCTACCATCTGCACCATCACCACTTTCGCATTCCTCCACCATTGCTTACCAGTTTCACACTTCGACACGTGTCGCCACTTCGAGCTTTGAGAATTTGAGTTGCGGTTCCGTATCCTTTTGTGTATCGGCTATCTAGGTACGGTTCCACATCAACATCACCGCCGCTCATCTTCGCCTCGGATGCGTCATCAATAACGACCACCTCGACTACATCTTGGTATTTGTGATTGGATCACCGTCATCCATTCTTGCTTACAGACGAGGAACAGAAGAACAGTAACCTCATCTTGGTATTAGACATATCACTCTTGCCATTACATTGATAGCCATCATAGCCTTACTCCTTTGCGTCGCTTACCCATCGAGACTAGCCTTTGAGTATTGCTGGCAACGAGACTTGTGCACATTAGTGATCATACTTCCCATAGCATACATACATCATTGTTGCATATCTTGGTAACATCTCTTGTGTCACAAGGTTGTCATCGCAAACACAATTGCTATCTTGGTTCGTCAAGCATTGCATGAGAAAAGAGCTCAAACAATAAAGAGCCAAACAAGCTTTTAAGCAAAAGGAAAATATAAGCAAAGATCTTTTAAGCAAGCACCATAGCATCATACAACATTAAGATTGTCATATTAGACCATCTTGGGTCATATCATCGAAACACCTTGCATAGAACATACTTGGGATAGAAGTCGTTGCATTTTTGCTTAGTAGGTTGTGCACAAGTCTTGTATCCGCCTATTGTGCAATCGTGCTAGCGTCTCTCTAGTGTTGTGCAACATGAGCATTTTTGTGGACTCCACATTTTGGCTCATCCTTGGTTGCCCAACCCCACTTATCTTTTTGCGTGTGTGTTTCCGTGTACCATATATTGCTTGGTCTACTTGTTGCATTGCAATCTTGCGAATCTTTTCCAACATTATTGAAGCTCACTTACAATTGCATCAAATTTTGTGCCACCATCCTAACCAAGCTCCACCATAAGCTTTTACTTGTGTAGGTGTGAGAAACCGACAAGAATTGGTACCAATTGTGCTATTTCCTTGTCCACATTGCAGTGATCATTGATCCACTTTCAACTTCGGTCAAGGTACATTTGGTATTCATTCTTCTCTTTCTACCACTCACATTTTTCTATTGGAATGATGGATAGGCCAAGTACTTCTACCAACCCACTCTTCATTGAGCACGACGACGACATGTACTCCTACATCACCAAGAGCCACCTCTTTGGTGCCCAACGTGCTTTGCATCAAGAGCAACAAGCAATGAGTGAACAGATTGACAACCTCACTGCCGACTTGCGACTCTCCGAGTAACGTACAAGGGACTACTTAGACCACAAGGTCAACGATCACAAGCAATATAACGATGCAATAATGGACGAGATTTGCGCTTTTTTGCTCAACTGCTCTTCTTCCACTTCGTCTTCATCAAGAAGGACTCGCTCAAGTCGACACTCCGACTTCACCCTCTCCGGCTCAAGTACACCGACATCAAACACTCTTCGACGTGTCGCGCGCAATTGTCGTCAAGCAAGCCTCAATCCTCTACGCGATACCAACTCTCAAGAGCACCGACAACGTCAAACCCAAGAGGCTTTTGCGCTAGCACAAGAACAGCAACGACAATGTCAACATGAAGAGGAAGAGCCCATGCTTCTACACCAAGAAGCACAAGATGCCGAGGCACAACGTCAAGAGCAACAATTGTGAGATGCTCAAGCACTTGAGGCACAACAAGCCCTGCAAGATGCAAGTCGCACCTTAGCCAACCGAGGCCAACAAGCTCGTGAACATGAAGAAGCACTTCGCGAAGAATCTCAAGAACGAAGATTTCAAGCTCGCGTGCATCGTCAAGTTCCTCCTCGAGCTCGATATGCTCATCCACAAGCTCGCCAAGAACATGAAGTTCATCAAGAGCATGAAGACAATGGGAATCCTCCACGACAAGAACAACATGAGGTCGACAACCCTCTTCTCCAAGAGCAACATGAGCTTGACAATCATCAACAACATGGACGTCATCATCCTCGACCCCAACACAATGAAGATAAACGCTACGGCAAGCTAAAGTTCACAATGCCCAAGTTCAATGGAAGCAACGATTCCGAAGAATACCTTTCATGGGAATTGAAGGTCGACAAAATCTTCCGTTTGCACGACTTTGAAGAAGATAAGAAGATCGCAATGGCATCCCTTGAGTTCCAAGACTATGTCCTCATTTGGTGCGAACAAGTTATCGAGCACCGAGAGGCAAGAGCTGAACCACCCATCATTACTTGGGCACAAATGAAGGATGTCATGAGAACACGCTTCGTGCCTACCTACTACAACCGAGACCTATTCAAGAAAGTCCAACTACTCAAGAAAGTAACCAAGAGCATTGAAGAGTACTACAAGGACATGGACATTGCCATGATAAGAGCCAATGTCATGGAATATTATGAGCAAACTATGGCACGTTCTTTGAATGGACTCAACCATCCTATCAAGAAGATCGCTGACTTCCAACCATACTAGAACCTCATCGAGCTAGTGCATCAAGCTACAAAAGCGTAACGTCAAGTGCAAGACGATTTCAAGTATGCCAAGTTCTCATCCAAGTCATACGGCTTCTCCAACACCCAAGCTTCAACGACTCCAACACCGTCTACCAAGCCTTCTACAAGCAACATCGACAAGTCGAGTTCCAAGAAAGCTTCGTCAACTCCAAGTCATCCTCCTACTACAAGCAACTTCAAGCCGAGAGCTTCATCATCATCCACTCCAACCGATGACACTGTCAAGACGAGTTCCTTCAAATGCTTCACATGCGGAGGCCGAGGCCACAAGTCCTACAGGTGCACCAACAAGCGGACCATGATCCTCAACGACGACGACACCTACGACTTGATGAGTGAAGGAGAAATGGATGCTCTTGAGCAAGTTGCCATGCACCAGCAAGTGAACGATGAAGAGGAACAAGTCTTTTGCGATGAAGATTCAAGCCCCGCTCTTGTTGTCTCCAAGGACTTGACTCTCCAACATCACCAAGAAGAAAACCAAAGATGCCATATCTTTCACACCAAGGCCGGCATCAATGGAAGATCCGTCAAGATCATCATCGATGGAGGGAGTTGTCATAATCTTGCAAGTGAAGAACTTTGCTCCAAGCTCCAATTGCCCAAGACGAAGCACCCACATCCATACAAAGTGCAATGGCTTAACGACTCCGGCACTATCCAACTCGAGCATCGAGTACAAGTCTCCTTCAAAAGTGGCGCCTACGAAGACACCTTAGAGCGTGACGTCGTTCCAATGACCGTTTGCCACCTTCTCCTTGGACGCCCATGGCAATTTGATAGAGGAGTCATCCACAACAGCCGAACGAACCACTACATCTTCAAGATGAAGGGAAAGGAGTATGTACTTTGTCCCATGTCCCCGAGCCAAGTGATCGCCGACAAGCAAGCCACCCATCGCGGAGACAATAGTGAGAGAGCGAGCCACCAAAAAGAGAGCGAGTGCCACAAGCCCAAATAGAGCGCCTCCACGATGAGCGAAAAGAAGAAATTAGTCCTATTTGCCACCAAAAATGAGATAAGAGGAGGGTGTGAGAACCCATCTAGTGTCCTACACTACATCCTTTTGTGCAAGGACAGTGAAGCACTAGTGTTGTCTTCTCTTTTGCAGGAATTTCACGATGTTTTCCCCGATGAGCTACCTCCGGGACAACCTCCACTACAAGGCATCGAGCACCGCATCGACCTCATCCCCGGAGCACCGCTTCCGAACAAAGCTCCCTAACGCGTCAACCCCGAAGAAACCAAAGAAATACAAAGGCAAGTAAAGCATATCATTGACCATGTGTTGTAGGGTGGAACCCTAAGTGGAGATCTTTCACGAATTGGAGGGGGAATCCCCAAGAGCAAGATGAACACAAGAGGGAAAACAAGAGGAACACTCGAGAACAAGTCCAATCACACATCCACTAGACCAACAAACACACAAGGTCCACAAGGTACATGAACAATCAAAGGGAAACAAGATACATGGTAGAGTTCATCCCAAATCCTATTGTCGGTGCGGAACGACACCTATGGGATCACAAGAATCCCTACTACGGTTAGCGGGGCGCGGGGTCGTGGGAAGAGCGGATCTAATAGGTAGCCCACAGTTTGTTTATCCAGGTTCGGGCCGCAAGGATGCGTAAAACCCTACTCCTGCTTTGGTGGATTGTATATCTGTGTTCTTGAGCTAGCTATGGGGCGTGAGGAGCTCCAAAAAGCCGAATCCCTCTCCTGGTCGCCTCGGGCCTCCTTTTATAGAAAAAGGGGTTGCCACAGTGGCACACAGGAGGTGGAAAGGGTACAGTGATGCGAGGTTATCCCTCGCATTACATGACAAGGCGCATTTAATGCGTCTTGCTTAGGTGTCCTTGCTTTATCGGGGATGGGGGGAGAGGTCTGTCTCATCCGTCACCGCTCCTTCTTGTGTCGACACGCGCCCTGGCCAGCGATGCCTGAGATGCCACGTGGGTAGGCAGGCAGCTGAGGTGGCGCAATGGCGGGTCTTCACGAAGATTTGCATGCCGCCACGCAGGTGCCTGCCCAGCTGGTTGGGTCGGCAGCTACATGCATGCGGTGGTGGAGGGTTAGTCGGCGTGGGCCTGATGGTGGCCCTGCAGGTGTCCTCAATAAGGGCCTTGTTGGGGCCCTGGCAAGGGTCTTGTCAAGGCGCCTGCTGTCATCCCCGGCAAGGTGCTTGCCGGGGGCCTTGTGGTCTTCCTCGGCTGGGATCCCGCCAAGGGTTGTCTTCTCCTTAGTGCGTATCTGATCTTGAATGTCTTCACGAAGATCTGCATGCCGCCACGGGGATGTCTCCCGAATCCTTGCCCTTTGGGGGCAGTGGACTCAAGGGTGACTTGCTCCGTAGGCGTGGGACGAGTCGCCGCGGCAAGGGTCTTGTCGGGGTTGCTAGAACCGTCTCCCGGCAAGGATCTTGCCGGGGGAGTTCGCTTCGTCCCCTTTGCTCTTCGTGGTCTTGGACTTGGTGTTGTTCTAGTTATCTTGAGCTTCGGTCTTACCCTGGCTCACCTCCCTCGCCTTGCTTGGTGTGGTGGTGCCCGTGGCTCAGACTACCCGTGCACAGTTATAGGGGTACAAGAAGTGTACCCTTCTTTTTGTGCACCGACAGGAGCCCCCTGGTCTGGTCCACACATAAGCGCAACGCGTTGTTTGTGCTAGGCCCCAAAACGGTGCGCGGGCAGGTGGGGCGGTTTTTACCGCGGTAAGATTCTTCGCGCGCTGCGCTTCCCACGACTCCCGCGCGTGGCGCGGCGTGGGGAGGTGCGTGTGACGTGGGCGGCATGCGTGGGGTTGGTTCCCGCAGGCATGCGTCACGTCATAGTAAAGGGGGCGGTTCACGCCTTCCCCATAAACGGAGGGAGGCGTGGAGGCGCGGCCCATTTACTGAATGGGGCCGAGGCGCGGTCCTCGAGGCGTCCACTCCCCACGATCGCGGGGTGGGCAGAGGTCGCCTCACCCGTCCCCTCGGTTCTGAACGTCCGCCACGTGTCTCCCATGCGCTTGGGGTGGCAAACGGTGGAGGCGGGAAACCGGGCCATCGCTGGTTGGGGCAGCGGGTCGGCCCTGGCTCCCTGCGCCTCCCGTGTCTTGATTGGACGAGCGGGGCGGCCAAGCCCCAACCCCGATCCTTTATAAAGAGCGGGAGGGGGATGGCGTCTCGCATTCCTTCATCTTCTTCTTCCTTCAGCTTCTGCTCCTCCCTTCCATCCGTCATGGAGATAGGGAATCCCGGTCCTTCAACAGTGGCGGCGAGGGTCGCCGCTCGACAACGTGCCCCTCCTTCTCCTGCGCTTGCAGTGGCAGAGCCAGCCGCGAGGGGAAGGGGGAGGGGGCGAGGCTGTGGGCGAGGCCGGGACGCTCGGGGAAGAGGAGGACGGGGTGGCGCGTCGGCCTCGCCTCCGCCAGCAGCTCCTCCTCCAATGGAGGGCCACGTTGGGGACGACCTTTGTGAGTTCTTCGTCAGGCTACTCCGGCCGCCGCGCCGTCGCCTTCGTCTCCCGACTCCATTTGCACGGGAGATGGAGCTGGATCCGCCGGAGTCGTTGTGGCTGCACATGAGGGGATGCGGGATCAGTGGCACGCAGGCCCATGTCGACTTCCCCGCCCCTCACGTGATGTATCTTTGTCGAGGATGGAAGACGTTTGCGCATATCCACCGCTTGACGGAGGGGCTCACTCTCCATTTTAAGCTGATGGAGGGTGGCCTTCTCTCCGTCAAGGTCTTCGGGTGCTTTGGGACCCATGCAAGGTGCTGGGTGGAGAGCTCTTCTGATAGCGAAGACTCCTCCTCGGGCGGGAGTGACGAGGAGGACAGTGGCAGCGACGACGAGGGTAGTAGGCGGCAGGATGACGGGTCCGATTAGGTGTCGGGTGCCGCTTCGTGTGGCACCAGCGACCCCATCATCCGCGTCGCCGGCTCCTTGAACTTCTCGGGGTCGTCTCCTTGGGCGGCTGGCGTTGGGAGGCTACAGAAGATGAAGAGGGCGGGCGGCAAGGCCATCAAGTCGGAGTACACGGGCATCGATGCCTTCGACGCGTGCTGACGTCCTGCCGCCTCATCTTCGAGCTCTGCTTCTGGCACTGCCATCACCATCCAGCCTTTGGACGGCCACCAAGATGTTCTCTTGGTGTCTTCTGAAACCCGTAGCTCGCCTAGGCGCTCCTTTTGTCCCTTTCGCCTCCTTGACCTGCCTCCTGAGGAGGGGGACAAGAAAGGGATTACGGGCACCTTATCTCTTTTTAGTTTGTAAGCCTTCGGGCCTTTGTTGAATTTAAAACTTGTAATCCAATCATTCATGTTTTTCATTCCCTATGGACTGTACCTGAGTGGAATGTTTTTAATGAAAAAGGGATGCTTGCCGGGTCATTTGTTTGTGGGTGAAACCCACGGCAAAGAATAAATCCTTGATATCTTTAAGATAAACATTTCCTTGCCCGGCAGCAGGCCTTGCCGTCTCCCCACTTCGCTCGACCTTTCTCATGCCTTTGGCGGAGGCAGGGATGAGGCGGGTTAAGGATCCTTGTGTAGGACCTTGAAGTAGATGTGTCTAGAGGGGGGGTGATTAGACACTTAATGCTAAAGTTGCAATTTTATGCTTTTTTGGTTTAAGTGGAGTTTAGGCATAATTTCAACATTCACAATACATATCAAGCAAGCATGCAAAGAGTGTATAGGCAGCGGAAAATAAAGCATGCAAGTTGCAAGAATGTAAAGGGAAGGGTTTGGAGAATTCAAATGCAATTGGAGACACGGATGTTTTTCCCGTGGTTCGGATAGGTGGTGCTATCCTACATCCACGTTGATGGAGACTTCAACCCACGAAGGGGTCGCGCGAGTCCACGGAGGGCTCCACCCATGAAGTAGCAACCTTGTCTATCCCACCATGGCCATCACCCACGAAGGACTTGCCTCACTAGCGGTAGATCTTCACGAAGTAGGCGACCTCCTTGCCCTTACAAACTCCTTGGTTCAACTCCACAATCTTGTCGGAGGCTCCCAAGTGACACCTAGCCAATCTAGGAGACACCACTCTCCAAGAAGTAACAAATGGTGTGTTGATGATGAACTCCTTGCTCTTGTGCTTCAAATGATAGTCTCCCCAACACTCAACTCTCTCTCATAGGATTTGGATTTTGTGGAAAGAAGATTTGAGTGGAAAGCAACTTGGGGAAGGCTAGAGATCAAGATTCATATGGTAGGAATGGAATATCTTGGTCTCAACACATGAGTAGGTGGTTCTCTCTCAGAACATATGAGTTGGAATTGTGTATGTGTTCTGATGGCTCTCTCCACGAATGAAGAGGAGGTGGAGGGGTATATATAGCCTCCACACAAAATCCAACTGTTACACACAGTTTTCCAATCTCGGTGGGACCGAATCAACAAACTCGGTCGGACCGAAAAGGTAAACCTAGTGACCGTTAGAGATTTTCGGTGGGACTGACATGCAACTCGGTAGGACCGATATGGTTAGGGTTGGGGCATAACGTCATCTCGGTGAGACCGATTACACAAACTCGGTGAGACCGAGTTTGGTAATAAGCTAACCAGAGAGTTGGTCAGGTAAACTCGGTGGGACCGATTTGCTCTTTCGGTGAGACCGAAAAGTTACAAAAAGGAAACCTTGTAGGAGTTTACATTGCAATCTTGGTGGGACCGATTCGCTCTTTCAGTGAGACCGAAAAGTTACGAAAGGGAAACAGAGAGTTTGCAATCCCATCTCGGTGAGACCGAGATCCCTATTGGTAGAACAGAATTGCTAGGGTTTGGCAGTGGCTTATGACAAGTGAAACTCGGTGGCGTCGGATAGAAAGAATAGGTATGACCGAGTTTGGCTTAGGGTTTAGGTCATTTGTGGAAGTGGGAAAGTAGCTGAGGATTTTGGAGCATATCATTAAGCACATGAAGCAAGAGGCTCATTAAGCAACACCTCATCCCTCCTTGATAGTATTGGCTTTTCCTATGGACTCAATGTGATCTTGGATCACTAAAATGTAAAATGAAGAGTCTTGAGCTTTAAGCTTTAGCCAATCCTTTGTCCTTAGCATCTTGAAGGAGTTCCCACAACCTTTAGTCCATGCCACTCCATTGTTGAACTTATCTGAAACATACTAGATAGAAACATTAGTCCAACAAGAGACATGTTATCATCAATTACCAAAACCACCTAGGGAGCACTTGTGCTTTCAATCTCCCCCTTTTTGGTAATTGATGGCAACATACATCAAAGCTTTAGATAAGGATATAAAGAACAACAAGTAAAGCTTTCGAAGGACATGCAAGAAGCATAGGCTCCCCTTACATGAATGCAATCATATGAATATAAAATATAGAAGCATGTGAGAGCATAATCATGACAGAGTAGGCAAAGTGTTACATGTATCTTGGCCATATGCATCAGAGTAAAAGATTATCAAGGAAAATACCTTCATGCTCATGAGTCCTTCTTGCAAACAGTATGTACATAAGCAAGAACTCCTCATACTCATGATTTTGATGCATACACTTACCGTGTAGTCTTTGAGTTGGCTTAGGATGGAATGAACCTGCTCAAACAAAGTTAGATAACACAGGTACATCCACTAGCCAGAGCACACAAAAGAAACCACAAGAATGCCAAGACTGGGATGACATGTAGAGAGTGAGTACAAGGTACCACATTGGATTCAACATGTCCCCAAGAGTAAAGATATGCAATGAATTTGACTGATTTCTTTCCCTTAGGTGTCTTGCTCCCCCTGAATCTTACATGGGATATTGGGAGAAGATAGGGAACAGAAAATCAGAGCTGAAAGATACAAATGGATAGAACTTAATGCAAATACATGTCTTTCCCCCAAAAAGGCATGTGACATCTCTCCTCTTGAACATCAAGCATCTAGGATCCTTGAGTATTCTATCCCCCTGGAAATCTCTTTCTCCCCCTTAATACTTTCTCTCTTGTAGGTTTAGTTCTTTAGTTCTTGAGACTTTTTCTCTCCCTTGATGTGATCTCTCTCTCCTACAAGCTTTGATGTGATCTCTCTCTCCCCCTTTGACATCAATTTCCATGAAGGGTTTCTGGAATCCGTCGTATAGGTTTGGTCCTTGAGACTCAGCACAAAGCAATGGATAAAAGTGTGATGCTTGAAGAGGACAAGATTCATTGAGTAGAGCTGGATCAGAATAAATATAGAACAAGTGGCAAATTGTTTTTCCTATTGCGAAGTCGGTGGCACCGAGTGGAATGTTTCGGTGGTACCGAAAGGATTTGGTTGGACCGAAAATTACAAGTCGGTGAAACCGAGTTTACACAGAGAAAAACATTTGTCACCTCAGCTCACTAGTCATGTAGGATCTCACAAAGATTTGCAATGAATTACCTGAAGGATTTGCAAGGAATTGAATGCAGAAAATGTAGAACAAAAACAAAGAGAAAAGAGAAGAAACTGAAAGATCTAGATGAAGAAGTTCTTTTGTTTTTTGTTTTTTTGAAAAAGATAAGGAAAATAAACATGCATGAGATAAATGCAATAACACAAAGAAAGAACACAAGAGAACTTCATCTAGAGTTGGGCGGTGACATAGTCACCTATGTTAGAGTATATTGACTTAGGAGTCAAGTGAGAACACTTGATCATAGGTCATACTCATCGTTTAAGCTCAAAATGGGGTTACCATTTTTCGTTTAAGCATCTTGATGTATTCACATCTTGTTGAGTTGCTTTGACTCATGTCTTGGAGTAAAGCTTCTCTAAGATGGAATAACATACCTTGGGTGGTGGTGTGGTTCTTGCTCATGTAGTTGAACTTGTGTGGGTGCTCAAGGTTGATGTAGCTCATCAAGAGTTGGGAGCACCACTTGGGGTTTGAGTTCATCTACCTACATGGGTTAGTTCTTGCAAGGGAGAGCACTTGTGTATCCAAAAATGACAATCATGAAGCTCAACAAGAAATTTGTGAAAGGATATGTTTGAATGGTTTTGTGCTTCCTTGTCTTCAACCACCGTTGTGTAGAGACTCGGTGATGTAGAGATTGCTCAAGATGTGAGTGAGTCGCAATCTCATGGAATTAGATTCAACCAAGCACCTACATGGGTTAGACAACATGCAAGGTACAAATATATCCAAGACATAAGATAATCATCATAAGAGATATATCATGGATTAGTCATAAGCTCATGTCTTGCATGTATCCAATGGAGTTCCTACTCCAAGTTCGAAGCAGCAATGATGTTCAATTCTCCTCTCAACCTACAAAACACTTTCTCATCAAGAGGTTTAGTAAATATATCCGCTAATTGCTTATCGGTGCGAACATGCTTAAGATCAATGTCACCCTTAGCAACATGATCTCGAATGAAATGATGACGAACTTCAATATGCTTAGTTCGAGAATGTTGTACAGGATTATGACCAATTTTGATAGCACTTTCATTGTCACAAAGTAGTGGAACATGTTTCACATAGATCCCATAATCTTTAAGAGTTTGGGTCATCCAAAGTAATTGAGCACAACATGAACCAGCGGCAATGTATTCCGCTTCGGCGGTGGATAAGGATACCGAGTTTTGTTTCTTGGAAGACCAAGACACAAGAGATCTACCAAGAAATTGACAAGTACCAGAAGTGGACTTTCTATCAACCTTGTCTCCGGCATAATCCGAGTCGGAATAGCCAACGAGATCAAAAGAAGATCTCTTAGGATACCAAATGCCAAAGTTTGGTGTATGGATTAAGTATCTCACTATCCTTTTCACAGCCTTAAGATGACATTCTTTAGGAGTAGCTTGATATCGTGCACAAATGCACACACTTAGCACAATATCGGGACGTGAAGCACATAGGTATAACAATGAACCAATCATAGAGCGATAAACCTTTTGATCAACCGGTTCACCATCTTTGGTTAAATCATTATGTCCACTAGTAGGCATGGGTGTAGACATACCTTTGCATTCTTGCATATTGAACTTCTTGAATAAGTCCTTGGTGTACTTTGTTTGAGAGACAAATGTACCTTCCTTAGTTTCCTTGATTTGCAAACCGAGAAAGAATTTGAGTTCACTCATCATAGACATCTCAAACTTCTCTGACATTAGCTTTCCAAACTTTTCACTAAAGAGAGGGTTAGTTGAACCAAATATGATATCATCAACATAAATTTGGCATACAAATAGTTCTCCATTAACCCTTTTAGTAAAAAGAGTAGAATCAATTTTACCAATTTCAAAACCACTTGTAGTAAGGAACTTGGTCAAGCGTTTATACCATGCTCTAGGAGCTTGTTTAAGACCATAAAGAGCTTTGTGAAGTTTGTAAACATGATTAGGTTTCTTATGATTGACAAAGCCAGGAGGTTGTTTGACATAGACTTCCTCCTCTATTTCACCATTTAGAAAAGCACTTTTAATGTCCATTTGGTACAAGGTGATGTTATGGTGATTAGCATAGGCAACTAAGATGCGAATGGACTCAAGTCTAGCAACGGGAGCATATGTCTCACCATAGTCCATACCTTCGACTTGTGTGTACCCTTGGGCGACGAGACGTGCTTTGTTGCGAACCACTTGTCCATCTTCATCTTGCTTGTTGCGAAACACCCATTTTGCACCAATGATGTTGTGGTTGTTGTCGGGCTTCTCAACCAATGTCCAAACTTGGTTTCTCTCAAAGTTGTGTAGCTCTTCATGCATAGCGTTTATCCAATCCGGATCTTCCAATGCTTCTTCAACCTTCATAGGTTCAATGCTAGAGATAAATGAATAGTTTTCACAAAAGTCAGCTAAACGAGTCTTTGAGCGAGTGATTCTCCCGGTTTGTATATCATTGAAGATTTGCTCGACGGGTTGATCTTTGGCAATTCTTGCTCGAACTCGTGAGAGCTTTTGCTTGGGTCTTTGTTGAACATCTTCTTCATCTTGTTCTTCTTCTTGGCCTTCTTCATTGTTGACGTTGTCGTTCTCTTGTCGTGGTGGAGAAGGAGGTTGTTGATGTTCGTCTTGATACATTTCCTTGTCTCCTTCATCTTGGTGTGTCCCGCTTGTGGATGCTTCCGTATCGATTCTTGGTTCACCTTGTCGTGAAGTAGAAGCTTCCACTTGGACGGATGAAGTACTCTCCTTCACCTCCGTTGGACGAACTTTGCCAATGGACAAGTCTTGGATTGCTTCTGAAGGGTCTTTGTGTAACGCCCCAAGACCGATGCTTCAGAAGACTTCCAGCTATTCCGAGTTTTGCCATGTGTTTCTTTTGTGCTTGCTCTTTTATTTTTGCATTGCATCATGTCATCATGCCATCATGCCATTTAATTTTGAAAACTCAACTAAATAAATTGTATGGATCTTCGATCCATTTAAATCGAGGGAAGGGTGACTTCTCTTTATAACATACCCTCCCGATATTTAGGGAGCTATAATAAAATATTCCATTGTTTTGGAATCGCCTTAACACACTTGCAAAATATCCCAATGCCTTTATTATCTTAATTCTTGGTCTCCAACTCTTCCCATAAATTATTTCATCATTTTCCAGAGCTCCACCAAAAATCCGAACATTTTTGGACCTTCCCAAACCTCACTTCCTATTCAAATCATTTGAATTTAAATCAAATGAGTTTGAATTTAATCTTTCAATCATGCCTCTTTCTATTTTTCTTGGTACGAGCATATTTTTGTGAGTCCAAGGAAATTATCCCCTTGCGCATTTTCTTTCCCTAACCCTCCTTTTCTTTTCTTCTCTCTTTTTGCTTTTCTGCTAAAGTAAATATAAGAGAGAGAGAAGAGAGAGGTAAGCCCAGCCAGGCCTCTGGCCATTTCCTCTCCACCTGGGCCGACCCAACCGGCCTCTCAGGCCCAGCCCACCTAACCCTCCTAACGTAGCCCGACCCCCTCCTCCGCATCTCTCTCCCTCTCGTTCCCTGCCCGCCGCCACACCCGCACGCACGCCTCACCTCCTGCGCCCGATCCCCATCTCTCCCTCTCCTCGCGCTCGACAGCTCCCCTGCTCCATCCTCCCGATCCCCTTGCTCCTCGCGCCTCCGCCCAAGGCCTCGCCCTTCTCCCCCGCGAGCTCTCCATGGCGCCTGCAGCCGTCTCCCTCCTTGATGCCGGTGAGTCCACGCCGAGCAGGAGCCGCGCCATCTTCTTCACCTCCTGCCCGCGTCCCTCTGCTGCCTTGTCGCCGTCGGGCTACACCACGCGCCCAACCTCCTCCCTCGCCTGCGGCCTCCTCCTCGTCGCCTCTGCGCGCGACCCTGCTGCCGTGCTGCTCCTCACCCGCGCGCCTCCTCGCCCGCGCGTCTCCTCCACCAGCAGCCTACCGTGCCCCGTCGCTCACCTGACCGCTCCTTCCCTCGCCCGTCTCCGGCTAGGTCCGAGGCCTAGGGACCGGGTCCTCCTTGTCTCGGCCATCCCCGTCGTCCGCCCCGCGCGCCAAATCCGTCGCCGTTGTCCTCGTGAGCTGCTCTGTCCGTTAGGGCTCCCCTCCAAGACGAGTTGGCTGCCCCGTTGGCCTTGCCGCCTTTGTCGTGGCCAAGTCAACCCAGACGCCCGGAGTCCATCTTTGGTTGCACACCAAGTCGGCCATGCCTTGCTGCCTCCTGTACACTGTTGGTCAACAGTTGATGCACGCCAAGTACTTCGACTACAGCCGATGCCCCGAGGACACCGAGTACGACTACACACGGCGATGCGTCAAGTTCAACTACCGTCGACCTGAACATCTACGGAAACGTGTACAATTACCGTCGCCACATGAACAACTACTTCCACTACGAGATGCACCTCTACCGACGCCGTGTACGACTACTTCCCACGACGACCGTTGCGAGAACGTCTACTTCCATCTACACCGCATCAAACTCGAACCGCCCCGAAACGCACGCTTCAAAGGTATAACCGCCGAGAACGACCGCCGTGGAACGAATGCATGTGTGTTGTATGAGATGCCCGCGTTTGCACCGTGTCCGAAATTGTCGCGTGCATGTTTCACCTCGTTGCCATGCCACCATCTTGTGGGAACCCGGTATCCGGGTTCACCCCACCTTCTATCGCATGTCACACTCTCGTCACTTTTCCTTTTGCACCGGTATCTCCATGAGCTATCGGAACCGGAATGTTGTCGTGGCATCATTTTCGGATTCGTTGCCGTGGCATCCATTTCATTCCGCCATGGTGACAAATGCTTCATAACATGCTCTTGTCAACATTTTCATAAAAAAATTGCATACTTGTGTTTAATATTGTGTTGGCATTAAACTGCTAAATGACATGGGGATTCTCCGGAATTGTTGTTTGTTGCTTCCGGCCTCATTTAACCTTGACTAGATATGTAGTTTAATTATGCTTCACCCTTTGCCATGTTTAACAACACTTAATATTGTTGAGTACCTAACCGAGAGAGAACTAAATAATTGATGTGGTGTTCCGTCAATATGCAACTCATGCATATTTAGCTCCACTTAAATTGTAGTGTTGTTTGCTTCATTTTTCCATGCCATGCCTCATTAAACCGGACATGCCTCATACTCGTTTGTGCATCATGCCATGTTGATGTGTTGGTTGTTTACTATGTTGTGTGCTTCTTTTCCGGTGTTTGCTTCTTCGGGTTGGTTCCGGTTACGTCGCTTTTGTGAGGACCCGTTCGACTATGTCCGTTTGTCTTCTTCATGGACTCGTTCTTCTTCCTATCGGGATCTCAGCCAAGATGATCATACCCTCGAAATCACTACTATCTTTGCTATGCTAGTTTGCTCGCTCTTTTGCCATGCCAATGCTATGATGCCTACCATTTGCTTGTCAGCCTCCCAAATTGCCATGTCAAACCTCTAACCCACCATGTCCTAGCAAACCGTTGATTGGCTATGTTACCGCTTTGCTCAGCCCCTCTTATAGCGTTGTTAGTTACAGGTGAAGATTGAAGTTTGTTCCTTGTTGGAACATGGAGATGTTGTTTCTTGTTGGAACATGTTACTTGTTGGGATATCACAATATATCTTATTTAATTAATGCATCTATATACTGGTAAAGGGTGGAAGGCTTGGCCTTATGCCTGGTGTTTTGTTCCACTCTTGCCGCCCTAGTTTCCGTCATATCGGTGTTATGTTCCCGGATTTTGCGTTCCTTACGCGGTTGGGCTATTATGGGAACCCCTTGACAGTTCGCCTTAAGTAAAGCTCTTCCAGCAATGCCCAACATTGGTTTTACCATTCGCCACCTAGCCTCTTTTTCCCTTGGGTTTCGCGGACTCAAGGGTCATCATTATTTTACCCCCCCCCCCC
>NC_041386.1:294098260-294119018 GCF_002162155.2 Triticum dicoccoides | reverse complement strand
TGCCGGTGGCCACCAGGGGCAACTCTGGGTTGGCCTACCCGTACCTTTGACAATCTGAGTGTGCCCTGAGAAAGAGATATGTGCAGCTCCTATCGGGATTTGTCGGCACATTCGGGCGGTGTTGCTGGTTTAGTTTTACCCTGTCGAAATGTCTTGTTGTACCGGGATACCGAGTCTGGTCGGAATGTCTCGGGAGGAGGTCTATTCCTTCGTTGACCGTGAGAGCTTGTGATGGGCTAAGTTGGGACACCCCTGCAGGGATTTGAACTTTCGAAAGCCGTGCCCGCGGTTATGGGCAGATGGGAATTTGTTAACGTCCGGTTGTAGAAAACCCGAAGTTGACCTTAATTAAAATACATCAACCGTGTGTGTAACCGTGATGGTCTCTTTCCGGCGAAGTCCGGGAAGTGAACACGGTGTTGGAGTTATGTTTGACGTAGGTTGCTCTAGGATCACTTCTTGATCGCTACTAGCTTCACGACCATGCCTTGCTTCTCTTCTCGCTCTCTTTTGCGATTGTAGCCACCATATATGCTAGTCACTTGCTGCAGCTCCACCTCATTACCCCATCCTTCCTATAAGCTTAAATAGTCTTGATCTCGCGGGTGTGAGATTGCTGAGTCCCCATGGCTCACAGATACTTCAAAAAAACTAGTTTGCAGGTGCCTATGTTACCGAGCAGGAGACGCAACCAAGCTCAAGGAGGAGCTCGATGAAGATCTTGCCCTTTGTGTTGTTTCGTTTTAGTTGATCAGTAGTGGAGCCCAGTTGGGGTCGATCGGGGACCTTTGTCGCATTTGGGGTTCTTCTTTTATTTTGGTTCCGTAGACGGACCTTGATTGTATCTGGATGATGTAATGCTTTATTCATGTAATTGTGTGAATTTGGCGATTGTAAGCCAACTATGTATCTCTTTCCCTTATGTATTACATGGGTTGTGTGAAGATTACCTCACTTGCGACATTGCTTTCAATGCGGTTATGCCTCTAAGTCGTGCTTCGACACGTGGGAGATATAGCCGCATCGGGGGCGTTACACTTTGTCTCCTACATCAATTGGCAATTGCTCTACTTGCGAGACATTAGATTCATCAAACTTCACATCTACCGTCTCTTCAACCTTCCGGGTGAAATTGTTGTAGACACGATAAGTGTGAGAGTTTGAGCCATAACCAAGAAGGAAACCTTCATGAGATTTAGGAGCAAACTTTGAACGACGACGCTTATCAAGAATGTTGCACTTTGAGCCGAATACTCTAAAGTATCCAACTTTGGGTTTGTTACCGGTGAGGAGCTCGTATGCCGTCTTGTCGAGTAGCTTGTGAAGATACAAGCGATTTGTTGCGTGACAAGCTGTCTCAATCGCTTCTGCCAAAAAGTGCTTCGGCGTCTTGTATTCATCAAGTATCGTTCTTGCCATTTCGATGAGCGTCCGGTTCTTCCTCTCAACAACTCCATTTTGTTGAGGTGTGTACGGAGCCGAGAACTCGTGTGAAATCCCTTCTTCGTCAAGAAAGGTGTCCACATTTGCGTTCTTGAACTCCGTCCGTTGTCACTCCGAACCTTCTTGATCTTCACGTCAAACTGATTTTGGGCCTTCCTAGCGAAGTTTCTGAAGATCTTCTGGACCTGCGACTTGTCATTAAGAAAGAACACCCACGTAAATCTTGAAAAATCATCAACTATAACTAGACCAAAAGAATTTCCACCGAGACTCTTGTAGGCGTTGGGACCAAAAAGATCCATATGAAGTAGCTCGAGTGGCCTCCTTGTGGTCATGATGTTCTTCACGGGATGTCTTCCTCCAACCTGTTTACCTGCTTGACAAGCACTGCAAAGTCTATCCTTATCAAATATGACATCGTTAACTCCAAGGATATGATTTCCTTTAATAAGCTTGTCAAGGTTTCTCATGCCAACGTGACCTAGTCGTCTATGCCACAACCAACCTTTTGAGGATTTAGCAATAAAGCAAGTTTTAGGTTGTGCCTTTTTAGAGAAATCGACAATGTAAAGATCACCTCTACGCATGTCGGTAAAGACCATTTTATGATTGTCTCGACGAAATACTTGGCACTCTACCTCAGTAAATAGGACATTCAAACCGAAATCAGCAAGTCTAGATACTGAAAGTAAGTTGTAGCCAAGATATTCAACGAGCATGACATTTTGAATGGAACTATCATGTGAGATGGCCACCTTACCAAGGCCCACCACTTTACCCTTTGAATTATCACCAAAGGTGACATATTTTCGAGGGCCGTCATTTTCAGCAAGCTCACGGAACATCTCTTCATCTCCGGTCATATGATCAGTACATCCACTATCAAGAACCCATTCATTTCCTCCTGACTCATATCCCCGAAGATTTGCCGTAAGACCAAAATGTCTCATTGCATCATCAAGATTGAAGTCACTATCATCATCATCATCATAGTATCCATGTTCATCATGATCTTGTGACTCATCATTTCCTAGAAAGGGTAATTCATTAGATAAATGGTCATCAAAGTGGTCACTTTTATGAATTCTTATAGCTTCGAATATAATATCACTAATGATTCCAACATCCCCTTTAGCATGCTTGAGATTGGTAAGCTCAAATAGACAATCACCAAACTTAGGATCACTAGAGTTCATCTTACTCAAGACAATAGATTTATGGAGAATTTCATCCAAATTTTTCAAGGAATGATCGGGAAATCGTTCCTCAAGAAATTTCCATATAGTATGGGCACAATTAAGAGTAGGCAAACTAGCAATCAAATTTTTGGGCAATCCTCTAATGATGAGCTCAATAGTTCTAAGATTGCGAATCATGTCAATATCTTCATCTAGTGTAGGATGCAAAGGATCAATATGAGGTGCACAAGGACTAGCAATATACTTGTTCAAATGATATTGATTGAAGATTACAAGCATCTCATTTTTCCACTCGTGAAAATACTCTCCATCAAGAATAGGCACTCTATGTCTAAGACTCCCTAAAGTAGACACATCCATCTTCCTCCAATGGTGATTAAACCAAGGCAATGGAGACCAAAGCTCTGATACCACTTGTAGGACCTTGAAGTAGATGTGTCTAGAGGGGGGGGGGTGATTAGACACTTAATGCTAAAGTTGCAATTTTTAAGCTTTTTCGGTTTAAGTGGAATTTAGGCATAATTTCAACATTCACAATACATATCAAGCAAGCATATAAAGAGTGTATAGGCAGCGGAAAATAAAGCATGCAACTTGCAAGAATGTAAAGGGAAGGGTTTGGAGAATTCAAACGCAATTGGAGACACAGATGTTTTTCCCGTGGTTCGGATAGGTGGTGCTATCCTACATCCACGTTGATGGAGACTTCAACCCACGAAGGGTAACGGTCGCGCGAGTCCACGGAGGGCTCCACCCACGAAGGGTCCATGAAGTAGCAACCTTGTCTATCCCACCATGGCCATCGCCCACGAAGGACTTGCCTCACTAGCGGTAGATCTTCATGAAGTAGGCGATCTCCTTGCCCTTACAAACTCCTTGGTTCAACTCCAGAATCTTGTCGGAGGCTCCCAAGTGACACCTAGCCAATCTAGGAGACACCACTCTCCAAGAAGTAACAAATGGTGTGTTGATGATGAACTCCTTGCTCTTGTGCTTCAAATGATAGTCTCCCCAACACTCAACTCTCTCTCATAGGATTTGGATTTTGTGGAAAGAAGATTTGAGTGGAAAGCAACTTGGGGAAGGCTAGAGATCAAGATTCATATGGTAGGAATGGAATATCTTGGTCTCAACACATGAGTAGGTGGTTCTCTCTCAGAACATATGAGTTGGAATTGTGTATGTGTTCTGATGGCTCTCTCCATGAATGAAGAGGAGGTGGAGGGGTATATATAGCCTCCACACAAAATCCAACCGTTACACACAGTTTTCCAATCTCGGTGGGACCGAATCAACAAACTCGGTCGGACCAAAAAGGTAAACCTAGTGACCGTTAGAGATTTTCGGTGGGACTGACATGCAACTCGGTAGGACCGATATGGTTAGGGTTTGGGCATAACGTAATCTCGGTGAGACCGATTACACAAACTCGGTGAGACCGAGTTTGGTAATAAGCTAACCAGAGAGTTGGTCAGGTAAACTCGGTGGGACCGATGTGCTCTTTCGGTGAGACCGAAAAGTTACAAAAAGGAAACCTTGTAGGAGTTTACATTGCAATCTCGGTGGGACCGATTCGCTCTTTCGGTGAGACCAAAAAGTTACGAAAGGGAAACAGAGAGTTTGCAATCCCATCTTGGTGAGACCGAGATCCCTATCGGTAGAACCGAATTGCTAGGGTTTGGCAGTGGCTTATGACAAGTGAAACTCGGTGGCGCCGGATAGAAAGAATCGGTATGACCGAGTTTGGCTTAGGGTTTAGGTCATTTGTGGAAGTGGGAAAGTAGCTGAGGATTTTGGAGCATATCATTAAGCACATGAAGCAAGAGGCTCATTAAGCAACACCGCATCCCTCCTTGATAGTATTGGCTTTTCCTATGGACTCAATGTGATCTTGGATCACTAAAATGTAAAATGAAGAGTCTTGAGCTTTAAGCTTTAGCCAATCCTTTGTCCTTAGCATCTTGAAGGAGTTCCCACAACCTTTAGTCCATGCCTCTCCATTGTTGAAATTGTGCTTTCACCTTGTTTCATCCTTTCGCTGCCGCGACTACGACCAAACTTGGCCCCAGGAACGAGCCCTAGGGCCTAGAGTTATGGGCGCACGGTAGCTTAGGGGAAAATGAGGTTTCACATACCTCAGTCCATAATGGAATGCATGATAAGGGATGAAGAACTTATCTGAAGCTGCAGTCCCCGGCAACCCTGGTTCGCCATGGGTGATTCTTTGCTCTTGCAGCCCCCGGCAATACTGGCTTGCCGGGGGCTAGATGCTGGTCTGTTCCTCTTCTTTTCCTCCCCAAGCGGTTCGGCACAGATACCCGTGTGTCCTGTGAACCAAGGAAGACAAAATAAAGACAAAGAGACGCACACTCGACCTCTAAGCTAGGGGTTAGTCGCCGTTAAGCACTATCAACCCTAACCAAGGACGAGACTCGACCTAGCATGCATGCTATAACTCAGGGCGCCAGCGCTTCATTTACTTATGCTCACGGTCTGCGCCTGGCTTTGTACAAAGGGTTACATGCGTCATCGGCAATGCTTGTACAAAAGGTGGCTTGCCGGGGGGCCCGTCAAGCCGCGCCTCACGGGTAAAACTTGCGAAGATGCTCAATGTTCTAGGAGTTACTCACCAGAACGGCATCTTCGGTCTCCAGGCGGACTGCGCCGGGCCTGGTGACTCGTATTACCCGATAAGGGCCTTCCCACTTTGGCGTAAACTTGTTGTAATTCTTGGACGATTGAACGCGCCGAAGAACAAGGTCGCCTTCCTCAAAGCTTCGGGCATGAACCTTGCGGCTATGGTAGCGGCGTAAGGCTTGCTGGTAGCGCGCTGCTCTCACAGCCGCCCGAAGACGATCTTCCTCAAGGAGCGTTGCGTCATCTTGGCGCAGTTGCTCTTGCTCAAGCTCATCATAAGAGAGTACTCGAGGTGACCCGTATATGTGTTCAGTGGGGAGAACTGCTTCTGCCCCGTATACCAGGGCAAATGGTGTCTGGCCGGTGGCTCGATTTGGTGTTGTTCTGATTGACCAAAGAACCACCGGCAATTCATCAATCCAGCGCCTTCCACTCTTGTGTAGCCTGTCAAAGGTCTTTGTCCTTAAGCCTCGCAGTACTTCAGCGTTTGCTCTCTCAGCTTGACCATTGCTTCGTGGGTGAGCAACGGAAGCGAAACAGACTTTGCTTCCGAGGTCTTGGGTATATTGCATGAAGGTGCGGCTTGTGAACTGTGTACCGTTGTCGGTGATGACCCTGTTGGGTACACCAAAATGACACACTAGTCCCTTGAAGAATTTGACGGCTGACTGAGCTATGACCTTCCTCATTGCTTCCACCTCTGGCCACTTTGTGAACTTGTCGATCGCGACGTACAAGTACTCAAAGCCCCCGACAGCGCGGGGGAAAGGGCCCAGTATGTCGAGCCCCCAGACCGAGAAGGGCCAGGAGAGAGGAATGGTTTGAAGGGCTTGAGCTGGCTGATGAAGCTTCTTTGAATGGAACTGACACGCTTCACACCTGGTGACTAGTGTCGTACTCAGCCATATTGTTTGTCGACACCTCCCTGGGGAAGTGCATCTGGATCACGTACTTGAGGTGCTCTCTGGTGGGCGCGACAAGCAGTACGCCAGCCCCGGCGCCCTGTAAGGAGAAGGCTCCATCAAAGTACATGATCCAGTCGCAACTTGCCTCCTTGCCGGGGAGAGCAGTCTCTTGGGTTTCTTCGTCAGGCGTCGCGGTCCATTCTGCAACGAACTCCGCCAGAACTCGGCTTTGAATCGTCGAGGTACTCTCAAACTTGAGGCCAAAGTTGGACAGTTCCAGTGCCCACTCTATGATCCTTCCCGTTGCGTCAAGATTGTGCAATATCCGTTGCAGAGGGAGGCGAGTGACGACAGTGATTTCGTGCGCCTGGAAGTAGTGACGCAGCTTCCTCGAGGCCTTAAGAAGGCCGAAGAGCAGTTTCTGCACACCGGAGTACCTTGATCTAGCCCCCTGCAGAAGGGAGCTAACAAAGTAGACTGGGTGCTGCATCATCTTCTTCCTTGGCGGCACTCCAACCGGCTTCGTCGTCTCGGCATCGGTGGCATCGGGCTCCGTCGCTGCTATTACCTCATCATCAACTTCTCTCTGCGCCACTAGTGCGGCGCTGACCACCTGGTTCGTTGCCGCCAGGTACAGCAGCAACGGTTCCTGTGGCCTAGGCGCAACTAGTATTGGCGCGGAGGAGAGGTACCTCTTCAAATCTTGCAATGCTGCTTCGGCTTCTGGCGTCCACTCCAGCGGGCCCGCCTTTTTCAAAATCTTGAAAAAGGGAAGGGCACGCTCGGTGGAGTTGGAAATGAACCTGCTCATGGCGGCAACGCAACCAGCAAGCCGACGCACATCCTTGACTCGCTTGGGCGCTTCAATCTGCTCTATAGCTTTGATCTTGTCTGGATTGGCCTCTATCCCACGCTGTGACACAAAGAACCCGAGAAGCTTGCCAGACAGGATGCCGAAGACGCACTTCTCAGGTTCAGCTTGAGATTGATCTTGCGTAGGTTTGCAAATGTTTCTTGTAAATCTGATATGAGGGTTGCCCTGTTCTTGGTTTTGACCACTATATCATCCATATAAGCTTCCATATTTCTATGGAGCTGGGGTTCAAAATCAATCTGGACCGCCCTTGCAAATGTTGAACCATCACTCTTCAACCCGAAAGGCATCCGTATAAAGCAATACGTACCACATGGGGTGATGAATGTCGTTTTCTCTCCGTCTTCCCTTGTCATGAAGATCAGGAGGTAGCCGGAATAGGCATCGAGGAACGACAGCAGGTCACACCCAGCTGTGGAGTCAACAATCTGGTCGATGTGCGGCAACGGGAAGGGGTCTTTGGGACAAGCCTTATTAATATCCGTGTAATCAATACACAGCCTCCACTTCCCATTTGCCTTGCGCACCACCACCGGATTGGCCAACCACGTTGGATGGAGCACTCCTCTTACCAAACCCGCTGCTTCCAGTTTCTAGATCTCCTCTGTGATGAACTCTTGTCGTTCCAAAGCTTGCTTTCTGACCTTCTACTTGACGGGCCGCGCATGAGGACAGACAGCAAGGTGGTGCTCAATCACCTTCCTGGGAATGCCGGGGATGTCGGATGCTTGCCAAGCAAACACATCGACATTCGCCCGCAGGAAGGTGACGAGCGCGTCTTCCTATTTGTCGTCAAGGGTGGAGCTTATGGTAAAAGCTCCTCCCATGCCCTCTTTGACAGAAACCTTCTTGGTTCCCGGCGGTGTGGCCCTGGACTTCTTGTTTCTGTCGGCGGAGCTCTCTGGCACGTCCTCGATGGGAGCGCTACACTCCGAAGAGGTGCGCTTGCCGGAGTGGGTGCCTGAGGTCTCACCGGTCTTCTTCTTTTGCCTTCCCGGGGCTCCAGTGGCAGGAGCAAGCACCTTAGCAGCGGCGGCTGCTGCAACTGCTTGTTGGTAGAGTTGGTCAGCGCAAATTAGCGCATCCTTCTTGTCGGAGGGGATGGTGATGATCGTCACAGGTCCAGGCATCTTCAGGGTGTTGTAGGCGTAATGTGATGCCGCCATGAACTTGGCCAGTGCTGGGCGTCCAAGGATCCCGTTGTAGGGCAAGGGGATCTTGGCAACATCGAACACGATCCTTTCTGTCCTGTAGTTTAGATCACTTCCAAAGGTCACAGGCAGCGTGACCTTCCCCTTTGGTTGACTTCTTCCCGGGTTGACCCCCTGAAACATGCCCGTCTCTTCAAGGTCTCCGTCAGGAATCTGCAATTTCTCGATCAAGGCAGGCGAGATTAAGTTCAGACCGGCCCCGCCATCGACTAGCATCTTTGTCACCTTGAGGTTGCGTATTTTTGGTGAAACCAACAATGGAAAGCACCCGACCGCAGTAGTGCAATCAGGGTGATCGTTAGTGTCAAAAATGATAGTTGTGCTGGACCACTTCAGCGGCCTTCGGGCATCAAACGACGGTTCCGCTGCTGTAATCTCACGCGCCCACTGTTTAAGCTGGCGGTGAGAGGTATGCAGCGAGGCGCCACCATCAACGCACATGGCCTCTGTAGCTTTCTGAAATCCTTGGTCACCAGACTCATCGTCCTCTTCGTGATCATCGTCTTTTGGCTTTTTGTCATGGCCCTGGGCGGGCCTCTCCCGCTGTTTATCCTTGCCACGACGGCCCGCCTGGCCGTCACGCTTCTTGCCGGACCCCTCAGCACCGTCCTGGCCTTTCTCCTTGTCCCGCCTCTCATATTCAGCCCTCTGCTTCTCAGCAAGGAGCTCAACCTGTCGGCAGTTCTGGAGATCATGTACTTTGGTGCGATGGATCTTGTAGTATTGCTTGTCGGAGTTTCCTGGCTTCTCGGCAGCCGCCAAGGCCCAGCAGGCGACACATCCGGCAATTTCCTTGCTGGGGTCATCTGCCTTGGTTTTCTTGGCAGAGCCGGAGTCGCCAGATCCCGCGACGGCAAACACAGCTTCACCTTTGCGCTTCCTATTGCGGCGCCGAGCTTTCCTCGCCGGGGCGGCAGTATCCTCATCTGAGGAGTCGGTTTCCACGCCGGCATCTTCGCCGGGGTACTTCTGTTCCTCTTCAGCTCGGGCACATTTGTCAGCAAGAACATAGAGTTCTGCCACCTCTTTCACCTTGTTCATTGCCAGTTCTTCGCGCATCTTGCGGTTACGCACGTTCTCATGGAACGCGCTGATGATGGCGGCAGGGTGAACATCAGGGATATTGTACTGTACCCGGCTGAACCTTTGTATATACTTGCGCAGACTCTCGCATCCCTTCTGGGGAATGACATGCAGGTCGCTTGCTTGTCCATGGGCTTGGTGACCTCCAGTAAAGGCGCCCACAAACTCATGGCACAAATCCGACCAGGAGGAAATAGAGTCTACTGGCAAGTGCATCAACCACGACAGGCATTGGGTTTAAGAGCCAATGGAAAGTAATTCGCAAGCACCTTATCATCGCAGGCTCCGGCGGCTTGCATCGTGATGGTGTAGATGCTGAGGAACTCAGACGGGTGAGTGTTGCCACTGTACTTTTCGCCAACGTCAGGTTTGAAGGTGCGGTGAGTGGGCCACTGGATCTGCCGCAGCTCACGGGTAAAAGCCGGACAACCTATCTCGTAAGGTAGGCCTCCAGGGCTCTCCGGGGCCGGGTGGTTCACAGCAGGCCCTGCTCGCCTGTCTGACTGGTGGCGCGCTCCGCGCCGGCGCTCGATAGTGGTTCGAGCGTCTTCATGGGCTCGTTCCCGAAGAACTTGGCGCTGGTCACAGTGGGTCCGCGGGTCAGACGATGTTATGGAGATGGCGTCACTCGCGACGTCGCGACAAGCCGACGTCCACGGTACCGGATGGGGAAGAGGTGAATGCACCGTGGTCGCGGCGCCACCGGCTTTTCCACCACTGGTCCACGGGACTCCATCGGAGCGTCGACCTGGGGGCCCAGCCGGACTTGGTTCGTCTTTATTGGCCACTGCAACAAGGCTTCGGATAGTGGCTCTCCATTCGTCGAGTTTCCCCGTGGTGGGAGGAAAGTCGGGAGCAACTGCGCGCGCCAGGGCCTCTGCTGGCGTCGGTGGCAGCGAAACCTGCAAGAATCGCGACGCGCTTCGACTTTTGACCATGTCAGAAGCAGCTCTATCACGACCCCGCGGTCGCATGCCGTTTTCACCAGCGGCTCGGCGAGTGGGTAGGTCTTCTACGTCCCGGGAGTGGTGCTCGGGGCTCTTCCCGCGGCGACGCCTGGGATCTTCGGCGTGATTACGCCGTTCGTCCCGCGCTGCCCGGGAGGAGCGCGCTGTTGACGCCGGCATGGGAGTCTTGGAGGCCCTCGCGTCGCCTTTGGGCGGGGCGGTGATGACCTTGGAAGGCCCCGCTCCACCCGCGAGGGACTTGGCTCCGCCTTTGGATTTGGCGACGTGTGGCCCGTTACCAGGCGCACAAACATCGCCGCCTCCCAAACTCCGGCCGCCGGGATGGTGTTGGTGTTCGCAAGCAGCGCCCCGAGTACTCTCTGCGACCGGCCCACTGCTCGCCCACGTCGGGACGGGCTGTCCGGCTTCCGACTGGCCAACCGCCACCGTTGTCTTGTTCTTGGGCACCATGATGATGAAGAAGCGCCGAACTAACTGCTAAAGCCAATTCTCACAACTGCACTGACCCCCCTACCTGGCGCGCCAAAGATGTCGGTGCGGAACGACACCTATGGGATCACAAGAATCCCTACTACGGTTAGCGGGGCACGGGGTTGTGGGAAGAGCGGATCTAACAGGTAGCCCACAGTTTGTTTATCCAGTTTCGGGCCGCAAGGATGCGTAAAACCCTACTCCTGCTTTGGTGGATTGGATATCTGTGTTCTCGAGCTAGATATGGGGCGTGAGGAGGTCCAAAAAGTTGAATCCCTCTCCTGGTCGCCTCGGGCCTCCTTTTATAGAAAAAGGGGTTGCCACAGTGGCACACAGGAGGTGGAAAGGGTACAGTGATGCGAGGTTATCCCTCGCATTACATGACAAGGCGCATTTAATGCGTCTTGCTTAGGTGTCCTTGCTTTATCGGGGATGGGGGGAGAGGTCTGTCTCATCCGTCGCTACTCCTTCTTGTGTCGACACGCGCCCTGGCCAGCGATGCCTAAGATGCCACATAGGTAGGCAGGCAGCTGAGGTGGCGCAGTGGCGGGTCTTCACGAAGATCTGCATGCCGCCACGCATGTGCCTGCCCAGCTGGTTGGGTCGGCAGCTGCATGCATGTGGTGGGGGAGGGTTAGTCAGCGTGGGCCTGATGGTGGCCCCGCGGATGTCCTCGGTAAGGGCCTTGCCGGGGCCCCGACAAGGGTCTTGTCGAGGCGCCTGCTGTCATCCCCGGCAAGGCGCTTGCCAGGGGCCTTGTGGTCTTCCTCGGCTGGGATCCTGCCAAGGGTTGTCGTCTCCTTAGTGCGTATCTGATCTTGAATGTCTTCACAAAGATCTGCATGCCACCACGGGGATTTCTCCCGAATCCTTGCCCTTTGGGGGTAGTGGACTCAAGGGTGACTTGCTCTATAGGCGCAGGACGAGCCGCCGGGGCAAGGGTCTTGCCGGGGTTGCTAGAACCGTCTCCCAGCAAGGATCTTGCCGGGGGAGTTCGCTTCGTCCCCTTTGCTCTTCGTGGTCTTGGCCTTGGCGTCGTTCTAGTTCTCTTGAGCTTCGATCTTACCCTGGCTCACCTTGCTCGCCTTGCTTGGTGTGGTGGTGCCGGTGGCTCAGACTGCGCGTGCACAGTTATGGGGGTACAAAAAGTGTACCCTTCTTTTTGTGCACCGACACCTATGAAGGAGATGAGGGCTTGATGATCTAGATAGATCCTTCCCTAGATGGTGGCTTTATCCACTAGGGATCTTCTCCAATGGAGGCCTTGTACTCCAATGGAGTCTTCTCTCTCAAGAGGAATCCCTCAAGGGGTGGTACATGAGCTAAGCTCTAATATCTAGATCTATTCTTAGCTAAGTCTAAATGGAGGATGAAGGGGAGTGTACATAGGTCCAAGGGATGAAGGGGTAAGTAGGGACGAGATGGGGATACCAGGGCCAAGCCCAACAGCCACGCACAGGGGGCCCCGTGTGCATGGGGTAAGTGGACCCCATGCGCACGGGGTATACAGAGACCCGACGCATGAGCCCATGCGCATGGGTTCCAGGAGGCCCGTGGGCACAGTACACGCACGTGCGCACAGGGCCTTCAGGACCGCCAGCCTGGGAAGCCCGTGGGCACGGGGTCGGAGGGGCCCGTGTGCACGGGGTCGCCTGGGAGTTGCTGCCTTCTTCTTGGCGCTTCCTTCTCCGCTTCCAGGCTTCCCTCTTGGATGGTGTAGATGTTCTCTTCTTCTTGGACTCCTCCTCGATGAATGTGTAGCTCCGCTCACACCTATGTGTGCACACGAGAGAGGGGTCAAGTAGTATACCATCCTCGAAATGTACAAGTGTACACGTGTAAAGGAGATGATTCACCTTTGTATGTATGAAGTAGATGTGGCACGTATCACTTGCCAAATGGACTCTTGACATGGTGATGTCCATAGGATGCTCCGCATCACCATGGACATGTGCATGGAAGTTTGAGCCCTTGTGCCGTCCTGGTCATTCTTGTGCCAAAACGAGACAGTAGCTTTGGCATGTGCTCCGATTGTAGACCTATCAATGCTATCACCGTTCGTTATAGGTATCCCATTCCACGCCTTGACGATATGCTTGATGAACTTAGTGGTGCCACTATCTTCTCAAAAATTGATCTGAAGAGTGATTACTATCAAATCCGCATACAAGAGGGTGATGAATGGAAAACCGCTTTCAAAACCAAGTTTGGCTTGTATGAGTGGTTAGTCATGCCTATGGGTCTATCGGAAGCACCGGGTACTTTTATGCATCTTATGAATCATGTCTTTCGCCCTTACATTGGTGTGTTTGTTGTGGTCTACTTCGATGATATCCTTGTTTTTAGCAAGTCTCTCCAAGAGCATGTCACCCATGTCCGAACCGTTTTACAAACTCTTCGAAAAGAGCACCTCTATGCTAATATGGAGAAATTCCTTTTTGCCGTTGACAAGCTCGTTTTCTTGTGTTTTGTTGTTTCCTCTAAGGGTGTTCATGTTGATGAGTCCAACATCAATGCTATTAAGACTTGGCCACAACCAACCAACTTGCAACAAGTACGTAGCTTTCTTGGCCTTGCGGGTTTCTATCATCGCCTTGTGAAAGATTTTAGCACCATTGCTTCGGCTTTGCATGCTTTGAGTAAGAAGAATGCGCCTTTTGTTTGGGGACCATCCCAAGATACCGCTTTCAATGAGCTTAAGAATTTGCTTACTCATGCTCCCGTCTTTGCATTACCCAACTTTGACAAACCCTTTGAGATTCATTGCGATGCTAGTGGTAATGGCATAGGAGGTGTGTTAACGCAAGAGAAGTGCCCCATAGCTTACTTTAGTGAGAAACTTTATGGAGCGCAACTCAATTACCCCATCTATGACAAAGAGCTATATGCTTTAGTCCATGTTTTGCTTGAATGGGAACACTATCTTCGTCCTAATGAATTTATCATTCATACCGATCATGAAACGCTCAAGTATCTTAAGGGCCAAACCAAGTTGAACAAGTGTCATGCTAAATGGAGTGAATTTATTGAATCTTTTCCTTATGTCATCAAGTACATTAAAGGTAAGGAAAACATTGTGGTGGATTCCCTTTCCCGCATATGCATGCTTGTTACTCAACTTGAATTGGATGCCATTGGTTTTGAGCATATAAAAGACTTATATGAGCATGATCCTACTTTTGCTACTCCTTATGCCAAGTGTTTGATGCACACTTCTTGGGAACGCTATTACATCAAAGATGGATATCTTATGAGAGCTAACAAGCTTTGCATCCCCGAGTCTTCCCTTCGTTTGTTGCTTTTTTAGGAATCTCATGGGGGAGGCTTAATGGGACATTTTGGACGCGACAAGACTTTCGCCACGCTCTCCAAGAACTATTTTTGGCCCAAGATGTTTCGCGATGTCAACCGCTTCACCAACCGATGCTCTACATGTCACGAAGCTAAGTCCAAAGCTCAATCCCATGGCCTTTAATGCCTCTCCCAATTCCTTATCAACCATGGGAAGACATTAGCATGGGCTTTGTACTTGGATTGCCTAGGACTAGAAATGGAATGGATTCTGTATTTGTCGTTGTGGACCATTTCTCCAAGATGGCACATTTAATTCCTTGCAACAAGATAGACAATGTTTCACATGTTGCTAATCTCTTTTGTAGGGAAATATTGCGTCTACATAGAGTGCCAAAGACGATCGTATTGGACTGCGACGTCAAGTTCCTTAGCTACTTTTGGAAGACCATATGCGCCAAGCTAGGAATCAAGCTATTCTTCTCCACGGCGTATCACCCACAAACCGACAGCCAAATGGAGGTGACCAACCGCACACTCTCCTCTCTACTTCGGGTACTCATCAAGAAGAACATCAAGGAGTGGGAGGAGTGCCTACCTATCGTCAATTTCGCCTACAACCAAGCAGGACACTCAACAACCGGCAAGTAACCCTTCGAGGTCGTCTACGGATTCAACCCATTGTCACCATTGGACATTCTTCCTCTACCACTCCAAGAGCGCATCAATTTGGACGCAAGTGCACGTGTGACTCATCTCAAGAAGGTGCATGAAGATACAAGACATACTATCGAGCACCAAGTACAACAACTTGCGACCAAGCTCAAGATCAACAAGCGCCCATGGTCTTCAACATGTGGTCTCGTGTGGCTACACCTTCGCAAGGACCGATTTCCACAAGAACACAAGTCCAAACTTCAACCACGAGCGGAAGGACCCTTCAAGGTGCTTGCACGCTACAACGACAACGCATACAAGATTGACATTCCACACGACAAGTACTCCGTGAGCGACATCTTCAATGTCAAAGATCTCTCTCCCTACCATGGTGATGAAGAATTTGATCTGAGGACGGATCTTCCCCAAGGGAAGGGAGATGATGCGGAGCATCCCAAGGTCATCCAGATGGACCCAACTACATCTCCTACGACACCACTTGGACCCATGACACAAGCACGTGCAAGAGCTCTCGAAACCGAGGTGACATCTCCCTTCTCACATTTCCACTTCGATGCACATAGACATGGCTACTACCTCAAATGTTGACATTCTGCATACTCAGGTATCAAGGAGTTTGCCATGAAGAATGTAAGGAGTAAGGAGGATTAGAAGAGGAAGATGGGCGTGAAGAAGGGGAAGAAGAAGAAGAGCTGCAGACGAAGCCCCAGCCACCGGACGACCGGCCGCGACCGGACGTCCGGAGCCTGAAGCCCCAGCCAAGCTACAACGAGCGGACGTTTGGCCCAGACCGGACGACCGGCGACACCGCATCGGAGCCAAACGTGTGGAAGTCCGATGCCACCAGACGTCCGGCGACCTGACGACCGGCCCCTTACGGAAATCCGCAACATCCACATCCGAGCCAGAACCAGCGGACGACGGTCCACTACCGGACATCCGGCCGCCCGTGAGCCACCGGACGACCGGCCCCCAGCGGACGTCCGGTACCTGGCTTTGTCTAGTTTCGGTCCCGAAGCCCATGTACCCCCTCCTTTCACCCCCATTTGCACTAAGGCTATAAATAGACCCCCTATTCATCCTAGTTAGGGTTAGCGTTGTGTTAGCTCATTTGTGAGATAGAGCTTCGCTCATCCATATCGGATCTACTCCTTGAGAGAGACCACGTCCCCTCTTCGGAGAAGATCCACCTTGGATTCAAGACCCCTTTACGGGAAGATCCCCTTGTGGATTCAAGACCTCCTCACGGAGAAGAACCGGCTACCCTTTTTATCGTCCCTTGTTGGATTTGGATCGTGTATCTCTTTGTGTTTTGAGGATCTAGCATATGTGTGACCATATCTTGTTGGTTTTAGTGTTTCTCTCGTGTTTCCCCTCGTGATTCCCCTCGTGTTCTTCATGTTCTTCGTGGGATCCACTCCTTTCGTGAAACATTGGCCACATAGGGTTCCACCCTACATCAGTTGCCAACCGCACTGGGGTATGTTTAAGCATATCTTCACTTGTCAATCTCAGTCGGTGAAGAAACCCATCCGACTGACGAAAAGACACATGTGATTCAGATGTGCGGGGGTTTAGGGATCTAGACCAGAGGTAGGAGTACTTTTCCTTCCATTACCCTTCCTGAGTTAGTTCGGGGATGGCAGTCGACCTGGTTCTACTGCAAGGATGTTCCGACTCCTGGTCAGTCGACCGGTCTCCCCCCTTTCACTATGGAATGACTCCGCCAACCTTCTTCATTGACCATGGCTCCCGAGGTGAGAGGCGAGCTGAACCTTCTAGTCGACCAGGTCGTCAACTTAGTCCGAGAGGGGGTGACTGGTATGGATCTGTTGGAGGTGTTCCTCAGTCGACGCATCCAGCTTCTCCAAGCTCAAGACCACCCGATGTGGATGTACTCAAGCCCTGGAGACACCGCTCGGGTCCACCCAGAGGAGGTCGCCGAGGAGACAGTGGCTCAATGGTTGTGAAGCATCACCGGATACAAGGACAACCCCAGAGGGTCCAGGAGAGTTCATACATTCGACATCAACCATGAGCCGGAAGAGGTTATGCTCAACACACCGAGTGCTTTCTTCTTTTAATCAGTTATCGCCCTTACATCCGACTGACTCTTGTTGACTTGCACCTTGCAAATTTACATGAAGATGTATTCGATGCGAAACAGGGAACAGCTCCAGGAAGGAGAGGAGAGTGGCAACTGGCAATCCCCAGATGACAATGAAGATGACAACGACGACTCGGGCGGCATTGAGGAAGTCGACTCGCCGCCCCGCTCAGAATGTCGATCCACACAGTCCCAAGACCCCGCAGGTGGGCGCGACAAGGTAGCTCCTCCAAGCACACAGGTGCAAAAGCGCACTCGGACTTCGTCCCCAGAACCAAATGAAAAGGCTGCTAAGCATCTCAAAGTCGCCCCTTCGAAGCCTCAGAAGTCCTTGCCCAAGATCAAGGTGGATGTTCCTGTTGCTTCTCTGTAAGTGTTATGTTTCTTCTCTTTGTCTTCCATATTTTTATCGACTCATCTGCTTGCTTAACCGAGTGAGTTTTTGGAATTGTCAGTGCGGCTACCTCTGGGGCGTCCATGAATGTTGACAAGGAGCAAGATGACGAGGAGACTGCAGATGTGGCCACTTCACGAGTAGGTACAACTCCACAGACTTGCCCTCACTTTGTCAATTGTTTTGTTGGTCGACTGAACTCTTAAAGTCGAGTGTTTTGTAGCGCCACCGAATATTATTGAACTTCCAGACAACGATGTCCATGAAGACGTGCCTCGGAAGAACACAGGAAGAAAGGGCAGGACTTCGAGCAGGAGGGTGCCTGCCAGCAAAGTGTCTAAGTCATCTCCAGCACTAGAATCAGTCATCCAGCAATCCGGAGATCCAGTTCGGGCTTCTGTTTCATTCGCCGATCCTCTGTCGACTGATCGTCCTTTAGTGTCGACTGCCCAAGTCCTTGCTCCGTCTATGTGACTCCATGCTTCAGATCCCCTTGCCACCTCGTCTGTTCCACAAACTCTTCTCTTCGTTACCCATCACGTCCCAGAGGACCAAGTAAGCGCCGCTAAGGAGGCTATACGCCAAGCAGGCCTTATGATGGAGCAAATGAAGGTGGTGCACGCGGCCAACAAGGCTGACTATGATGCCAGCTCTGCTGTTCAAACCAACATCCAGGTGAGTTGATTTCCGACTGGTCTTTTAGCTTGAGCTTAGGTGTGTTAGGATATGGTACTTGAAAACTGCTGCCTTATTATTCATAAGATGTCCATGGATGAGCATTTTCAAACGTTATGTGCATCTATCATGAACTTGCATCTGTACACCCACTTGGTGTCTTCTTTCGCTTTGTAGATTTTTTAGTTGACTCGCCCAATCTTTGTCGAGTGAACTCTTGAACCAGTGGGGGCACGCCGAGTGCACCCACTGGGTGTAGTCCCCGAGACCGCCGTTGAATGTTTGATTCGGCGGGTGTCTTTCCAAAGTGTTGTTTTGCCACAGGAGTCTCAGAACTTGTTTGTTTGTAGTATATTCCCTCAACTTTGAACAGATCTCGTCGAGTGAACTCTGAGCCAGTGGGGACACACTAAGTGCACCCACTGGGTGTAGTCCCCGAGACCGCGGTCGACTACAGGCAGTTGGCGGTGGCTGAGCGCAAATGTTGTTTGTCGTTTTACTCCTTCCACTCGGACTGGATGGACCATGTCGAGTGGGAAGTCGAACCAGTGGGGGCACTCCAAGTGCACCCACTGGGTGTAGTCCCCAAGACTACTGTTTAATGTTTGATTCAGTAGTAGTCTTTGAGCATGTTTTTCCATAATAAATTGAACTTGTATCTTACCGCTCGGAAGCAATCGATCGTTGATTCTGTCGACTGACGTGTATTAACTGTCGACTGCAGAAATCTAGTGAGCTCGGGGCCTAGTTCGCTGAATTAGAGATGAAACAAATTCAGCTCAACCTTGATCTGGAACTGGCTGAGGAAAATTTGAATAAGGCCGAAGACGAAGCAGCCATCATGAGAGGTAAAATTCTGTCGACTGTTAGCCTTGCCATCCTTTCTTTTCAACCTTTAAACCAAGTGACTTCACTCGAACAGATGTGCGTAGTGAAAATCGTCAACTCCAAGCTCGTCTGAAGAATATTATTTCTTTAGACAAAATGAAGCAGGCTCTAGAGCAGAAGGACCTTGACCTCGCAGCAGCAGAGAAGATGGTGCGGGAGAGAACTGAACTTGCTGACAATAAGCTGGCTACAGTGGGCAAGTTAGAAGAAGAGAACGCCAAGCTAAAAACTTCCGTTGATGAAGCAAACAAAGAAGTCGTGCAGCTGAAGAAGGATAAAGTGTCCTTGACCGACAGAGTCGAAGATCTCACTCGGAGGAGGAACGAATTGGAGACTTATCTGGGAGGCCTTCCAAGAAGATGTTCCTCATGCTCAAAGGTACTTTCCCTTATCCGACTGTTTTGCAACCGCCGACTCATCATATGGCAGTCGACTCATTATTTTTCTGTGCATGCAGAATTCTTTCAAAACTTTGAGGAAGAGACTGGGTGGATTGAGACGAATCTAGACCCCATCAACTCCCTCTCAAGGACGAGGCTGCGATGAACATGCTGCGACTGGAATCTCGACTCGCCAGTGTTATGAACTACCTTGGTCAACTGAAAGTGGCGGTGTCGCAGATCGACACAAAGGTATGGCCAGGTGTGACGTTCCAGAATTACCTCGAGTCTCTGATGACTCGACTCAACAAAATCCCTGGTCGAGTGGAGGCATGGAAGAAGTCATCTGCTCACTGCGGTGCTGACGTGGCTCTGTCTCTGGTCCCTGTTCATTGCAAGGAGGTTAGAGAAGAGAAGCCGACAGCTCTCAAGGTCGCCAACACCAAGAAGCTTCAATTCCAGTCCTTTACATCAAGGCTGCCACTCGCATCGCAGATGGAATCGACCTGGATGAATTCGTCGAGCCAGCTCGCCCTTCTCCTACCAAATGAAAAACTTGATAGCTTGATTTGATTTTCCTCGGGATGCCGAGTGATTTTGTAATCATGAGAACTCTTTCGGGATTGACGCTCGAGTACTTCCACCGGTGGTTCTGAACATTCATGGATTTTATCTGAACTTGGTTTTTTTCTTCCAAATGCAGTTGCTTTGTCTTTATCACCTTTGAGTTTGTTGACTTGAGCGAATTGGGAATAATAACTGAAACTCCGAGTGGAAGGGTCGCTTCCCACTCGGAGTTAACGTTGTAATTGTGGCGTAGCTCTGAGTATAACCAGACGTTGTACTTGTGGTGCAGCTATGAGAACAGCCAATCATTGTATTTGTGGCGTAGCTCCGAGTGAAACCAAACATAGTACTTGTGGCGCAGCTCCGAGAGCAGCCATACGTTGTATTTGTGGCGCAGTTCCGAGTGCAACCATACATTGTATTTGTGGCGCAGCTCCGAGTGCAACCATACTTTGTATTTGTGGCGCAGTCCCGAGTGCAACCATACGTTGTATTTGCAGCACAGCTCCAGGTGCAACCAAGCCTCCGAGTGGGAGGATTGCTCTCCACTCAGAGTAGTTTTGTAACTTAGGTGAGTACGGGGTCACAGCTAAGTCCCCGAGTGGGAGGATTGCTCTCCACTTGGAGTACTTTCGTAACTTAGGCGAATACGGGGTCGCAGCTAAGCCTCTGAGTGGGAGGATAGCTCTCTACTCGGAGTAGTTTTGTAACGTAGGCGAGTTCAGGGTTGCAGCTAAGCCCCCGAGTGGGAGGATTGCTCTCCACTCGGAGTAGTTTTCTAACTTAGGCGAGTACGGGGTCGCAGCTAAGCCCCCGAGTGGGAGGATTGCTCTCCACTCGAAGTAGTTTTGTAACTTAGGCGAGTACGGGATCGCAGCTAAGCCCCCGAGTGGGAGGATTTCTCTCCACTCGGAGTAGTTTTTTAACTTAGGCGAGTGCGGGGTCACAGCTAAGCCCCTGAGTGGAAGGGTTGCTCTCCACTCAGAG
>NC_041386.1:294007199-294097974 GCF_002162155.2 Triticum dicoccoides | reverse complement strand
GAGTACGGGGTCGCAGCTAAGCCCCCGAGTGAGAGGATTGCTCTCCACTCGGATTAGTTTTTTAACTTAGGCGAATCAGATTCGCGGCTAAGCCTCCGAGTGGGAGGATTGCTCTGCACTCAGAGTAGTTTTGTAACTTAGGCGAGTACAGGGTCACAGCTAAGCCCCCGAGTGGGAGGACTGCTCTCCACTCGAAGTAATTTTTTAACTTAGGCGAGTATGTGGTCGCAGCTAAGCCCCCGAGTGGGAGGATTGCTCTCCACTCGGAGTAGTCTTTTAACTTAGGCGAGTACGGGGTCGCAGCTAAGCCCCCGAGTGAGAGGGTTGCTCTTCACTTGGAGTGTTTTTTAAACTTAGGCGAATCGGTTTCGCTGCTAAGCCACCCACGGGGGGATTTGAGCACATATGTTTATGGGATAACAATCATTAAGACACCACAAAAATCTTGTCTTGGATAAGCAAACTGAAGGATTCTTATTACAACTTGTCGATCCAAGTGTTTAGGTACAAAAACAGCGGAGCAGCTCCGCATTCCACGAGCGTGGCTCGTCTTCCTTGGCTATGTTATAGAGGTGATACGCCCCGTTGTGGAGCACCTTGGTGATGATGAAGGGGCCTTCCCAGGCCGGAGCAAGTTTGTGAGGTTGTTTCTGGTGCACTCGGAGCACAAGGTCTCCTTGAAATGCTCGACCACTGACATTTTGGCCATGGAATCGACGCAGGTCTTGTTGATAGATGGTCGACCGGATTAGAACCATCTCTCGTTCTTCATCTAGGAGATCAACTGCATCTTGGCGTGTCTGTTCAGCTTCAGCTTCTGAGAAGAGTTCCACTCAGAGGGTGTTGTGCAGCAAGTCACTCGGAAGCACAGCTTCAGCACCAAACACCATGAAGAAAGGAGTTCGGTTAGTTGACCGGTTGGGAGTTGTTCTCAGTCCCCATAGGACAGATGGCAATTCAGTCACTCAAGCTCTAGTAGCATGCTTGACATCGCACATCAGTCGGGGTTTCATCCCTTGAAGGATCAAACCATTCGCCCTTTCTACTTGCCCATTCGACTGCGGGTGCGCAACAGATGCGTAATTGACTCGGGTGCCTTGGGAAGCACAAAACACTCTGAACTCATCATAATCAAAGTTGGAGACATTGTCTGTGATAATGTTGTGAGGGACTCCATATCTGAATATCCACTACTAGGGAAAACCCTAGCAGTAGCGCGGGTATTTTCCCTATCAGTAGCGTGGGAGGACGCGCTATTGATAAGTCGCTACAACTAACATGTAGCAGTAGCGCCTGTCGTCCCACGCTATTGCTATACATGGCTAGCAGTAGCGCGCTTTAGTGCAGAGCGCTGCTGCTAATATCTGCAGCGCTTTTTAGCAGGAAGCGCTACTGGTAAGGGAGTGCTACTGCTAACTTTGTTCCCCTCGCTACTGCTAGTTTTATTAGTTTCTGTTTTTTCTGCATATTTGTTTTGTATTTGAATAGGCTTTATACAATAATCTTTAGCATATCATACACATACCAATGTAATCATAGCATATACATACAAATAGTCTCATCAAATCATGTCATCATCATAATCATCATCCAACACAAAGTGGTCTCTCGTCATCATATCGAAAATAGCGATACAAGTCTCGATTACTTGCAACTACATTGTCATCCATCTAAACAATGATATACACGAGAAGAGCTATCACTTTGCCTGAACCTAAACTAACTACTGGCTGTCGCTTGGAAACCGGAAACCAGTACACCTGGGCCTGACATTCCGGCCACTCATCATATACTCCTGGCATAGCACTTCTTCGCCATCGATGATCTATACACCTGCATCATCACATGAGTCGATGATATGCAACATATATAGTTGAGCAACATAAATAGACAAACTTGGCAAAAATAGAATCAACATATCATAAGCATAAATAACAAAGTTCATCGTACCTAAAATGCCCTAACTAGAGTGATCTTCTCTAGTCGAGGAGGACGGTTTAATTACATCACAAATAAAGTTTCGTCGTGTATAATTCAAAGTTTCGCCATACATATGGTATGGACTAAACGGACACATTCTCATATATCGACAATCACTCCATGTCGTGCCATCCATCCAAGTCAGGGAGGTAGTCCCCGAGCTTAGTGAAAGGCTTCAGGTCGAGACGCTAAGCGGCTACGCGTGTTCGGATGTCTTCCCGCGACATTTGTCCTTCTTCATAGAACATCCCTGTTTTTCCAACGACCTCCTTCATGATGATTTGGGAAAGTTCGCGCTGGATGTGATAGAACTCAACTCGAAGTCGATGATCCTCGATATCTCCTAAGTTCTTTGCCCATTGCAGAATATGGGCATCGCCGGATGTAGGTGACATGCGAAGGTTCTGGTGATCCTGTCTGTACTCCAGCATGTGGTGTAGGCCATAGAATCCATCATTAATAGAATCACTCAGTTGCTGGTTGCAGCAAAAGTCGGTCTTATGGCCGAAGGCGGGCCTGTCGTCTCTTTTCTTCTTGTCCTTGACCTCTCCACCCCATGCGCTGTAGTAAAGCATAGCACCGTCGAGAACAGACTTGATGTGGGTGTAATCCTTTTTGTTAATGTTCTTCGATGAGTCCAAGTAAAGAGTGTGGGAGTATGGGGGTAGAGGATGATGAGGAAGGCGCACCCGCCGTTGCGCAAAATAAGTACACCTCAAATTAATTAGCCTCCACTGTGCAAATGAATGATTGAAATCAAAGGAAGGATATCCGTGCGGATGACTTACATGGGATGATAAGGCATGAGAATCGCCTCCTTGTCCTTATTGGCGAGCATGAAATTGACGATGTATTCCCTCGTGTATTCACGGTGCTTTGCGCAGACTCCCAAGAAGCCCTCGTGCATGAAGTACGGGTCAGTGACACAGATATGAGGTATCTACAAAACCCCGATGAGGTAGTTCATGTGCAAAGCATAAAGGCGGACAAACGCAAAATCCAGCTTCTTCAAGTGAAACATGTCGAAGATGTAATCGAATCGAAGGAAGAACTTCTCCACGGGGAATGTGTCGACGTACGACAATCCCCGCGACACGTTAACCACATAGAGTGGGTATCCTAGATTTTTTGAGGCGATGATGCCTATCTCTATCCGCAGCACATCATCATGAAGTCTCCTTAAATCATCGAATCTGGCCCCTAGTGCTGCTTCGGGTAGGATTGGTTGACCGGAGATATGCCATTTTGCCGCACCGGGGATATCTATACGGTCTTGAACCCGAGGCTGCTGAGGCGGCTGGATCATAGAAGCAGCTTTTTTTCCTTTCCTCGGTCTCTTCCTAGACTTCTTTACTACCGAAAACTTGTCCATAATACGTTCAGACTCCGGAGGCAGCAATTCAGGCACCGACTCATGACGCTCAAACCCTGAGTAGGCGCCAGTATTGACATATTGTTGAGTGTCATCCTCATCCTCATCCTCATCTATGGTGACATCACCAGCGACTAATGGAGTAGGCTAGGTGTTGATGTTCATAACTAACTGCATGCTCGTGGGTGTGCTCCCGGCCGCCTACAGACGAAGCAAACTCTTTGGCCACAACAGGACCCACCCATTGCAACAATCTCGAAGCCACCGCGGGGTCTCGTCGTCATCCCGCACTAGTACCAGAGGAGCCAAATTCTCGTGGCCCGGTTTGACACTGGCCACGGAAACCTTGAAGACTTCCGAGGGGATCGGCCGGCTGTGGAACAATGGTTCCTTCGGCTCCATTATCGTCGCCTTCCCCATGTCCACCTTCTGGTGGGCGATGGTGTACAATATGGTGTACGGGGTTTCGTCGGCCCGCAAAGAAAAGTCTGTGATGTGAGACATCCGGAAGGCAACGAAAATGGTACATTATATATCTATTGAAGGGGACTGGTGTGACAGATACCGTGAGGGCGTCGAGCCCAGCCAAAGACGAAGCACCGCCGAGCATGTCCGGTGCCGGAGGCAGTGTGGGAGCAGGTGCGGGAGCCGGTGAGGGAGCCGGTGCGGGAGCAGGTGCAGCTACAGGTGCTGGTGCAACGCTAGTCGAGCTGCTCCTGAGGAAGTCAGCAAGGGGAAAGTCTGCTACATTTTTTTCTTCTGAATTTTGCCTGCTCCAATTTAAAACAGCAGGAACCAAGGTAGTATACATATCTACAAGCACCTATTTTGCGGCAGCTACCGTTGTTGCGACTGTCTCAGATGATTTCATTTCAACTGCAATCTCAACCTTCTTGTCGATGTTTTCTTCAGTTAACCTCCGTCTTTCTTTTCTCTCCTCCGTGGTCTCACAGCAGTACTTCTTCCATGTGGCGCCGTCTCCGACACCGTGCACGCATCCATACGACGGTCGAGTCTCCACCGGGAGTCTTTTCAACATGTTCAACGCCCGATTGAATGGAGTGTCCCACTTGGGCCTCACCAACGCCTCGGACGGCGAGTTGCTTTCGGCCGCAATCATGTGCTGCTCTCTCTGCAAAAGGCACAAGGATCATTTACAAACATGACTAACATGTAGTCGAATTGATCAGAAACTAAAATTACCGGCAGTCTCATGAACTCCATCGTGACCGCGTTCTTCTCGAAAACCTTCTTCACTGGGTCCCAATGGTGCCGGGCCCTAAGGACGTCATGCTCCTGCGGGACGGTGAACTCCGCCAAGGGGTCTGGGATGCCCAAACTCGTCCTCCTTGGCCCATATGGACCTCTTCCCGTTGTAACCACGGCTTCCGAGGTGGTGGCACCCAATGTTCTTCTGTTGAAGCCCCTTCATGTACTTTGACTTTTTTAGCAGCTTCGGCCTCGCAAGCCACATTGAATATTTCAAAGTGCTCTGTCGTGATTGTTGGTTAATCCTTTACAATCTCGGAGTCGGGTTCCTTTTCGTTGACGATCCGATCTTTCACCCTTGCTTTCCAGGCGGCCAACGCGTCGCTAAACTTGCTCATGGCATGTTTGTTTATCTTCTTCATTATCGGGTCCTTATCTAGATCTTTATAATCCTTTTCATTCCAGCCCGGGAACAAGAATATCTGGTGCAGCTTCTTTTGGAGGGAGGGCCTCATATTATCTATCTTGTTTAGTTTCTCATCGTTGATGGTGGCGGTTGTCCGTATGATGCAGCCGTACGCGCTTCCTCTGGCGTGTTTGGCTCAAAATTGCCGTCGTACACCTCCGTGACCACCAGTCTAGTAGTCCTGAGCTTGTTAGGAAGCCATCGCCTCTTTGCTTTCGGTTCTATACCGGCTCTTCTAGTCTGGGCGCCGGTCTCAGTCTCAGTGCCGGTCTCGATGCCGGTCTCGGTCTCAGTGCCGGTCTCGATGCCGGTCTCAGTCTCAACGCCGGTCTCCGTCCCAGTGCCGATCTCGATGTCGGTCTCAGTCTCCGATGTGACAGGTGGACCCAGCAACATCAACTGTTGATCGTCGGCTTCCCTCAAAAATTCCTCTGCCGCCAGGTACACGTTTTCGCAGTCACCAGAACCCTATCCTTCATCGTTGCTAGCCATGTTTCCTACGATTAAATCTAGTCAATTAATTCTAGACCTAATAAAATGAATAATGACATAAAAAGGCCTATGCTTTACAGGAACGTTGACTCCTTCCCGGTGCCGCAAATTGCGGGCACTCGATATGTCCTAGTTTGTAGCACAAGTCATGCCGAAATTCAGGGAAAATTTTGGCATGACCTTTGCTAAAAAGTGGACAAATCGAGCACCTGAAATTTTTTGAAACGGAAATGAATCAACATTCTAGAAAAACATAGGCCACCCGAGCTTCATTCCCTGGAACAACAAAAGGCCACATGGGCACAATCGAACCACACTTCAATGAAAAGATATAACATGACTAACCGGGCCACAATCGAAACACACTTCCCTGGAAACAACAATAATAGTCTAGGAAGGATCATCTTGAAAATAAAACTTGCCTAAATTATTTTCCCAGAAAAATAGTGGTCTTTTCAAAAATCAAAAACCTTTGCAAAATGACCTCACTAAACACTTCTCTGCCTAGGATAGAACCCAAATTTTGTTCCAGCTATTCCTCTCTCTCTCTCTCACACACACACACACACATTCTTTTCTCTAACGCTTCTCTGCCTAGGACAGAACCCAATTAAATTGCGAAGGAACTCCATTTCTCTAACCCTTCTGACCTAATGCCCTAAAATAAATTTTTCCTCTAACCTAGCGAACCTAGTTAACCTAGCTTGTTAACCTAACGAACCTAGCTATTTAACCTAGTTAGTTAACCTAGTTAACCTAGATAATTAACCTAATTAAACTAGTTAACCTAACTAGTTCTCTGTCAAAGCCCTAACTAAATTTTTGCACTAACCTAGATAATTAACCTAATTAAACTAGTTAACCTAGCTAGCTAGTTCTCTGTCCAATGTTTGTGCTATGCATGAGAGAGAGAGGAGGGGTCGGGGCTTACAGAGGATGGCTCCGGTCGTGGCGAGTGAGGCAGTGGTGGCAAGGAAGGCAGGGGCGTCACCGGTGACGGAGAGGGAGGCAGTTGTGGCGATGAAGGTAGAGCGTCGAGGGTGGCTCCGTTGGCGCCAAGGGCAGCTCCGGTGGAGTTGATAAGGTCGTGTGGCTTCGGTGGCGTCGACGGCGTGCGGCTCTGGTGGCTCCGGGGGCATTGACGTTGGTAGGAGAGGTCGGCGAAGTAGGGCAACGGCAAATTGGGGAGACGGCGGTGAAGTGGAGCGAGAGATTTGGGGGAGAAGTGGTGGCCGGGGGGAAACCGCTTTTGGGTTAAGTCAAACTTAGCGGTAGCGCGTTTCTGTAAAAGCGCTATAGCTAAGTTAGCTATAGCACTTTTCAGTAAACGTGCTACAGCTAAGCTATGTATTTTCCTTTCCTTTTCTTATTTCCTTTTCTCTTTCTATAGCGGGAGTCTAAACAAGCACTACTGCTAAGTTATCTATAGCGCCTGTGATGAACAGACACTACTGCTATTCCTTTCTCCTTTTCCTTTTTCATTTATTTTTCTTTACATTCTATTATTTTTTTCTTTCTCCTTTTTTCATTTCTTTCATTTCCATTTACTTTTCTATTTGTTTTTCATTTATTTTTCTTTTCATTAACAGTAGCACGTTTCGCAGTAAACGCGCTGCTAAAATAAACTTAGCGGCAGCGCTCTTTCTAGAAGACCGCTACTACTATATGTAGCATGTCGGCTTAGTAGTGAGAATTTTAGTAGTAGCGCTTTTAAAAGGAGACGCGCTACTGCTACATTTGTGTATGTCGTGCGTTTATCCAGCACGTGCTACTGCTATTTAGTAGTAGCGCCCTTTTTTATCAAGCGCTACTGCTAAAGTTCTGTGTATAAGGTTTTCCCTGTGTATAAGGTTTTCTGTGTATAAGGTTTTCCCTAGTATAAAGTTCTGTTTTATCAAGCGCCACTCCTTGATAGAATCGTTAAAGGTTCCCGTTGGCCATATGACGTTGGTCATCTTGCTCACCATAGCGCCCACACAATCGGCATGCTCGTTGCCCACCACCTTGGGCTTCACATTAAAAACCTTCAGCCATAAACCGAAGTGCAGTGAAATGCGGAGAAAAGCCTCGCACACGACGATGAACGTCGAAATGTTGAGGAAGGAATTGGGGGACAGATCATGAAGATCGATCCCATAATAATACATGGTGCCACGGACGAACGGGTGGAGGAGAATCCCTAGCCCGCGGACAAAGTGAGGAAGGAATACAACCCCCTCGCGGGGATCCAGAGTGGGCACGATCTGTCCCGCCGTCGAGAGACGGTGGCTGATTTTCTTGGCCAGATACCCGGCCTCCCGAAGCTTTTTTATATCCTTCTCTCAGACGGTAGAGGCCATCCATTTGCCTCCTGCTCCGGATCCGGACATCTTTGGAAGACCTTTTGTGGGCAGAGAAGGTGAACGCTTGGGCGCTGGAGCCTGAGCAGAAGGGAATGAATCGGGAAGAAGGCGTGGGTGAAAAGAGTGAATCCTTGTCCCTTTATAAGGGCGGAAGAGGCGATGCGCCTCCCCACTCACCTGGTAAAACCTCTTATTCCCCAAGCGCCGTAATTGATGGCGCGGTTGGGTTACCCACATCCGTATTGGTGAGAATCCCGTGATAGGGGGAGACGATCTCTGCTTCGACAAGACGTGTCAAGAAAACTGCCTCATGATATGTGCAGTGCTGGTTGAGAAAAACAGTTCGAATAATGACTGGGCCATGACATGATGTCATGTTGCTAAACGTGTCAGCAGATTAGATTTGTGGAAATATTATTCTCTCTACGGTGGTATGTGGAACTTGTTTTGCAGAGCCGGACACTATCCTTGTGTTCAAAATCTTCTATGGAGTATTTGGAGGAAGAACCCGCCTTGCAATGCCGAAGACAAATCTACGCGCCAGACTCATTGTCATTGAAGCTTGGTTCAGGGGCTACTAAGAGAGTCCTAGATTAGGGGGTCTCTGGACAGCCGGACTATATCCTTTGGCCGGACTGTTGGATTATGAAGATACAAGATTGAAGACTTCGTCACGTGTCCTGATGGGTCTTTCCTTGGCGTGGAAGGCAAGCTTGGCAATACGGATATGTAGATTTCCTCCCATGTAACAGACTCTGTGTAACCCTAGCTCCCTCCGGTGTCTATATAAATTAGAGGTTTTAGTCCGTAGGACAACAGACAATCATACCATAGGCTAGCTTCTAGGGTTTAGCCTCTACGATCTCGTGGTAGATCAACTCTTGTAATACTCATATCATCAAGATCAATTAAGTAGGACGTAGGGTATTACCTCCATCAAGAGGGCCCGAACCTGGGTAAACATTGTGTCCCCCGCCTCCTGTTACCATCTGCCTTAGACGCACAGTTCGGGACCCCCTACCCGAGATCCGCCGGTTTTGACACCGACACTCATCCCACTTGATTTGGAAGACGATGTTGTTGGTGTTGAAGAGGTGCGACAGGTGCAGCGGGTGGTGTAAGACGTGCGAGCAATTCATTAAACTTGTTATCGAGCTTTGTTTCGAACGCCTTCTCAATGCCATCTATCTTCTCCATGGCCTCTTCAAATCTATTTAGCACATCTTCCCCCTGTCCAGTCATCATTTGCTGAAACTTATCATGTAACTCTTTGTTTGTCATGTTCTCCCAGTCAGTCTCGTCGGCTTGTGATCCTTCCATGGTTAGCAACAATAGAAACACACAATAATATGATCCTACAGACTACTAGGAAGTGATGGACAGTCACCAATCCATCAAGCGAATCTCAAATTCTTACCAGTTCTTACGAAGCAGCAGGTGGTGATCGGAAGTCGTCGTAGTCAAAACTCTCAAAGCTTGGATAGAACGATTACCAGGGAGAGTCAAACGCACGACGTAGATGTATGTGGAGCTTTGAAGCCCTATAATATGGTAGCAAAAAGGGTCAACAATAATCAATTCATAGATTCAAAGTTGAATAAACGCTCAACGACGGTACTGCGCTGGTCCTAGGCTAGACCGTACTAGAGACGCTAGCCTAGAACACGAACAAAATCATGGCGTGACACATAAACAAGGGAGGAGCACTCTCTGAAAAAAATTCACTTTTTTCCTATTTTTATTTTGCTCCGCAATTTTTTTCAAGAAAGTCTACAAATGGTCCAAAAACTGGCTAGCCAGAATTTTCCAGACTATTTTTTTTGAGTTTGGAACTATTTTTCTACTACGGGTAGCACGGAATTTTTGGAGTCCTACTCTATCACGACTCGAAGCATCGCGTGATCTGAAACTCGAAAACAAAGCAACAAATACTGGACTTGGACTAGGAATGGTAGCGTAAATGAATCTGGTGGTACTCGGACTAGTGGCGGCGATGAATCTGGTGGAACTCGGACTGGTGGTTGTATATGGCGATGGTATATCTAGACTCAGATTGGTGGTTGTATATGGTGATGGTATATGTGGACTCGGATTGGTGGTTGTATATGGCAGCAGCGATGTATATGGTGGGGTGGTGGCATATGGCAATGATGATAACGATGGTGCAGCGGCAGCATGACAACCTTTGAACAGAACTCGAAACTCTAAGGGACTAGACGCTAAGACCAGCAACTCGACACGACGATATAACCGCAAATTCAACAAAGCAAAACTCTAAAAATACTATGCAAAGGCTCAGATTGGTTCGAATATGATGAACTAACCCTAATTTGTTTGGCTTTTTTCGTGGACTGTAGGTAGGAAGAACAGACTCGATCTAAACTACGAAAAACTGTAAAATCTCACCGAGCAACCTCGAGCTCTGATACCACTTGATAGAGGCGAGGGGCCCGATCTTTCGATGAGATGGTGGCTATCGTTTTGGTGGAAGTCGACTTTGATGATCCGACTATGAACGTGCGAGGACGTTGCGCCTTAGCAATCATAAACCAACTCCGAGAGGTTATTGACCACGCCGGAGCACGATCAACCTGACCACGATGGTCTATTTCCTGCAAGCAACGAAGAGCAAGCAAGAAATTGAATTTGCAATCTGGATATTGAGAATATAAGAGGAAAGCTTTATTGATGAAGGTGGGGTTCTGTGACGTCTTGGTCTGGTTGTTGGACACAAACGAAGTACGCGAAGTTGTAGCTATGGCGAACTTTTAATCTAAACAAAACCCAAAGTCTAAACGGCGCCCTAAGGGCTGTATATATGGAGGAAGAGGGGGAAATTTCGTGGCCCTTGGAGGAGGGGTCCGAAACCAACCCTAACTCTTGTTTCCCCACACATACGAACTCTAAAAATAGCCTATACTTAAGTATTTCGAAAATACATGGGCCTGGCCCAATAATAAGGTAACGCAGCACCTAGAATAGCCTCTGGAGAAATTTATGAAGTGGCATCTTGTATATTTCGTCCAAGGCGTCATGCACTCCTTATGGTGGCTTCAAAGTCCTGAAATCATCCATTGGAACTCCGTTCTTGATCCCCTTGCGCATGCCATCATCTCCATGCTTGGTCTTGCTCCAGTGTTCATCCCTCTTATCCATGCCAGGCCCTACATTTGTAAGAAAAACAAATGTATCCAATTTAGGCAGCATCATATTCTCATGAACATTAGAATCATTACCAATAAAACAGAAGTACCTCATAATTTAATTAGCGTGCGTGAGCTCTAGTAATTGGTCCAGTAAGTATAGCAACAGGGGCTGTGGGTGTAACAATGGTATTGATGTCCTTATCATACAACCACAGATCTGCTGTGGATTCTGTTGCGTGACTGGGAGACAGCTGAATTTTTCTCCCCTGCCGCTCGGAGCAGCGCTCGGATTTGCAACAAACCTCTACCAGCTTTCGAGCGAGATGGCTGAATCGACTCTGCTATGCGGGTTGCAGCTGCAAGATTCTAGATCGATGTACAGTATACCTGAGGTTCAGGCGGAAACAATTGTCTATGTCGTTGACTGGATTCAGGGACTTGACGACGGGCGCACTTGTCGGGTGAATGTCGGAGATTCTCCAATCGCGCACACTCAGCCAAGGTGGCTAGACGCACGGCCTCCAAGGCCCGAGCCTCGGAGGTCTCCCCAACAATGGGGGTGTGGAGCGCCTCCACGTTGCGATGATGTAGCTCATCCCTCTGCTCCGAAGTGAGGGCTTCAGGGTGATATTCGTCGTGACCACGCGACAGGCCGCCACCGGCACCACCAATATGACGGAATCCAAGAGGGATGCGCGGAGTGTTTACCATGAGGACTTCCGCCGTGGGGTCGCTGCTCCCGCACTCGGAAAGAGTCTCCGCAGAACCATTTGATAGGTCAAATAGTCCATAGAGATTTTCACCGGGCACAATTGCTGCGACTTGAGGGGTGGCCGACTGGCGGGCCACCGCATGTTTCACCCAACGCTGAAGCAGCGATTGACCAGATATTTTGCGACGGTGTACAACTAGAAGGGCGGACGGCATTGGAGCTGACCGATACTAGGTCAACGGCTGCCGCAAGAGGATGCCACAGGCACTCGCACGGAAGTGCGCGGCACCAAGGATGGGAAGGGCCTTGACATCGAGGGGGGCCTCTTGGAGCCAGGCAGAGTCGTCGGCGATGAAAACAAGTGCGTCGAGACGGATCTCACGGCCCAAGGCCAAACCACCGCCAGAAACCATGTTGATGGAGATCGGAAAAACTACAACCTCACCAGAAGTCGCTAAGACAACCGCCCCATGGTGGGTGCCAACTATCGTGTGAGCAAGTTTGACAGTAAGAGTAGGGGGTACGTAGGAGGAGGCAAGGTCCTAACTACGGCGAGGTTGTCCATGCAAGGTTTACGAGTTCAGGCCCTTCTCGGAGGAAGTAACAACCCTACGTCTCGGTGCCCAGAGCCTTGGTCAAATGGATATGCGTGAAAGTTACAGGGGGTACAAACCCTTGTGTCAGAGGAGGGGGTGGCTTATATAGAGTGCGACGAACCCCTCCAGCCCTCAGTTACACATGGTTCAATGTACATTAAGACAGGGCGTTACTGGTAACGCTAGCCATGAAGGACTATAAATGATCTTTAAGACTACGGAGTGAACGCCTTCTCAATGCCATCTATCTTCTCCATGGCCTCTTCAAATCTATTTGGCACATCTTCCACCTGTCCACTCATCATTTGCTAAAACTTATCATGTAACTCTTTGTTTGTCATGTTCTCCCAGTCAGTCTCGTCGTCTTGTAATCCTGGTTAGAAGCAATAGGAACACACAATAATATGATCCTACAGACTACTAGTAAGTGGTGGACAGTCACAAATCCGTCAAGCGAATCTCAATGTCTTACAAGTTCTTACCAAGCAGAAGGTGGTGATCGGCACTCGTCGTAGTCAAAACTATCAAAGCTTGGATACAACGATTACCAGGGAGAGTCAAATGCACGACGTAGATGTATGTGGAGCTTGGAAGGCTTATAATATGGTAGCAAAAGCGTCAGCAATAATCAGTTCAGAGATGCAAAGTTGAATAAACGCTCAACGACGATACTGTGCCGGTCCTAGGCTAGGCCGTACTAGAGACGCGAGCCTAGAACACGAACAAAATCACGGCGCGACACGTAAACAAGGGAGGAGCACTCTCTGCTTTTTTTTTCTTTTTTTCACTTTTTCCTCTTCTTTTTGCTCCGCGATTTTTTTCGAAAAAGTCAACAAATGGCCCAAAAACTGCCTAGCCAAAATTTTCCAGACTATTTTTTTTGAATTTGGAACTATTTTTCTACTGCGGGTGGCACGGAATTTTGGGAGTCCTACTCTGTCACGACTCGAAGTATCACGTGATCTGGAACTCGAAAACAAAGCAACAAATACTGGACTCAGACTAGGACTGGTAGCGGAGATGAATCTGGTGGTACTCAGACTGGTGGCGGCGATGAATCTGGTGGAACTCAGACTGGTGGTTGTATCTGGCGATGGTATATGTGGACTCGGATTGGTGGTTGTATATGGTGATGGTATATGTGGACTCGGATTGGTGGTTGTATATGGCAGCGGCGATGTATATGGTGGGGTGGTGGTATATGGCAATTGCGATGACGATGGTGCGGCGGCGGCGTGACAACCTGTGAACAGAACTCGAAACTCTAAGGGACTAGATGCTAAGACAGGAACTCGACATGATAATGCAACCGCAAATTCAACAAAGCAAAACTCTAAAAACACTATGCAAAGGCTCAGATTGGTTCGGATATGATGAACTAACCCTAAATTTTTTGGATTTTTTTGTGGACTGTAGGTATGAAGAACAGACTCGATCTAAACTACGAAAAACTGTGAAATCTCACCGAGCAACCTGGAGCTCTGATACCACTTGATAGACGCGAGGGGCCCGATCTTTCGATGAGATGGTGGCTATCATTCTGGTGGAAGTCAACTTTGACAATCCGACTATGAACGTGCGAGGACGTCGTGCCTTAGCAATCGCTAAACCAACTCTGAGAGGTTATTGACCACGCCGGAGCACGATCAACCTGACCACGAGGGTCTATTTCCTGCATGCAACGAAGAACAAGTAAGAAATTGAATTTGCAATCTGGATATTGTGAATATAAGAGGAAAGCTTTATTGATGATGGTGGGGTTCTGTGACCTCTTGGTCTGGTCGTTGGACACAAACAAAGTATGTGAAGTTGTAGCTATGGCGAACTTTTAATCTAAACAAACCCAAAGTCTAAACGACGCCCTAAGGGCTGTATATATGGAGGAAGAGGGGGAAATTTTGTGGCCCTTGGAGGGGTCCGAAACCAACCCTAACTCTTGTTTCCCCACACATACGAACTCTAAAAATAGCCTATACTTAAGTATTTCGAAAATACATGAGCCTGGCCCAATAATAAGGTGACGCAACACCTAGAATAGCCTCTATATGAAATTTATGAAGTGGCATCTTGTATATTTCGTCCAAGGCTTCATGCACTCCTTATGGTGGCTTCAAAGTCCTGAAATCCTCAATTGGAACTCCGTTCTTGATCCCCTTGCGCTTGCCATCATCTCCATGCATGGTCTTGCTCCAGTGTTCATCCATCTTATGCATGCCAGGCCCTTCATTTGTATGCAAAACAAATGTATCCAATTTAGGCAGCATCATATTCTCATGAACATTAGAATCATTACCAATAAACGAAAGTACCTGATAATTTAATTGGCGTGCGCGAGCTCTAGTAATTGGTCCAGTATGTATAGCAGCAGGCGTTGTGGGTGTAACAATGGTATTGATTTCCTCATCATACAACCATAGATCTGCTGTGGATTATGTTGCGCGACTGGCAGAAAACTGAATTTTGCTCCCCTGCCGCTCGGAGCAGCGCTCGGATTTGCAACAAACCTCTATCAGCTTCCGAGCGAGATGGCTGAATCGACTCCGCTATACGGGTTGCAGCTGCAAGATTCTAGATCGATGTACGGTATACCTGAGGTTCAGGCGGAAACAATTGTCGATGTCGTTGACTAGATTCGGGGATCTGATGACGGGCGCACTTGACGAGTGAATGTCGGAGATTCTCCAATCGCGCACACTCAGCCAAGGTGGCTAGATGCACGGCCTCCAAGGCCCGAGCCTCGGAGGTGTCCCCAACAATGCGGGTGTGGAGCACCTCCATGTTGCGATGATGAAGCTCGTCCCTCTGCTCCGAAGTGAGGGCTTCAGGATGATATTCGTCGTGACCACACGACGGGCCGCCGCCGGCACCGCCACTGCGACGGAATCCAAGAGGGATGCACGGAGTGTCTACCATGAGGACTTCCGCTGTGGGGTCCCTGCTCCTGCACTCAGAAAGAGTCTCCGCGGAACCAGTCGAATAGTCCGTAGAGAGATTCACCGGGCTCAATTGCCGCGACTTGAGGGGTGGCCGACTGGCGGGCCACCGCAAGTTTCACCCAACGCTGAAGCCATGATCGACCAGATCTTTTGCGATGGCGTACAGCTAGAAGGGCGGATGGCGTTGGAGCCAACCGATACTGGGTCAATGGTTGCCGCAAGAGGATGCCATAGGCACTCGCACGGAAGTGTGCGTCACCAAGGATGGGAAGGGCCTCGACGTCGAGGGGGGCCTTTTGGAACCAGGTGGAGTCGTCGGCAATGAAAACGAGCGCATCGAGACGGATCTCGCGGCCCAAGCCCAAACCACCGCCAGAAACCATGTTGATGGAGATCGGAAAAACTGCAACCTCACCGGAAGTCGCTAAGACAACCGCCCCATGGTGGGTGTGACCTATCGTGTGAGCAAGTTTGACAGTAAGAGTAGAGGGTACGTAGGAGGAGGCAAGGTCCTAACTACGGCGAGGTTGTGCACGCAAGGTTTACGAGTTCAGGCCCTTCTCGGAGGAAGTAACAACACTACGTCTCGGTGCCCGGAGGCTTGGTCAATTGGATATGCGTGAAAGTTACAGGGGGTGCGAACCCTTGTGCCTGAGGAGGGGGTGGATTATAGAGAGTGCGCCGAACCCCTCCTGCCCTCTGTTACACAGGGTTCAATGTACATTAAGACAGGGCGTTAATGGTAACGCTAGCCATAAAGGACTATAAATGATCTTTAAGACTACGGAGTGAACACCTTCTCAATGCCATCTATCTTCTCTCTGGCCTCTTCAAATCTATTTAGCACATCTTCCACCTGTCCACTCATCATTTGCTGAAACTTATCATGTAACTCTTTGTTTGTCATGTTCCCCCAGTCAGTCTCGTCGGCTTGTGATCCTTCCATGGTTAGCAGCAATAGAAACACACAATAATATGATCCTACAGACTACTAGGAAGTGATGGACAGTCACCAATCCGTCAAGCGAATCTCAAATTCTTACAAGTTCTTACCAAGCAGCAGGTGGTGATCGGTAGTCATCGTAGTCCAAACACTCAAAGCTTGGATAGAGCGATTACCAGGGAGATTCAAACGCACGACGTAGATTTATGTGGAGCTTGGAAGGCTTATAATATGGTAGCAAAAAGGGTCAGCAATAATCAATTCAGAGATGCAAAGTTGAATAAATGCTCAACGACGGTACTATGCTGGTCCTAGGCTAGGACGTACTAGAGACGCGAGCATAGAACACGAACAAAATCACGGCGCGACACATAAGCAAGGGAGGAGCACTCTCTGAATTTTTTTTCTTTTTTTCACTTTTTTCCTCTTTTCTTTGCTCCGCAATTTTTTTCCAAAAAAGTCTACAAATGGTCCGAAAACTTCCTAGCCAAAATTTTCCAGACTATTTTTTTGAGTTTGGAACTATTTTTCTACTGCGGATAGCACGGAATTTTGGGAGTCCTACACTATCATGACTCGAAGTATAGCGTGATTTGGAAATCGAAAACAAAGCAACAAATACTGGACTCGGACTGGTAGCGAAGATGAATCTGGTGGTACTCGGACTCGTGGCCGCGATGAATCTGGTGGAACTCGGACTGGTGGTTGTATATGGCAATGGTATATCTGGACTCGAAATGGTGGTTGTATATGGCGATGGTATATGTGGACTCGGATTGGTGGTTGTATATGGCAGCGGCGATGTATATGGTGGGGTGGTGGTATATGGCAATTGTGATGACGATGGTGCAGCGGCGGCGTGACAACCTGTGAACATAACTCAAAACTCTAAGGGACTAGATGCTAAGACCAGCAACTTCACACGATGTTGCAACCGCAAATTCAACAAAGCAAAACTCTAAAAACACTATGCAAAGGCTCAGATTGGTTCGGATATGATGAACTAACCCTAATTTTTTTGGCTTTTTTCATGGAGTGTAGGTATGAAGAACAGCCTCAATATAAACTACAAAAAACTATAAAATCTCACCGAGCAACCTGGAGCTCTGATATCACTTGATAGAGGCGAGGGGCCCGATCTTTCGATGAGATGGTGGCTATCATTTTGGTGGAAGTCGACTTTGATGATTCGACTATGAACATGCGAGGACGTCGCGCCTTAGCAATCGCTAAACCAACTCCGAGAGGTTATTGACCACGCCGGAGCACGATCAACCTGACCACGAGAGTCTATTTCCTCCAAGCAACGAAGAACAAGCAAGAAATTGAATTTGCAATCTGGATATTGCGAATATAAGAGGAAAGCTTTATTGATGAAGGTGGGGTTCTGTGACGTCTTGGTCTGGTCGTTGGACACAAACGAAGTACGCGAAGTTGCAGCTATGGAGAACTTTTAATATAAAAAAATCCAAAGTCTAAACGACGCCCTAAGGGCTGTATATATGGAGGAAGAGGGGGGAATTTCGTGGCCCTTGGAGGAGGGGTCTGAAACCAACCCTAACTCTTGTTCCCCCACACATACGGACTCTAAAAATAGCCTATACTTAAGTATTTCGAAAATACATGGGCCTGGCCCAATAATAACGTGACACAACACCTAGAATAGCCTCTGGACGAAATTTATGAGGTCGCACCTTGTATATTTCGTCCAAGGCTTCATGCACTCCTTATGGTGGCTTCAAAGTCCTGAAATCATCAATTGGAACTCCGTTCTTGATCCCCTTACGCATGTCATCATCTCCATGCTTGGTCTTGCTCCAGTGTTCATCCCTCTTATCCATGCCAGGCCCTACATTTGTAAGACATATGTATCCAATTTGGGCAGCATCATATTCTCATGAACATTAGAATCATTACCAAGAAACGAAAGTACCTGATAATTTAATTGGCGTGCGCGAGCTCTAGTAATTGGTCTAGTATATATAGCAGCAGGGGCTGTGGGTGTAACAATGGTATTGATGTCCTCAGCATACAACCATAGATCTGTTGTGGATTCTGTTGCCCGACTGGGAGACAGCTGAAATTTGCTCCCCTGCAGCTCGAAGGAGCGCTCGGATTTGCAACAAACATCTACCAACTTCCGAGCGAGATGGCTGAATCGACTCCGCTATACGGGTTGTAGCTGCAAGATTCTAGATCAATGTTCGGTATACCTGAGGTTTACGCAGAAACAATTGTCCATGTCGTTGACTGGTTTCGGGATCTGACGACGGGCGTGCTTGTCGAGTGAATGTCGGAGATTCTCCAATCGCGCACACTCAGCCAAGGTGGCTAGACGTGCGGCCTCCAAGGCCCGAGCCTCGGAGGTCTTCCCAACAATGAGGGTGTGGAGCGCCTCCATGTTGCGATGATGCAGCTCGTCCCTCTGCTCCGAACTGAGGGCTTCAGGATGATATTCGTAGTGACCACGCGACGGGCTGCCGCCGGCACCGCCACTGTGACGGAATCCAAGAGGGATGCGCAGAGTGTCTACCATGAGGATTTCCGCCGCGGGGTCGCTGCTCCCGCACTCGAAAAGAGTCTCCGCGAAACCAGTCGAAAATTCCATAGAGAGATTCACCGGGCTCAATTGTTGCGACTTGAGGGGTGGCCGACTGGCGAGCCATCGCATGTTTCACCAAACGCTGAAGCCGCGATCGACCAGATCTTTTGCGACGGCGTACAGCTAGAAGGGCGGATGGTGTGGGAGCCGACAGATACTGGGTCAATGGCTGCCGCAAGAGGATGCCACAGGCACTCGCACGGAAGTGCGCGGCACCATGGATGGGAAGGGCCGCATTGAGACGGATCTCGAGGCCCAAGGCCAAAGCACCGCTAGAAACCATGTTGATGGAGATCGAAAAAACTGCAACCTCACCGGAAGTCGCTAAGACAACCGCCCCATGGTGGGCGCCAACTATCGTGTGAGCAAGTTTGACAGTAAGACTAGGGGGTACGTAGGAGGAGGCAAGGTCCTAACTATGGCGAGGTTGTGCACGCAAGGTTTACGAGTTCAGTCCCTTCTCGGAGGAAGTAACAACCCTACGTCTCGGTGCCCAGTGGCTTGGTCAATTGGATATGCGTGAAAGTTACAGGGGGTGCAAACCCTTGTGCCTGAGGAGGGGGGTGGCTTATATAGAGTGCGCCAAACCCCTCCAACCCTCAGTTACATAGGGTTCAATGTACATTAAGATAGGGCGTTACTGGTAACGCTAGCCATAAAGGACTATAAATGATCTTTAAGACTACGGAGTGAACGCCTGGCCGTTGCCATCCTGGGGTGGCTTTAGATCTTCTATTCTCTAAGTGTTTCTTCATGCGGTCGAATGACTGTATCTTGGTCGAGTGGAATTGGGGTATCCGAGTGGTATATTATGGTCGAGTGGATTGCACTCCAATGTGATTTCAGTCGGTATCTTCTATTGTTTCTTGAATGTACTTGACTTTAGCGCAGTGTCCTTTGGTAGGGTGTCTACGAGAGGCCTATGACCCTGCCCTAGGTACATGTCATCGTCATTAGCCCCTGAGTGGATTGAGGTCTGAGTGAAGAAGGGTTGAAGTTGGTTCCGACTCGATTATATGCCCTAGAGGCATTCCACTAGAGTCCGGAAATCATGTTGAGGCTTCAACCTTATTTCAGTCGCCTTGATCGATTAAGATTTCGTCGAGTGAACTATATTGACAATCTTCGAGTATTGTTACGGTGCGAAATCTTCGGTGTGATTGGTTGCTCTTCTGTTTTTGGATCTCAGGGGATTCAAAACTTTTGAGAAGCGCGCGGGATGGGGCGTGCCGCAGTAATCGAAGCAGGCTGACAAGGGTGCCTCGACTTTTGCGCCGCCTTTTTTTTGCCACGTATTGGGTGAGCAACTGTTGCGGGATTTGACAGGATTGCTCGGGCCCACGAGTCAGCCACTCGGAAGTAGACCCCTAAAAGGCGCCGAGGCCGATGCGTTTGCACAGTGCGCCTCATTTTCTGTCTTCTTCCTTTGCTTCTCCACCAAATCCTCCTCCACTCTCGTTGCCGCCGCTCTACCCATGCGCAGTCCATCGCAATGGAAAAGGACAAGACGGCAACCCTGGAGCACGCGAAGAAGGCGATGGCGAAGGGCAAGAAGACGGCTCAGGGGACGTCATCGCGATCCGGTCTGCCGCCGGGTTGGATCCAAGGAGACTGGATCCGCTCCACTGTCGAGCGGGACGACCTGGAGAAGCTCGTTGAGGATGGCAGTCCTAGAGATTGCCGGAAGGGGAATCCAAGTAGTAAGCTGGGATGGTAGTGTCGTGGGGATGGGAGCTGGGATGGGAGTGTCGTGGGAGCAAGTCTGACAGTAATAGTAGGGTGTACGTAGGAGGCAAGGTCCTAACTATGGCGAGGTTGTGCGCGCAAGGTTTATGAGTTCAGGCCCTTCTCGGAGGAAGTAATAGCCCTATGTCTTGGTGCCTGGAGGCTTGGCCGACTGGATATGCGTGGAAGTTACAAGGGGTGTGAACCCTTGTGCCTGAGGAGGGGGGTGGCTTATATAGAGTGCGCCGGACCCCTCTAGCCCTCAGTTACATAGGGTTCATTGTACATTAAGACAGGGCGTTACTGGTAACGCTAGCCATAAAGGACTATAAATGATCTTTAAGACTACGGAGTGAATGCCTGCTTGTTGCCATCCTGGGGTGGCTTTAGATCTTCTATTCTCTGAGTGTTTCTTCATGCGGTCGAATGACTGTATCTTGGTCGAGTGGAATTGGGGTATCCGAGTGGTATATCATGGTCGAGTGGATTGCACTCCAATGTGATTTCAGTTGGTATCTTCTGTTGCTTCTTGAATGTACTTGACTTTAGGGTAGTGTCCTTGAGTAGGGTGTCAAGGAGAGGCCTATGACCCTACCCTAGGTACATGTCATCGTCATTAGCCCCTGAATGGATTGAGGTCCGAGTGAAGAAGGGTTGAAGTTGGTTCCGACTAGATTATATGCCCCGGAGGCATTCCACTGGAGTCCGGAAATCATGTTGAGGCTTCAACCTTATTTCAGTCGCCTTGATCGATTTAGAGGTCATCGAGTGAACTATATTAACAATCATCGAGTATTGTTACGGTGCGAAATCTTTGGCGCGATTGGTTGCTCTGCGGTTTTCGGATCTCACGGGATTCGAAACTTTTGAGAAGCGCGCAGGGTGGGGCATGCCGTAGTAATCGGAGCGGGCTGACAAGGGTGCCTCGATTTTAGTGTCACCTTTTTCGCCACGTATCGAGTGAGCGCTGTTGTGGGATTTGACAGGATTTCTCGGGCCCATGAGTCAGCCACTCGGAAGTAGACCCATAAAAGGCGCCGAGGCCGATGCATTTGCACAGTGCGCCTCATTTTCTCTCTGCTTCCTTTTCTTCTCCACCGCGTCCTCCTCCACTCTCGTCGCCGCTGCTCTGCCTGTGCGCAGTCCGTCACAATGGGAGAGGACAAGACGACGGCCCTGGAGCACGCGAAGAAGGCGATGGCGAAGGACTAGAAGATGGCTTGGGGGACATCATCGCTATCCGGTCTACCGCCGGGTTGGATCCAAGGAGACTGGATCAGCTCCATTGTCTAGCGGGACGACCCGGAGAAGCTCGTTGAGAATGGCAGTCCTAGAGATTGCCGGAAGGGGAATCCGAGTAGTAAGCTGGGACAGGAGTGATGTAGGGTGGAACCCTAGATGTCCCATCTTTCACAAAAGGAGCGGATCACGCGAAGAACACGAGGGAAATCACGAGGGGAAACACAAGGGGAAACACGAGAGAATCACTCAAACCAACAAGATTAAGTCACACATGTGCTAGATCCTCGAAACATGAGAGGAGATACAAGATCCAAAGTCAGCAAGGGACGATACAAATGGTAACCGGTCTTCTCCGTGAGGAGGTCTTGAATCCACAAGGGGATCTTCCCGTAAAGGGGTCTTGAATCCAAGGTGGATCTTCTCCGAAGAGGGGCCATGGTCTCTCTCAAGGAGTAGATCCGATATGGATGAGCGCAGCTCTATCTCACAAATAAGCTAACACAACGCTAACCTTAGAAAAGTGGTGGAGGAGTCGTTTATATAGGCAAAGGGGGCGAATGGGTACATGGGCCTCGGCCCAACATCATGCACGCAGGAACTGTCCGGATGATCCGGGTGTTGGTCGAGATGATCCGGGCTTCGGCGGTCCGGATGATCCGGGTCGGCGTTCAGATCGTCCGGCTATGTCATAGGGGCTGCGGGAGGTCCGGATGTCTGGGTCCTGGTCCGGGCATCCGAGGTTGGCCCGATTATCTGGGACTAGGGCCGGATGATCCGGCTTTGATGCAGCCTCGGTTGCTCTCGGTTCTCCAATTGTCCGGATTGTCCGGGGTGGGGTCCGGATCATCCGGGCTGGGTCCGGATCATCCGGGACCTTGTCCGGATCATCCGGCCAGCCTGGGACTTGGTTGATTTCTCCTTCGTCTTCACGCATGTCTTCCATTCCCGATCCTTCTTGCTCCTTAGCTTCTCCATGACTAGCTCCTTGGTACCTGAGTATGCACAATGTCTCCGTTTGAGGTAGTAGCCATGTCTCATGTGCATTGAAGTGGAATTGTGAGAGGAGTGATGTTACCCCGGTTTTGATAGCTCTTGCACGTGCTCGTGTCATGGGTCCACTAGGCACCTGGTGAGACGATGATAGGTCCATGGGGATGATCTTGGGATGCTCCGCATCATCTCCCCTCCCTTGGGGAAGATCCAACCTCGGATCAAATTCTTCATCACCATGGTAGGGTGAGAGGTCCTTGACATTGAAGATGTCGCTCACGTTGTACTTGTCTCGCGGGAGGTCGATCTTATAGGCGTTGTTGTTGTAGTGTGCAAGCACCTTTAAAGGTCCATCCGCTCGAGGTAGAAGCTTGGACTTGCGTTCGGTTGGGAAGCGGTCTTTGCAAAGGTGTAGCCACACAAGATCACCAATGTTGAATACCATGGGGTGCTTGTTGATGTTGAGCTTGGTCACAAGATGTTGTACTTGGCGCTCGATGGTGTGCCTTGTATCTTCATGTACCTTCTTGAGATGGTTCACACGTGCACTTGCGCCCATATTGATGCGCTTTTGTAGTTGTAGAGGAAGAATATCCAATGGTGACAATGGTTGAATCCGTAGACGACCACGAAGGGTGACTTGCCTGTTGTTGAGTGACTTGTGCAGTTGTAGGCGAACTCGGCGATAGGTAGACACTCCTCCGACTCCTTGATGTTCTTCTTTATGAGCACTTGAAGTAGAGCGGAGAGTGTGCGGTTGGTCACTTCCGTTTGGCCATCAGTTTGTGGGTGGTAGGCCGCGGAGAAGAGTCGCTTGATTCCGAGCTTGGCGCATAGGGTCTTCCAAAAGTAGCTTAGGAACTTGACGTCGCGGTCCGAGACGATTGTCTTTGGCACTCCATGTAGACGCCATATTTCCCTACAAAAGAGATTGGCAACATGTGAAGCATCGTCTATCTTGTTGCTAGGAATGAAATGTGCCATCTTAGAGAATCGGTCCACAACAACAAATACCAAATCCTTTCAATTTCTAGTCCTAGGCAATCCAAGTGCAAAATCCAAGCTAATATCTTCCCATGGTTGACATGGAATTGGGAGAGGCATGTAAAGGCCATGGGATTGAGCTTTAGACTTAGCTTTGCAACATGTAGAGCATCGGTTGGTGAGAAGTTGACGTCGCGAAACATCTTGGGCAACAAACGAAGGGAAGACTCGGGGATGCAAAGCTTGTTAGCTCTCATAAGATATCCATCTTTGATGTAATAGCGTTCCCAAGAGGTATGCGTCAAGCATTTGGCATAAGGAGTAGCAAAAGTAGGATCATGCTCATACAAGTCTTTTATGTGCTCAAGGCCAATGACATCCAATTCAAGTTGAGTAACAAGCATGCATATGCGGGAAAGAGCGTCCGCCACAATATTTTCCTTACCTTTAATGTACTTGATGACATAAGGAAAAGACTCAATAAATTCACTCCATTTAGCATGATGCTTGTTCAACTTGGTTTGGCTCTTAAGATACTTGAGTGTTTCATGATCGGTATGAATGATGAATTCATGAGGGTGAAGATAGTGTTCGCATTCATGCAAAACGCGGACTAAAGCATATAGCTCTTTGTCATAGATGGGGTAATTGAGTTGCGCTCTAGAAAGTTTCTCACTAAAGTAAGCTATGGGGCCCTTTTCTTGCGTTAACACACCTCCTATGACATTACCACCAGCATCACAATGAATCTCAAAGGGCTTGTCAAAGTTGAGTAAAGCAAGCACGGGAGCATGAGTAAGAAAATTCTTAAGCTCATTGAAAGCGGTATCTTGGGATGGTCCCTAAACAAAAGGCGCATTCTTCTTGCTCAAAGCATGCAAAGGCGAAGCAATGGTGCTAAAATCTTTCATAAAGTGATGATAGAAACCTGCAAGGCCAAGAAAGCTATGCACTTGATGCAAGTTGGTTGGTTGTGGCCAAGTTTTAATAGCTTTGATCTTGGAATCATCAACATGAACACCCTTAGAGGAAATAACGAAACCCAAGAAAACGAGCTTATCAACGCCAAAAAATGCACTTTTCCATGTTAGCAAAGAGATGCTCGTGAAGAGTTTGTAAAATGGTTCGAACATGGGTGACATGATCTTGAAGAGATTTGCTATAAACAAGGATATCATCGAAGTAGACCACAACAAACACACCAATGTAAGGGCGAAAGGCATGATTCATAAGATGCATAAAAGTACCTGGTGCTTCCGATAGACCCATAGGCATGACTAACCACTCATACAACCCAAACTTGGTTTTGAAAGCGGTTTTCTATTCGTCACCCTCTTGTATGCGGATTTGATAGTAACCACTTTTAAGATCAATTTTTGAAAAGATAGTGGCACCACTATGTTCATCAAGTATATCGTCAAGGCGTGGAATGGGATACCTGTAGCGAACGGTGATAGCATTGATAGGTCTACAATTGGAGCACATGCGAAAGTTACCGTCTCGTTTTGGCACAAGAATGACCGGGATGGCACAAGGGCTCAAACTTTCACGCACATGTCCATGGTCTATGAGATGCTTTACTTGCCATTGTATTTCTTTGGTTTCTTCAGGGTTGACGCGGTAGGGAGCTTGTTCGGAAGAGGTGCTCTGGGGATGAGGTCGGTGCGGTGATCGATGCCTCGTAGTGGAGGTAGTCCCGGAGGTAGCTCGTCGGGGAAAACATCTTGAAATTCCTGCAAAAGAGAAGACAACACTAAAGCTAGAGCTTTAGAGGTGTTAGTGCTTTGTGCATCGTCCTTGCACAAAAGGACATAGTGTAGGACACTAGATGGGTTCTCACACACTCCTCTTATCTCGCTTTTGGTGGCAAATAGGACTAAGTTCTTCTTGTCGCTCATCATGGAGGCACTCGATTTGGGCTTGTGGTGCTCACTCTCTTTTTGGTGGTTCGGTCTCTCACTATTCTCTCCATGATGGGTGGCTTGCTTGTCAGTGATCACTTGGCTTGGAGACATGGGTCGAAGTACGTACTCCTTTCCTTTCATCTTGAAGATGTAGTGGTTCATTCGGCCATTGTGGATGACACCTCTATCAAATTGCCATGGGCGTCCAAGAAGGTGGCAAACAGTCATTGGAACAACGTCGCATTCCAAAGTGTCTTCGTAGGCACCAATTTTGAAGGAGACTTGTACTCGATGCTCGACTTGGATAGTGCCAGAGTCGCTAAGCCATTGAACTTTGTAGGGATGCGGGTGCTTCGTATTGGGCAATTGGAGCTTGGAGCAAAGTTCTTCACTTGCGAGGTTATGAAAACTCCCTCCATCGACGATGACCTTGGCGGGTCGTCCATTGATGTCGGCCTTGGTATGAAAGATGTGGCATCTTTGGTCTTCTTCTTGGTGATGTTGAAGACTCAAGACCTTGGAGACAACTAGAGCGGGACTTGAATATTCATCGAAAAAGACTTGTTCCTCTTCATCGTTTACTTGCTGGTGCATGGCGACTTGCTCGAGGGCATCCATTTCTCCTTCACTCATTGAGTCATAAGTGTCGTCGTCGTTGAGGATCATGGTTTGCTTGTTGGTGCACTCGTAGGACTTGTGGCCTCGGCCTCCACATGTGAAGCATTTGAAGGAACTTGTCTTGATGGTCTCATCGGTTGGGGTTGATAAAGCTCTCAGCTTTAAGTTGCTCATTGTAGTAGGATGACTTGGGGTTGACGAAGCTTTCTTGTAACTTGACTTGTCGATGTTGCTTGGAGAAGGCTTTGTTGATGTATAAGGTGTTGGAGTCGTTGAAGCTTGGGTGTTGGAGAAACCATATGACTTGGACGAGAACTTGGCATACTTGAAATCATCTTGCACTTGGCATTCCGCTTTGGTAGCTTGATGCACTAGTTTGATGAGGTTCGAGTATGGTTGGAAGTCGGCGATCTTATTGATAGGGTGATTGAGTCCATTCAAGAAACGTGCCATAGTTTTCTCATCATCTTCCGTGACATTGGCTCGTATCATGGCAATCTCCATCTCCTTGTAGTACTCTTCAACGCTCTTGGTTCCTTGCTTGAGTAGTTGAAGTTTCTTGAACAGGTCGCAGTTGTAGTAGGTAGGCAAGAAGCGTGCTCTCATGGCATCCTTCATTTGCGCCCAAGTAGTGATGGGTGGTTCATGTCGTCATCGTGCTCAATGAAGAGTGGGTTGGTAGAAGTACTTGGCCTATCCATCATTCCAGGAGAAATGTGAGTGGGAGAAAGAGAAGAACATATACCAAATGTACCTTGACCGAAGTTGAAGGGGGATCAATGATCACTCCAATGTGGAACAAGGAAATAGCACAATTGGTACCAATTCTTGTCGGTTTCTCACACCTACACATGTAAAAGCTTATGGTGGAGCTTGGTTAGGATGGTGGCAAAAAATTTGATGTGAAAGTAAGAAAGATTCAATAATGTTGGAAAAGATTCGCAAATTTGCAAATGCAACAAGTAGACCAAGCAATGTAAGGTACACGGAAACACACACGCAAAGAGATAAGTGGGGTTGTGCAACCAAGGATGAGCCAAAATGTGGAATCCACAAAAATGCTCGTGTTGCACAACACTAGAGAGACGCTAGCACGATTGCACAATAGGCGGATACGAACTTGTGCACAACCTACTAAGAAAAAATGCAATAACTTCTATCCCAAGTATGCTCTATGTATGTGTAAGTGCATCTAGTGCCACCCCTAGTTGGTTTTGCAGTATTGACGACAAACCTGGTTGAGGGACTAATGTGTTTGTGAGAATTGTAGGATAACACAGGTAGAAGTCCCTCATTGATTCGGTTTTCCTACCAGAGATGACCCCTAAACATGTATGAAGACATTGAAGTCAAAGGTGGGATGTGAAGACATTCATATTGAAGACTATGACAAGAGAACACATCGTGTGAAGACTATGGAGCGCGAAGACTTAGTTGTTTCATCGTTCTTTTTCTTCTTCATTGAGTCATAGGAACCACCGTACTGTTAAGTGGGGTCCAAGAGAACCAGTCAGAATGACTGAAGGGATGCTTAACCAAAATCCTATATCTTCGAGCGAAGTCTATGAGAGCAAATCTTGTCCAGAATTGGATAAGTCAGCTTTGCTTGTAGCCCAAGTAAAGTTGCCGTGTGTGTGTGAAATCTGATAGTTGGAACATGTGTCAGTTCCTTAGTGACCCAGGGTCATTTTGGACAAATCAGGTCGGGTTGCCTAGTGGCTATAAATAGCCCACCCCCTACAACCATAAACGGTTGGCTGCTCAGAGTTAGTGTACGACTTTTGTCGTTTGAGAGCAACCCACCTCGAGGCCTTTGAGAGAGAATTCCTTGCGAGGATAAAGCCCTAAACACCCAGAGCCAAAGAGTGTTAGGCATCACTTAAGTCTTCCTGTATGTGTGATCTGAAGACTTATTACACTTGAGGACTGTGAATCCTCCAGCCGGTTAGGCGTCGCGCTCTCAGCATTGAAGAGTCATTGTAGATTGCCGGTGAATGAAGTCTGTGAAGGTTTGGAAGTCTGCCTTGAAGACTTACCAGAGTGATTGGGCGAAGACTGGGTGTCCTTAGCTCAAGGGGAATAAGTTGAAGACACGGTCTTCTGAGTTGAATCTCAGCCTCCCTAACCAGACGTACAGTTGTCACAGCAACTGGAATTGGTCCAACAAATCATTGTCTTCAACGAGTCACTGGTTCTATCCTTCCCATCTCTTTATTTACAGCTGGTCCTTGTGAAGTCATTGTTTGTTTGCATTATCTTTGTCTTCACTGAGTGACTACTTGTTCTGATTGGCTTCATACTATCTTCCTACCTGATCCATACTGCCTAGCTGCCATTAGTTGTTGTGCTTTCACTTCATTGAATACTTGACTATGGTTTGCTTAGTGTAGTCTACCTTCCGCTGCCTGGTAATAGGTTTATTTCTATCGTTTGTCTTTGAAACTCCCATGTTTTGAATACTTTCTTAAAAATTGGCTATTCACCCCCTCTAGTCGATCACTAGCCCTTTCAATTGGTATCAGAGCAAGGTACTCCCTTATTATGTGTGATTCGGTTTAACCACCTGGAGTTTTAGCTATGTCGGCCGCAGGGATAATCAAATTCTCCATTGCGTTCCCAGTCTTCGATGGAACTGAATATCCCTACTGGAAGAATAAGATGCGCATGCATCTTGAAGCCATTGATGTCGACCTATGATATGTCGTCAAGAATGGCGTTCGCAAGGCTGGTGAAGGTGTCACCGGTGCTGATGTCAAGAAGTTCATTCAACTGGATTCCACTGCCAAGAACATCATCTGTGGTCATCTGACCAAAGGACAGTATGGCCGTGTGAGTGCTTTGGAAATATCTAAGCTAGTCTGGGACTGGCTCTCCAAGGTCAACGAAGGCGTCTCAACCCAGAGAGATCAAAGAATCAGTGTCCTTCGCAACCTCTTCAACCACTTCAAGAGAAATGACAATGAGAATGTTCAGCTCACGTTTGATCGACTCACTGACATCAGAAATTAACTTCAAGCCCTTGGCGCTACTGAGATCACCAAGCATGAAGTCGTCAAGACACTCCTGAGATCACTTGACAGCTCGTTTGACACCCTAGCCCTGATGATTCAACAACGTCCTGACTTCAAGACACTCGATCCGTCTGACATACTTGAAAGGCTCAACACACATGAGTTTCAACTTTCTGAGAAAAGAGACATCTACAGTCCCAACTATGGGCGAACTCGTGCCCTGAAGGCAAAAGTTGTCTCCTCATCTTAAGAAGAATCTAACAGTAGTTCTGATGATCCTGAAGACATTGGAAAGGAGCTTGCTATGCTTGTGAAGAATTTCCAAAAATTCACCAAGAAGAAAGGCTTCAGAAAGTCTTCACAGTCAAGCTCAAGGAATGATGAAGCTTCTGCTCATGACTATAAGAAAAGAACATGCCACAAGTGCAAGACACCTGGCCACTACATCTCTGAGTGTCCACAGTGGGACAATGAGGAAAAGAAGAATAAGAAGAGCAAGTAGTATGATTCTGATGACAAGAAGAAGAAGAAATACTCAAAGTCTTCTTCCAAGTCTTCCTCAAAGTCTTCATCACACAAGAAGAGCTCATCTGGCAAGGCTCGTGCATTCGTTGGCAAGGAAATGGATTCAGAGGTGGAGTCCGCTTCTGAGGAGGCGGAGGTGGAGTCTGAGGAGGAGTCCGATTCTGGCGTTGCAAGTCTGGCTACAGCATACGTTGCTAAGTCCATCTTCAACACTGAAGACAATGGCTTCATCACCGACGCCGATGCAAATGACAAGGACTAATCCGCTCCCACCTACTGCTTCATGGCACATGGTGCCAAGGTAAACACACACACTACTCACTATCAAACATCCAGTGAAGATGACTCTGATTGTGGTTCCAAACCCATCTACAAAACACTTGCTAAAATTGCAACTGAACAACAGAAAGATGTGGAACATATTCAAAAATTGTTAGACAAAAGCGATGACCTATTAGACGCTGAAATGACTCGATCTCAGCCCTTAATTGAAGACATAAAAAATCTTCATGTTAAGTATGAGGAGCTTGAAAGTCGTCATGAAACGCTCTCAACAACTCATTAAAAGCTTTCCTATGATTATCTTCAAAGGAAGCAGGATCTTGAGAAATTGAGAGCGGCTCATGAAGATCTTCAAAAGGAAAATGAGTCACTTGTCGCCAAACAGGTCAGTTCCGCTCAGGAAGGATTTGAACCACCATGTCTTAAATGCATTGAGCGTGACAACGCTACTTCTGTTGTTGGATGTTCTACTACTGCTACTATTGCAATATCTTCAATTGTTGATGTGGTAACTAACCCCTCTGCTGAGGATACCACTGCTATTGCTGATGAAAATGCTAGGTTGAAGACATTGCTTGAAACAGGGATGTACAAAAGTCTCAAAGGGCATCAGACACTATGTGATGTCCTCAAAAGGCAGATCCTGAATCGAAACCCTAGGAAAGAGGGTCTTGGGTTCGAAAGGAAAATGAATGCTGATGGCTCTTACTGGAAACCTGAGCAGTACCCCAAAACCACATGGGTTGCTGCAAAGGAACCTTCAGTGGATCCATCCACCCTGTCTGCCTTCACTTGTGCTAATCCCATTGTTATTAATGAATCCTTTGATGCAAACTATAAACTGTTTAAGAATCAAAATGGTGAAGTGTTTGCCAGGTATATTGGTACTAACTACAGGAATGGGCCACCTATGAAGAAAGTATGGGTGCCGAAAATGTGGTTGGAGAATCTTCCTGTGAATGTCGTCATGACACCACAAGTGAAGAAGACAAACCCCAGACCACAGGCTTCGTATGGTCCAAAGGCTTCATACAGACAAAGGACTCACCTGAGTCGCACTGACGCAAATGTTTTGTAGGGAAACCATACTCAGACCTATGAATATGAGTGCATTTCATCAAGCCGCCATGTTCATAAGACCAAGAACTACTCTGCTTATTCTTATGAGTACTATTGTCCACCTGCAAGACTATTTGCCAGGGCTCCAAAGCCAAAGTTCTTAGATGCTGCACTTAGACTCATTGCTTCGAAGCCACCCTTGAAGATGTGGGTGGCTAAGAAAGCTTAACTCTCTTTTGCAGGGAAGGGTCTCCAGCCGAAATTCAAATTCATCTGAAGCTATTGCTGGGGACCTTAAACATCTTGTAGGGCGCAAGATCAAATGCCCAAATGGTCTTATTATGTATTTTGTTCTTGAGTCGCTTGCTACTTGCCCTATCAGTCCTAACCTCGATCTAAGCTTTCATAATCCACTTGCTCGTCAAATGTTTATGCTTCACAATTCTCTTCGTGAAGCCTATCCCCCTAACTGCACTGTAGGGTATGACACCAGCTGCTTCAGAATGGATTATTGATAGTGGGTGTACTAATCACATGACTGGCAAGCAAAGTCTTCTCATGGACTCAACTTTACGTCCATCTGACAAGAGTCACATCACATTTGCTGATACTGGTAAAGGAAAGGTATTGGGTCTAGGTAGAGTTGCAATCTCGAGGGATCAACACATGGATAAAGTAATGCTTGTTGAATCCCTTGGTTTCAACTTAATGTCTGTCTCAATGCTTTGCGATTTAAACATGATGGTGATATTTGGAAAATATCATTGCCTTGTTCTAATGGAATCTGACAAGTCTCTAGTCTTTGAAGGGTATTAGAAAGATGATTTGTACGTGGTAGAGTTCTCAGCAGGACCACAGCTTGCCGTATGTCTTCTAGCAAAAGCTTCAGAATAATGGCTCTGGCATCGGAGGCTAGGGCATGCTGGCATGAGGAACTTGCACACTCTTGCAAAGAAGAAGCATGTCATAGGCATCGAGGGCGTCAAGTTCAAGAAGGATCACTTATGCGGTGCCTGTGAAGTAGGAAAGATGACGAGGGCCAAGCATCCCTCGAAGACAATCATGACAATGACTCAACCCTTCGAACTGCTCTACATGGACCTCTTCGGTCCCACTCACTACTCAACTCTTACTACTACTGCTTGTCTCTATGGCTTTGTCATTGTTGATGATTATTCAAGATATACTTGGGTGCATATAATCCTCTACAAGACTGAATTGCAGGATGTCTTCAGACGCTTCACCAATCGAGCCATGAACACCTATGGCGTCAAGATCAAGCACATCAGAAGTGACAATGGCACTGAATTCAAGAACACAGGCCTCGACACTTATCTTGATACTTTGGGCATCACTCATGAATTCTCAACTCCGTACACGTCGCAGCAGAATGGCATCATGGAACGCAAGAACAGAACACTTATTGAGATGGCCCGGACGATGCTCGATGAATACAAGACTCCAAGAAAGTTCTGGCCTGAAGCCATTGATACTGCATGCCATATCATCAATCGTGTTTATCTTCACAAACTTCTGAACAAGACATCCTATGAGCTCCTTACTGGCAAGAAGCCAAATGTCAGTTACTTCGGAGTATTTGGTGCCAGGTGCTGGATCAAGGATCCACATCACACTTCAAAATTTGCACCGAAAGCACATGAAGGTTTTATGCTTGGATATGGAAAGGATTTGCACTCCTACAGAGTCTTCAACCTCTTTCACTGTAAAGTGGTTGGAACTATGGATGTGCGGTTCGATGAGACTAACGACTCGCAAAGAGAGCACCTGCCAAATGTGCTAGATGAAGTTCCATCCAATGAAACCATCAAACTCATGGGAACTGGAGAAATCATACCATCTGAAGCTCAGCCTGAAGAGGAACTCATCATCTCTGCACCAGATCAACCTGAAGACAATGCTCAGCCTGATGACAATCCTTCTAACGATGACAATGATCAACAAGAGCAAAATCTTTGTCCTATTCATCCTCGTGTTGCAAATGAAGTACAGATTGAGAGAATAATTGATAGCATCAATGCACCAGGTCCACTCACTCGTTCAAGGGCAACACAGCTAGCAAATTTCCGTGGGTACTTCGCATTCGCTCAATATCTGAACCCAAGAAAGTTGATGAAGCCTTCATGATCCTCGTAAGCACAATATCATAGGCACTAAATGGATATATCGCAACAAACAAGATGAGCATGGTCAAGTTGTCAGAAACAAAGCTCGTCTCATTGCTCAAGGATACACTCAAGTTGAAGGAATTGACTTCGATGAAACATTTGCTCCTGTGGCTAGGCTTGAAGCTATACGCATACTGCTGGCCTATGCAAATCATCATAACATTCTTCTGTATCAAATGGATGTGAAGAGCGCCTTTCTCAATGGCAAGATTGAAGAAGAAGTGTATGTTGCACAACCGCCTGGCTTTGAAGATCCAAAACATCCTGACATGGTTTACAAGCTGAACAAGGCACTGTATGGCCTTAAACAAGCCCCTCGAGCTTGGTATGACACACTCAAAGACTTCCTGAAGAGCGAAGGCTTCAAACCTGGTTCCCTGGATCCCACTCTCTTCACGAAGACATATGATGGTGAACTGTTTGTGTGCCAAATATATGTGGATGACATTATCTTCGGCTGCACTAACCAGAAATATAGTGAAGAGTTTGGATATATGATGCAAGAGCAATATCAGACGTCCATGATGGGTGAGTTGAAGTTCTTCCTTGGTCTTCCAATACGACAGCAACGCAACGGCATCTTCATATCTCAAGAGAAATACCTCAAAGATTGCCTGAAGAAGTTTGGAATGCAAGACTGCAAAGGCTACACGACGCCAATGCCAGCTAAACACCATCTGGGTCCCGACGACAATGGTAAAGATTTCAATCAAAAGGTATACCGATCCATGATTGGTTCTTTGCTTTATTTATGTGCATCTAGGCCAGATATCATGCTTAGTGTTTGCATGTGTGCCCGGTTCCAAGCGGCACCAAAGGAATCGCATCACTTAGCTGTGAAGCGAATTCTTAGATATTTGGCTCACACACCAACGCTAGGATTATGGTATCCAAAGGGCTCAGAGTTTGATCTAGTTGGATTCTCGGATGCTGATTATGCTGGTGACAAGGTGGATCGCAAGTCTACATCAGGCACATGTCATTTTCTGGGACAATCACTTGTATGTTGGTCGAAGAAGTAGAACTGTGTATCTCTCTCCACTGCTGAATCTGAATACATTGCTGCTGGACCTTATTGCGCTCAACTTCTATGGATGAAGCAAACACTCAAAGACTATGGCATCCATCTGAAGCAAGTGCCACTCTACTACGACAACAAGAGCACCATCAAGATTGCTAACAACCCAGTTCAGCACTCGAAGACAAAGCACATTGAAATTCGTCATCACTTTCTCAGAGATCATGTTATGAAGGAAGATATTGATATCATACACGTCAACACTGAAGAGCAATTCGCAAATATCTTCACAAAGCCCTTGGATGAGAAGAGGTTTTGCAAGTTATGGTGTGAGATAAATATCTTGGAATCCTCAAATGTGATGTGATCAGGCACACTTCCTAACACTTGTGCATGTTGATGACTTAGATGTGCAACACACAAAGTAACGTATGTCTTCAATCAATGAAGACTTGCATTCTGAGTGTGAATACATTAACATGGAATTTGACTTCGGAGCGCCACGATAGTTGTGCACCGTGTCTGGGTCTAATACTTCCTATACGGTGGGTAACGCCACCACCAAATTCTTCCCTAAGAAGTGTTTCTTGCATGGCGTTACATTTGCAATGTCTTTGCTTTCTGTTTGTCTTCAATGTTAACATGATCTCATGTTTATCTTCAACGTACTGATTTGGTTTCTGTCCTCTACAACATTCACTTATAGATATGGCTTCTTGCTGAATCTTTTGAACCAAGTGAATGTGATCGGACCCTAACCCCTCTATGCTTCTTTCCTAAGTCTGTCTATCCAAATCATATGCATTCTATTGACACTGTCAAAATGTATTCTCTGCGTCCTTGTCAGCAGAAGACACATAGACAAACATTAATCCGTTTTCAATGCAAAATCCTTCCACCTGAAACCCAGAGAAGTGGGAACGACCACCCGACAATCCAGGAGTGCGTGGGAACGTGGAACAACCTTCGATGTGTTGCATGATAGCCACATGTCCTTCAGATGTGAACCGCCAGGGGCACCTGTGTAATAACGTTGTGCCGTCCCTGTCCCTATAAATTCACGCCTCACCCCAGTCATTATCCTTTCTTCCACTCTCGCACAAACCCTAGTGCCACCGCTAGCCCTCGACGACGCCGGCGACGAAGTGCTTAGCTGCCGCGAACTCACCGACGCCGTCCTCACGCCGACCGCGGACATCGTCTTCTCCGCCGTCGCCGTAGGTGTCCTCCATTGCCAAGTTAGGGCACGGAAGATCGAACTGCTCGGCCTCCTCTCCCACTCCGTCTAGCAGTTCCTCGTGTGGTAATTAAAACCTCCTTTTTACAGTCTCTTTGATCTGATAGATTCATCCTTTTCTACCACAAGCAGTTTCTGTTCACACAAGTTAGATCTATTTCATACTGCATCTGATAATATGCCTAGTATGTTCACTTATGCTTCACAAAGTAGTTAGATTCCTCACTCGTACTTATTCGTGGATTCGTACAAATCTGGAACCAACTCTCTATCTATGAGTGAATATCTTCGCACTATGAGGTCAATGTCTTCTAAATTGATTTATCGTCAAAATCTTCTCAGAATGCATATGACCACTTCCCCTTCCCTTGCACCTTAATGCTGTCACAGGTACATGTCTGTGGGACAATCCCTTGGTTCTCATGGTCTGCATTCATTTGCAGAATTCTTACAGCATCATATAAATTCTCCTGAAGCCAGTTCTTGTCTGACCAGTAGACGGAAGACTTTGACAGTTTTGAAGCCTTTCAGTCTAAACTTCATGGCACCAGAAAAATCTACAAGAAAGGGTGGCAGATAGCGTCGTGGTAACACCTCAAGAGATTTGCCTCCTGACCTCTATGAGCTGTACAAGACAGATCCAGAGGAGGACTACAATCAGCGGAAAACTCAAATCCAATGGATTCGAAGATATTGGGCTGAACAATGGTTCAAGTACAGGTTCGTGACCCAGGAGTATGCTGAGAAGAATGCCATCAAGCGACCGTGGGGAGACATCCTATACAAAAATCTTCAACCTAGGTCCAGAGCTGAAGCCATTGAACAAGGCTTCTATCCCTGCATCGTCCGTGGACCACAGCCTGCAGATGCAGACCCATCATCATTGCTATGGTGTCGTGACGACAATCTGTTCAAGCGCAACCTTCAGTTTGCCAAGAACTCGGCCAAAGAAAACAAGAAGTCGCGGGGATTAGACTTCAATCCAGGTCCCTCAGCTCCTCGTGCCGATGGCTCACGCGAAGCTGAACCCAATCTTGTTGGGCCCTTCTACAACCTGGAAGGTCTCATCACTCATATTATGGTTCAAGGGGCAGTCGTGGATCAACCTGCAGACGACGCTGAATTTGACGAAGCGCCTGCACCACCGAAGCCAAAGAAGCTGAAGAAGCCTAAAGCTTCGAAGCCTGCCCCTGCACCAACGGTTTCACGGGTGAAGCCTCTGGCCACTGCACCTCCTCAACATAGTGTCCAGTCTAAAGATCTGTCACGCATCTCCAAGCCCTCCAAAGTGAAGATACCCATGCAACCCACCAGCCAAGCACTGACCCCTGCTGCTGTTCTGCGAAATGAGAATGACGCCATTGATCTGTCCAGCGACGACGATCTCGGAGATGACGCTCTTGAGCAGTTGATCAAGAGCAAGCAAGAGGTAGAAATCTTCAATGACCTTCCTCTCTTTGATGTTGAAATCATCAACACATTCATTGATGAGTGGTTTGATAGCCCAAATGTTAGCTTTGATGATCTTCAGCTTCCCATTGGCCTTAGCGTCGCCTTCCACGGAGCCATTGCTGTTGAGCTGGCTCTAGCTCAGAAGATTGTTGAGCTGAAGCATAAGATAGATTATGAGAAGGCTATAACACCCCGAATATGACTTTTCCCAATATGTACTCCAACTCTTGCCGTTTCCGGCCTTAAGTTATTTTATTTTCTCGGGTTCAGGTTTTTGTCTCCGTGTGTTGTTATCATTGTCATGCATCTCATATCATGTCATCATGTGCATTGCATTACATACGTGTTCATCTCATGCATTCGAGCATTTTCCCCGTTGTCCGTTTTGCATTCCGGCGCTTCGTTCTCCTCTGGTGGTCATTTCTACCTTTCTTTCGTGTGTGTGGGGATTAAACATTTCTGGATTGGACCGAGACTTGCCAAGCGGCCTTGGTTTACTACCGGTAGACCGCCTGTCAAGTTTCGTATCATTTGGACTTCGTTTGATACTCCAACGGTCAACCGAGGGACCGAAAAGGCCTCGTGTGTCTTGCAACCCAACACCCCTCCAAGTTGGCCCAAAACCCACCAAAACCCTCTCCATCATCTAGAGCGTTCGATCATGATCGTGTGGCCGAAAACCGCACCTCATTTGGACTCTCCTAGCTCCTCCTATGCCTATAAATAGACCCCCTCCGAAAATTCCCGTTCTTCTTCCTCTGAAACCCTAGATCCACCCCTCGTCCGCCGCCGGACATGTCCGAAGTCCGCCGGCCAGAGCGCCGCCGCCACTCGTAGCACGCCATGTGGCAGGCGCCGCCACCTCGCGCCCGTGGCCCGCCGAGCCCGGTCAGGGCCCCCGCGGCCCAGATCCGTCTGCCGTCGCCCGCCTGCTTCTTCCCCGTCGCCGATCCGCTCCGCCCGCCGCCCGGTGCCTCCTCCATGCCGCCTTTGACTCCGGTGCCGGCCACCACCTCGTCGCCGGCCGCCGCACTTCTCCGCCCGGGCCCTCGTCGCTGGCCATCGCCCCGGCCGCCGCAACGCCGCAAGTCCCCGCCGCCGACGCCGCCCTGCTCCGGCCGGCCTCCTCCAACTCTGGCCTCCTCCTCCCCTCACTCCGGAGAGACCTTCTTCTCCGGCGAGGACGAACCTCAGGAAGCCCGCCGCTACAGTGCACGTCCAGATCCAGATCCGGATCGGGTTGACTTTTTGCCCGGAACCCTAATTTTCTTGCTATGTTCATCACATTGTATCTGTGCATCCGTAGCTCCATTTTGGGCATATAGCATATCAAAATGTTCATCTCAGAGAGTACATATTTCATCTCATTGCATCATTTTCATTTGAGTTCATCTTGATGCCCGAAATGCTGTTGGAAGAGTGCTACTTGAGATAATTGTCAGATCTGCTACTCCATTTAGATATTTGTCATTTTTGCCATGATTATTGTGTGCATGATATGCCCATGAGCTCTACATATGTTTTTTAAGGGTTTTTCCATCTTTCCAGAGGTGCAACCCATGTATTTTTGTGATGTGTGTGGTGACTAGCACAAGCTTGCAAAGTGAGGCACTTGGTAATGCTGATTTCAGGGACTTAGCATTTCCACAAAGTCCTTGAGCTGTTTATCTCATATAGCCATATGTTCATGTTGTTTCCTAGTGATCCGTGCCTCTTTTGAGGATGATCAGTAAGGATGTTTTGTTAATCTTGTAGTGCTCTATCCATCCATGTCTTTGTTTGCAATTATGGAGCACCCTAGCTTGAGTCAATCGAGCTCTACTTTTGCTACTTCGTGAATCTGGGTAGATTGTCTACTTGTTAGCGATTTTGCCGAGGATGTTGTAGTTGATCCGTGCATGCTATGCTATTGTTATTACCATGTCTAACTTGGATTTTGTGTATTCTTGATGGGTGTATTCTTAGCTTGTCATGACTTGCTCCGTAGTGAGTGCATCGAGCTCGCAAACATGCCTACTTGATACATGTTTCAGCATGCTCCAGTTTTCACTAAGTCTGAGAACTAATTATGTTTTTGCCATGTTCACATGCTTGCAAATGTATTTTCTGATCCTTTTGGATCAAGGTCACTAAGGGACTTTTGTTAAGCTCCTTGAGTAGCTCCATGCCATGCTTTACTTTGCCATGTTCAGGTCTTGTAGCATGTAGTTTTGTTGCTCCGAAGAGTGCTACCTGATATGAAATTCCAGACAAGTGTTAATTTTCACTAAGTCTGAGATCTGTTTAGCATATGCATTTTTGCCATGCTTGTTTGAACCTGTTAATGGATTAATTGGCCGTAGCTCAGTGCTAGAGTTTTGTTAAGCATCATGAATTCATCCCTGCCATGTATTTTGTTGTCATGTTTGGGTGCTGTAGCATGTTCATCTTGTCGCATATAGATGACTACTTGTTGTAAATCGCAGAACGTGGTCATATTTGAATTGCTTGCCATTTCCAAACCGTAACTCCGATTCCGGCGTTCTTTATATCGTTTTCTAGCGATTTCATCTCATCTCTCCGGTGGCACACTTGGATTTCCAAGTTGAGGCCAGGTTCATGCATTCCTTGTCAAATCTTGCATATGCATCCCGCATCGCATCCCGCATAGCATACCATCCTTGCATCATATTATTTGATCCTTGCACGTGGTTGATTGTGTCCTTGTTGCTTGTTTGTCTTGTTTGGGTAGAGCCGGGAGACGAGTTTGCTAACGAGGAGCCCGTTGAGTTTGCTTTCGAGGATCCAGTCAACTCTGACCACTTTGCAGGCAAGATGATCATACCCTCGAAATCACTACTATCTTTGCTTTGCTAGATGCTCGCTCTTTCGCTATGCCACTGCTATGATGCCTACCACTTGCTTTCAAGCGTCCCAAATTGCCATGTCAAACCTCTAACCCACCATGTCCTAGCAAACCGTTGATTGGCTATGTTACCGCTTTGCTCAGCCCCTCTTATAGCGTTGCTAGTTGCAGGTGAAGATTGGAGGCCGTTCCTTGTTGGAACATTTATTTACTTGTTGGGATATCATTATATTGCCATGTTATCTTAATGCATCTATATACTTGGTAAAGGGTGGAAGGCTCAGCCTCTCGCCTAGTGTTTTGTTCCACTCTTGCCGCCCTAGTTTCTGTCATATCGGTGTTATGTTCCCAGATTTTGCGTTCCTTACGCGGTTGGGTTATAATGGGAACCCCTTGATAGTTCACCTTGATTAAAGCTTTTCCAGCAATGCCCAACCTTGGTTTTACCATTTGCCACCTAGCCACTTTTCCCTTCGGTTTTCGGAGCCCGAGGGTCATCTTATTTTAACCCCCCCCCCGGGCCAGTGCTCCTCTGAGTGTTGGTCCAACTCGTCAGCCGCCGGTGGCTACCAGGGGCAACTCTGGGCTGGCCTACTGGAAGTTTAGACAATCTGAGTGTGCCCTGAGAACGAGATATGTGCAGCTCCTATCGGGATTTGTCGGCACATTCGTGCGGTGTTTCTGGATTTGTTTTAACCTGTCGAAGTGTCTTGAAGAACCGAGATACCGAGTCTAATCGGAACGTCTCGGGAGGAGGTCTATTCCTTCGTTGACCGTGAGAGCTTGTCATGGGCTAAGTTGGGACTCCCCTGCAGGGATTTGAACTTTGGAAAGCCGTGCCCACGGTTATGAGCAGATGGGAATTTGTTAATGTCCGGTTGTAGATAACTTGAACCTTAACTTAATTAAAATGAATCAACTGAGTGTGTTACCGTGATGGCCTCTTCTCGGCGGAGTCCGGGAAGTGGACACGGTGTTGGAGTAATGCTTGCGCAGGTTGCTCTCTAGTTTCTCGCTCGCGCTTTGCCTCCTCTTCTCGCTCTCTTTTGCGAACAAGATAGCCACCACATATGCTAGTCGCTTGCTGCAGCTCCACATATATTTACCTTGCCATACCTATTAAGCTTAAATAGTCTTGATCGCGAGGGTGCGAGATTGCTGAGTCCCCGTGGCTCACAAATTACTATTACACCAGATGCGGGGCCTGATGATTCTGCTCTAGGTGACGCACTTGAGCTCAAGTGGGAGTTCGACGAGGACTCTCAATGATACTACGTGTCTTTCCCTGATGATCAGTAGTGGTGCCCAGTTGGGGGTGATCGGGACCGTGTCGCATGTTGGGTTATCTTTTATTTTGGCGCTGTAATCGGGCCATGAGTGTTTGGATGATGTAATGTTATTTATGTACCTTGATTGACGTGGCGAGTGTAAGCCAACTATGTTAACTCCCCTTTATTATTTATATTACATGGGATGTTGTGAAGATTGCCTAACTTGCGACTTATGCCTTCAATGCGATTATGCCTCTAAGTCGTGCCTCGACACGTGGGAGATATAGTCGCATCGAGGGTGTTACAAAGGCTCAATTCAAGAAGCATATGGCTAAGCTCAATGTTGAAGACATTCAGAACTTCCAGACCATGATGAATGAGCTCAAGGAAGCATTCCGAACCAAACGCGAAGAAGCCAAAGGTTCTCGTGAGCGCATGAAGGATCTTGCTGCCAAATGTGTTCAGGGATACAATGAAGCTGAAAAGTGCAAGGCTTTGGGGCGACCAGGCATCGACCCTAGAATGGCGGCCAAGAAGAAGAAGAAGCCAGCTGTGGCAGAACCCGAAGCACCAAGGCAGGAAGTACATCCAATTGTCTTCCTAACCAGTATGACAGGCTCGAAGCCTAAGGTCCCCACAGTGGCTTCAGAACTAAAGAAAACAAGGGCAGCTGAAGCTGAAGCCAGAAAGCACAAAACCAAGGCCACCACTGATGATGCTCCTCCAACTAAGAAACACAAAACCAAGAAGAGAGATCGGGCTGCTCCCACAAAGCCCTTTGAGGTCGAGCCAATCTCAGTGGCTCTTCCTGCGTCTGAAAATCAAGAACGCCAAGTAATAGTTCATGAGCCTGCTTCCCCAGAGGCTCCTGAAGCTGAAGACAATCCAGCTGTTGAACCCACCGCAGCTGAAGACATTGGTCCTCATGACAATGTTGAAGATGATGAAGTCCTTCCTCAGATCGAGCACCAATTGATATCATCGCCTGTGCTCACGCACAGCAAATTCATCAGCATTGGTCGTCCTCTGATGCCAACTGCTCAGGATGCATCATGGGCTGATCACCCACAACAACAAGACATCCCAAGTTCTCCCCAACCGCAAGCCACCTCACCAGTGCAAGATGACGAAGACTTTGAGACCCAGCACACTCCATCTCCGCAAGCGTCGCCAGCATTACGCAGGCTTCGCAAAGGACCAAGGCCCCAAGTCACTCCCACTATGCACGTGTCTGAGTCTGAAGCCAAAATGGCTGAAGATATTCCGGCTGCATCAGCCGATGAAGAAGAAGAACCAAGAGTTGAAGCAGAAAGAGTGGCTACACCCCCGTCCCACCAAGATGTTGTTCTCGAGGAGAACGTGTCTGACCCTCCAGCTTCTGAAGTGGAGGTTAACAATCCTGAGGCGGCCACCAACATCACCACTGAAGCTAATGACGTTGTCATGGCTGAAGCTAATTTGGTGCCTGAAGCTACTGCGGTGCCAGAAGTACAAGCACATGAAGCCACTGCATTGCCCGAAGCCACTGCTGAAGCACCTGAAGCCAATGTGGCCCCTGAAGCCCATGTCAACGATAATGCCAATGCTCATGTTCCCCCTCCAAGACCTCACACCATTGAGCTAGCATTTGATCGTGGTCAGCCTGTTATGGTTCGATGGCCCATCCTGGTTCCTCCACCTGCTGCGGGTCCCCAATTTGACTATCATGTCGAGCACAGACCTTCTGTCCAGAAGCCCAAGCCAAGACTTCCACGATTCCCAGGCAATGCAACTTCACCTGGGGTCTCCAATGTGAATGGCTTCGTGGCACATAACACCTTCTTCCACATCGCCAAGAACCCTTATACCAAACCTCGCATTTCATCAGATCAGTTCTGGAGCTATCAGCAGCGCAGCTACTATTCCTGCGTCTTATACAATCAAGGGCGCATATTTCCACATATGTGCCTCGACACTAAAGCTATAGCTGGCCTGCCCTGCCTTGAAGAAGCGTTGGATTGCTTCTGAGATGCTGGACTACTGCAGTTTGTCATAGATAAGGAACACTGGAATGAAGAGCTTCTGCTACAGTTCTATGCAACTCTTCACATTCGAGGCTACAACAGGGATCCAAAGACTTGGGTCTTTGAGTGGATGACAGGCAATGTCCATCATGAAGCCAAAGATCTTGATATCATTGAGCACACAGGCCAGCCCACTCCTGGTTAATACTATGAACCAGGTTGTCAACAACACCAGAATGCCTTGGAAAGCATTTTTCAGAAGCCATAACCCAACATGAGTCAAATGTTGAGCATGATGAAGCCTTTGCCTCACGACGCTGAAAATACCCGTCTGAATTCTTTGTTGAAGACCTAGAGTATCTGCCTCGCACCATTTACCATATCATCAGAAAGACTCTATGGCTTGTCAAAGGACATTCATCTGCAGCGAAGCTTGAAGGAGCGATGAAGACATTGGTTTTCTATATCTTCAATGGCATCAGCTTTAATGCTCAAGACTTCTTCATCAGAAAGTTGGCTGCATCTGGCTCTGACATTTTTGGTCTAAAGTTTTACGCTCCATGGGTAATGCGTCTTATCAAGCTTCACTCTGCAATCAACTATCAGCCGTCTGCGCGCAATCAACTTGTCTTCTTGCTAGAGGTTGATCTGTCTGTTGAAGCCATTTACCCAGAGCCTGCTAAGGATCCCATTTATCTTCACAATGTTGATCACCAAAGCTTCACCCAGTCTATTGAAGGAGTTCAAGCAGTCTCGCGCGTTTATCCCCTTGCTGGCAACACACGTTCCCCTCGCGCTCAAACTAACGCCACTGGTAGCACCATTGCGCAAAGGCCTCGAAGGCGTTCTCGTGTTCTCAATGACTGAGAGCTTCTTGTCGCACTACACCAGAAACAGGACAAACATCATGACTGGCTTAAGCGTCAGATGCAAAGCCTCTTGGTGGATGTCAACCGCATTCACAATCTTGCCACCAAGAATTCCTTTGTCACTCATGAAACCTGTGGGAGGTCGTGGAAGAGTTTGACATTGCTTAGTGCTGAACCTGATCTGCAAGACGATGGCTTCACCGAACGATTCAAGTTTGACTCAACTCCTCCCAGGAATGCTCACTTGCATCAGACTCCCTCACTTGAAGACTCTGACTATTCGTCCTAAGCTGCGACAGTGAATGCCAGAGTCATTGATGACCAAGATGATGCAACTTCCCCTCCTCCAACTTCAGTGCATGTTGACACTGCACCAAATTCTTCTGCACCACCGGACCTCAACGACGACCCTGCTGCCTCGCCTGCACCTCATGGGAACGAGAAGGCGCTCTATGTCTTCAAACCTTTTTGGTCCTTACTGACAAAAGGGGGAGAAGCATATGAGTTGATAGTCTTCAAGCGAGTCCATATGGGTGGTTGCTTTACCTTTTGCTACTTTTGCCAAGTGCTTACAACTCCTGCTTTTCGATACATTTGGTCCTTTGAGTTGTAACACTTAAACTCGATGGTCGTCTGCTACTTATTTGCTATTCTGTGATGTGATGATAAATTCTGCATGTGCAATGATAAATTCCGCACTTAGGTCATTTTGCAGACATCCATTTTTCATTATGCATGTCATTATCTTCGTTACATCATATCATGCATGATGAATTGTCATCATAGGTTGAAGAGGATCTCCACAAGTACAACCTGCCATGTGCATTTGCATTCCAAGAGCAAAGTACTTATATGCACATATTCAGGGGGAGCCTTTGCAACTTATGAAGACAATACCCTATCCTTTACAATTTCACATATTTTATTCCCCGTTGAAAACTTCAACCAGTTTGTCATCAATCACCAAAAAGGGGGAGATTGTAAGTGCATCTAGTGCCACCCCTAGTTGGTTTTGGAGTATTGACGACAAAGCTGGTTGAGGGACTAATGTGTTTGTGAGAATTGCAGGATAACACAGGTAGAAGTCCCTCATTGATTCGGTTTTCCTACCAGAGATGACCCCTAAAAATGTATGAAGACATTTAAGTCAAAGGTGGGATGTGAAGACATTCACATTGAATACTATGACAAGAGAAGACATTGTGTGAAGACTATGGAGCATGAAGACTTAGTTGTTTCGTCATTCTTCTTCTTCTTCGTTGAGTCAGAGCAACCACCGTACTATTATGTTGGGTCCAAGAGAACAAGTCAGAATGACTGAAGTGATGCTTAACCAAAATCCTATATCTTCGAGCGAAGTCTATGAGAGCAAATCTTGTCTAGAATTGGATAAGTCAGCTTTGCTTGTAGCCCAAGTAAAGTTGCCGTGTGTGTGTGTGAAATCTGATAGTTGGAACATGTGTCAGTTCCTTAGTACCTAGGGTCATTTCGGACAAATCAGGTCGGGTTGCCTAGTGGCTATAAATAGCCCACCCCCTACAACCATAAACGGTTGGCTGCTCAGAGTTAGTGTACGACTTTTGTCGTTTGAGAGCAACCCACCTCGAAGCCTTTGAGAGAGAATTCCTTGCGAGGATAAAGCCCTAAACACCCAGAGCCAAAGAGTGTTAGGCATCACTTAAGTCTTCCTGTCTCTGTGATCTGGAGACTTATTACACTTGAGGAGTGTGAATCCTCCAGCCAGTTAGGCGTCGTGTTCTGAGCATCCAAGAGTCATTGTGGATCGCCGGTGAACGAAGTCTGTGAAGGTTTGGAAGTCTGCCTTGAAGTCTTACCAGAGTGATTGGGAGAGGACTGGGTGTCCTTAGCTCAAGGGGAATAAGGTGAAGACACAGTCTTCTGAGTTGAATCTCAGCCTCCCTAACCAGATGCACAGTTGTCACAGCAACTGGAACTGGTCCAACAAATCATTTTCTTCAATGAGTCACTGGTTCTATCCATGCCATCTCTTTATTTACAGTTGGTCCTTGTGAAGTCATTGTTTGTTTGCCTTATCTTTGTCTTCACTGAGTGACTGCTTGTTCTGATTGGCTTCGTATTATCTTCCTACCTGATCCATACTGCCTATCTGCCATTAGTTGTTGTGCTTTCACTTCATTGAATACTTGTCTATGGTTTTCTTAGTGTAGTCTACCTTCCGCTGCCTGGTAATAGGTTCATTTCTATCGTTTGTCTTCGAAACTCTCAAACTCTCAAAACCAAATGCGGCAAAATGTCTCGGAGTTGGTAACGGTCAAGTGGTGGATGTATCGAGAGGGTTGGCGGAAGGTAGGTGGTGGTAGTCGAAGGGGGTATGCGGAGGCGTAGGCGATGGTGGCTGAAAACTGCAGAAAATGTAGTTTCGTCAGGGGAAGCCATATGATCCGGGGCAATGTCCGCATGATCCGGGTGGGTCAACCTGCTCGGGTATGGCTTGGGATGAACTCGAAAACGGGGTCAAATTTTATGATTTCGTGGATTTTTGGGTGGATTGCGAGGTGGAGATGGTGGGGGAAGGTAAGATCCACTTGCAACACAACAAATTCACGGATCAAAACCAACAAAACATCATCAAAACCCACAAATCACAAGAAATCTTTTTGGGGCTATTTTTGTGGGGATTTTTGAATTAGGATGAAAAACAACAAAAACAAGGCTAGAAACACAATGGGGAGGCTCCGAAATCATGATCAACGTGGCTCTAGATACCAAGATGATGTAGGGTGGAACCCTAGATGGCCGATCTTTCACGAAAGGAGCGGATCCCGCGAAGAACACGAAGAACACAAGGGAAATAACGATGGGAAACACAAGGGGAAACACGAGAGAATCACTCTAACCAACAAGATTAAGTCACACATGTGCTAGATCCGCGAAACATGAGAGGACATACAAGATCCATAGTCAAAAAGGGACGATACAAATGGTAACCGGTCTTCTCTGCGAGGAGGTCTTGAATCCACAAGGGGATCTTCCCATAAAGGGGTCTTGAATCCAAGGTGGATCTTCTCTGAAGAGGGGTCGTGGTCTCTCTCAAGGAGTAGATCTGATATGGATGAGCGAAGCTCTATCTCACAAATGAGCTAACACAACACTAACCTTAGAAAAGTAGTGGAGTCGTTTATATAGGCAAAGGGGGCGAAGGGGTACATGGGCCTTGGCCCAACATCATGCACGCAGGCACTGTCCGGATGATCCGGGCTTCGGGGGTCAGGATGATCCGGGTCGGCGTCCGGATCGTCCGGCTGTGTCGTGGGGGCTGCGGGAGGTCCGGATGTCCGGGTCCTGGTCCGGGCGTCCGGGGTTGGCCGAATGATCCGGCTTCGATGCAGCTTCGGTTGCTCTCTGGTATCCAATTGTCCAAATTGTCCAGGCTGGGGTCCGGATCATTCGGGCAGGGTCCGGATCATCCGGGACCTTGTGCGGATCATCCGGCCAGCCTGGAACTTGGCTGATTTCTCCTTCGTCTTCCCGCATGTCTTCCGTTCCTGATCCTTCTTGCTCCTTAGCTTCTCCATAACTAGCTCCTTGGTACCTGAGTATGCACAATATCTCCGTTTGAGGTAGTAGCCATGTCTCATGTGCATTGAAGTGGAATTGTGAGAGGAGTGATGTCACCTCGGTTCTGATAGCTTTTGCACGTGCTCATGTCATGGGTCCACTAGGCACTTGGTGAGACGCTGATAGGTCCATGGGGATGATCTTGGGATGCTCCGCATCAGGGAGTGTCATGGGGATGGGAGCTGGGACGGGAGTGTCGTGGGAGCAAGTCTGACAGTAAGAGTAGGGTGTACATAGGAGGAGGCAAGGTCCTAACTACGGCGAGGTTGTGCATGCAAGGTTTACGAGTTCATGCCCTTCTCGGAGGAAGTAACGGACCTACGTCTCAGTGCCCGGTGGCTTCGCCGACTGGATATGCGTGAAAGTTATAGGGAGTGCGAACCCTTGTGCCTGAGGAGGGGGTGGATTATATAGAGTGTGTTGGACCCCTCCAGCCCTCAGTTACACAGGTTTCAATGTACATTAAGACAGGGCATTATTGGTAATGCTAGCCATAAAGGACTATAAATGATTTCAAGACTACGGAGTGAACGCCTGATCGTTGCCATCCTGGAGTGGCTTTAGATTTTCTATTCTCTGAGTGTTTCTTCATGCGGTCGAATGACTGTATCTTGGTCGAGTGGAATTGGGGTATCCGAGTGGTATATCATGGTCGAGTGGATTGCACTCCAATGTGATTTCAGTCGGTATCTTATGTTGTTTCTTGAATGTACTTGACTTTAGGGCAGTGTCCTTGGGTAGGTCTCTAGGACAGGCCTATGACCCTACCCTAGGTACATGTCATCGTCATGGAGCAAGGGGGAGGGGGGCAGCAACCGCCGCGGCCAGCTCGTTATGGGCTATGTCCATGAGGCTCCATTCCTCCTTATTTTCTATCTCCTCCGGCTCGGAGTCGACTTCACCAAACTTGAAGACTAGTGGAATATGATCCTTCTGCGCCATGGCGTTGGTGGAGGTCTGTGGGAGGGAGGGGAATCGGAGGCTAATAGTAAGCCACCCGAATTAAGCAGCGGCTCGGGCGCCACTAATGGAGAGGAAGGCGGGCGGACATGGAAGTCAAAGGCCTCGCTTCCCAGTGAGCATGCGTAGCGTACAGCTCGCATGCTTCCCGGTGAGCCTACGCATTGGAGGACAGCTTGCACGCCTCTCGGTCAGCTTGCGCACCGGACTGCGCTCGCACGCCTCCCATTCAGTCAAGCAAATGTCCGCACGGCACCTCATATGGCCATTAAAACAAAGACATGTGGCATCACGTGAATGGTTAACATAACGCACACGATTTAAATTATACAAATGTTTGCGATGTTAGAGTGGCAGCTAGTTGTTTCAAAATGCCTTTGTTGGTTGTTATTCGAGCGCGCCTTCTCTCAAAATGGACACGAAAAATACCACATCATGCACGGTGCCATTCCATGATAGCATGCCAAGTTTCATGTATTTCAGACGAGTTTTGGATTTGCTAGAATTAAAAAACAAAGTATCTCAACATTTTGCCGGCAATCAACAGTGCCATGCTGTTTGAAATTCATTCCCATTTCTTGCATGGGACCCAAGCATGCACCCAAAGAAAGCATTTGATTTTTCAACCAATCTATATGCACTAGAGCATGTGCATGTAGTTCAAATTTGAATTATGCGCATAAAATGCCTAGAAAACCCAGTTAATGTATAAAAATGTCCAAACGAAACCCTGAAAAAATTATAAAATTTAACACAACTAATAGAGGCGAAGGTGTCCCGATGTTTAGATGAGATGGTGGCTATTGTTTTCTGTGGGAGTCGACCTTGACGATCCGACGATGAACGTGCGAGACGTGGCCCCTTAGAAATCGCTAAATCAACTTCCGAGGGGTTATTGACCACGCCGGAGCACGATCAACCTGACCATGATGGTTTGTTTCCTGCGAGCAAACGAAGAACAAGCAAGAAACTAAGATTGCAATCTGGATATTACGAATATAAGATGAAAGCTTTATTGACCAAGGTGTGGTTCTATGACGTCTTGGTCTGGTCGTTGAACACAAACGAAGTACGCGAAGTTGCAGCTATGGCGAATGGCGAACTTTTAATCTAAACAAAACCCAAAGTCTAAACGATGCCCTAAGGGTTGTATATATGGAGGAGAGAGGGGGAATTTCGTGGCCCTTGGAGGAGGGGTCCGAAACCAATCATAACTCTTGTTTCCCCACACATACGGACTCTAAAAACAGCCTATAATCAAGTATTTCAAAATTACGTGGGCCTGGCACAATACTAAGGTGACGCGGCACCTAGAATAGCCTCTGGACGAAATTTATGAAGTGGCATCTTGTATATTTGTTCCAAGGCTTCATGCACTCCTTATGGTGGCTTCAAAGTCCTGAAATCATCACTTGTAACAACGTTCTTGATACCCTTGCGCATGCCATCATCTCCATGTTTGGTCTTGCTCCAGTGTTCATCCCTCTTATCCATGACAGGCCCTTCGTTTGTAAGCAATACAAATGTATCCAATTTAGGCAGCATCATATTCTCATGAGCATTAGAATCATTACCAAGAAAGAAAGTACCTGATAATTTAATTGGCGTGCGCGAGCTCTAGTAATTGGTCCAATATATATAGCAGCAGGGGTTGTGGGTGTAACAGTGGTATTGATGTCCTCATCAACAACACTCCTGTAGTTCTATGTTGACACTAGAAATGTTTTGAAAGCAATAAAAGTCAGTGGATATCGTTTCGTCCCCAAAGGTGGCACGTTCCCTACCGAAACCATCAGGTTTGTTGTGAGAAGCTCTGGTTGTGAGAAACTTATACCCAAACCTGCCCCATATAGGACAAAAAAATTACCACTGCATGTTGATGCCGCTCCATGATAGCATACCAAGTTTCATGAATTTCAGAAGAGTTTTGGATTTACTAGAATTTAAAAACCATTTATCTCAATGTTTGCGGCCGAGTGACGGTGGTAGGGTGTTTGACATTCATTCCCATTTCTTGCATGGGACCTAAGCATGCAACCAAGGACATAGATTTGAATTTTCAATCAATTTATATGCATTAGAGCATGTGCATGTAGTTCAAATTTGAATTATGCACATAAATGCATTGAAAACTCAATTAATGCATAAAAATGTCCAAACGAACCCCGAAAAATCCCGAAAATTAACACAACACTCCTGTTGTTCTATGTTGACATGACAATTTTTTTAAAAGCAATAAGTGGCAATGGATATTGTTTCATCCCCAAAGGTGGGATGTTCTCTACCGAAACCATCATACTTGTTGTGAGAAGCTCTGGTTTGTGAGAAGCATATACCCAAACCTGCCCCAAATGGGACAAGAAATTTACCACGGCATGTTGATGCCGCTTGATGATAGCATGCCAAGTTTTATGAATTTCAAACGAGTTTTGGAATTACTAGAATTTAAAAACCATTTGATTTTGCAACCCATTTTTATGGACTAGAGCATGTGCATGTAGTTCAATTTTGAATTGTGCACATAAATGCCTAGAAAACTCAATTAACGTATAAAAATGTCCAACGAACCCCGAAAAATCAAAAATTTAACACAACACTCCTATTGTTCTATGTTGACACCAGGAAAAAAATTGAAAGGAAGAAGAGGCGACGAATATCATTTTGTCCACAAAGGTGACATGTTTCCCTAACAGAACCATGAGGCTTCTTGTGAGAAGCTCTGGCTTTTGAGAAGCTTATACCACAACTTGCCCCAAATGGGACAATATTTTTTACCCCAACATGTTGATGCCATTCCATGATAGGATTCCAAGGTTCATGAATTTCAAACGGGTTTCGTATTTACTAGAATTACAAAAGCAAGTACCTCAACATTTGCCAGAGAGCCAGGGTGTTGTGGTGTTCGAAATTCATCCCCATTTCTTGCTTGGGACATAAGCATAATCCCATGGACACATATATGATTTTACAACCCATGTTGGTGCGCCGAAGCATGTGCATGTGTTTTAATTTTAATTGTCCACCTGAAATGGGTTAAAAAACCAATTTAATGTATAAAATTTCCAAACAAACCCTGAATAATTCCAATTTTCTACGTCACACATATAGTTGCATGCTCACTGCAGATAAAAGGTCCAGCAATTCAAACACCATCCATTGCTGCTGTGACCCCATTACATAATTCAAATGAAGATGAAAAATCAAGTAGATCCCACATAGTTTATTATTTTTGACATTCAAACTCATCACACATGGGTTAGACTATATGAATCGTTTGTGATGTTCACATATCGTACACAGTTCTGAATAAGGGACAGTGTCTGATGACACTTTGCGCGCTAGTTTTTTCGCCGAACCGATTCAAAATTTTCAGCTTCCGCGGAAATATCTACATCCCCGCCCCTCCCCCTTACCAAAAGCCACATTTCCCCTGTTTCCGCCTTTCTTTCCAAGTCGAAACCTTCACTCCTTGCTTGCAGCACCGCCTCCTCATCGGCGATCCTCCTTCATGCTGCTCGGCCTCGTCTATCCAGGCAGGTAATCCACACCCGACCCCCATCCTCCTCCTCCTTCCACATCCCACATGCTCTAACCGTCGGCGCGACACCTTCCATCCAAATAACCGACTCCTCCACCAAATAAGTGCCGCCCTAAGCCATGGTGCACACAGTATATCCAGGAGCTCAAGGAGCATTTGGCAGCGGAGAAGCAAATTGCGGCCGCACACGCGGATGAGGTCGCGATGGATGCCATTCATGCCGACCCCTAGATCTTGGAGGAGCACCTTGCCATTTGCTAGCTACGCCAGTTAAGCATGCTTGGTTTACCCGTTGCGTGTGATGCTCCTACCTTTCCTTAACAAATTCTAGCGAATTGTGCTATCTAATTTTACCATGCAATCTGTTGCTCTAGTGTATATGTTCTATATGTCGTGCAGTGTGGTGCTCACTTATTAAATATTTGGTTAACTAGTTATCATCTTCAGTTAACTGTTTGGTTCATTCTGCAAATGTTATGTTCAATTCTTCAGGCTGCAATTTTGTATTGTCTTCCATGTGAGAAATAAATTGAATTTATCTTTACAAAATACATGAGAAACAAATACAATTGCTATATTTCCAAGTTGTCAAGCATGCTTGGTTTGGTTATACATTGTGCAATGTGGTGCTCAGTTAAGGTTTGGTTCGTTTGTGTTGTGGTGTTTAGTTAACTGCTTGGTTCAATTCTGCAATGCGATGTTCAATAGTTGTGGGTATATTCTGTTATTGTATACCTTGTGAGAAGTAAATCAAATTTGGCTGTACTAAATACATGAGAAACAAATACAATTGCTATATTTCCAAGTTGTTAATCATGCTTGGTTTGGTTAACTGTCTGATCTTCTATTAGGAATATGTTATTTTGTGCAATGTGGTGCTCAGTTAATGTTTGGTTCATTTGTTTTGGTGTTTAGTTAACTGTTTGGTTCAATTCTGCAATGCGATGTTCAATTGTTGTGGGTGCATTCTGTTATTGTATACCATGTGAGGAATAAATTGGATTTGGCTGTAGTAAATACATGAGAAACAAATACAATTGCTATATTTCCAAGTTGTTAAGCATGATTGGTTTGGTTAATTGTCTGATCTTCTATTAGGAGTATGTTATATTGTGCAATGTGGTGCTCAGTTAATGTTTGGTTCATTTCTTGTGGTGTTTAGTTAACTGCTTGGTTCAATTTTGCAATGCGATGTCCAATTGTCGTGGGTAGAATTTTGTATTGTTGTGCATGTGAGGAATAAATCTAATTTGATTGCACTTAATACATGAGAAACATATACAAGTGCTATATTTCCTAGTTCTTAATCATGCTTGGTTTGGATAAATGGGTTTTCCATGTGGCTTGAATTAATCTGATGAATCTGCAATGCGCTTATTTTTCATCAACATATTTTACTGATAGCACGCGAACCCTTACTTAACCTGATGACTAACTACCTTATATGTGTTGCAGGGAAACAATGGAAGCACATAGGTTTACAATCGAGGTTAGCACATGCATGGTCCGTTGTCTAATAGCACATTATTGTGCAATTGCAGGAACCATTCTAATATTTAGGTTTTTAACAATTTGGTCTTGCACATGTAGGTCCTGCAGTCAGAGGTTTTCACCAACTATATGACCCTTTTGCATATGGGGAAATGAGTCGTCCATGAATATCAATCAAAGTCAAGAAACTCAGAAAGATTGTTAGGATAAAGAAATTAGCGACAAAAAACAAAAGATCTTTGCTGCACAATGAAGAAGACATCAGTTCACTACAAGATGGAACTAACTATTATACCTTGCCTTTTTTTATTCCTAGCCCCATTTCCAATATAGAGAAGATATTTATGCACATCCTTGTTTTCAGGCCTTTCCGAAGAAGTTCATTGATGATTACCTCACAAACCACCTCTATGGTCAGGACGCGAGGAAGGTTTTCATACAACACCCACTGTTTAATATTGAAGTGTTCCTGAAGAGGAGGAAGGACAGACGGTCAATCATCCACAGGCACTGGCCTAAAGTTGCAAAGACCTACAACATGAATGAAGGCTCAATATTCGCCTTCCGCTTCAGCTGTTTTCCAGATGAGATGCATCTATCTATGTACCATCTATGATGCTAATTTCGAAAGGTTCTACATGTTGCATGTGATACTTGGTGCTGGTGCAATTGTGTAATGGGGTAGCTGAGTGCTAAAGCTGATAGAGGCAAAGGTGTCCTGTCTTTCGATGAGATGGTGGCTATCGTTTTGGAGGAAGTCGACTTTGACGCTCTGACTACGAACGTGCGAGGACGTTGCGCCTTAGCAATCGCTAAACCAACTCCGAGAGGTTATTGACCACGCCAGAGCACGGTCAACCTGACCACAAAGGTCTGTTTCCTACAGGCAAACGAAGAACAAGCAAGAAACTAAGATTGCAATCTGCATATTGCGAATATAAGAGGAAAGCTTTATTGATCAAGGTGGCATTCTGTGACGCCTTTGTCTGGTCGTTAAACACAAACAAAGTACGTGAAGTTGCAGCTATGGCGAACTTTAATCTAATCAAAACCCAAAGTCTAAACGATGCCCTAAGGGTTGTATATATGGAGGAGAGAGGGGGGAATTTCGTGGCCCTTGGAGGAGGGGTCCGAAACCAACCCTAACTCTTGTTTCCCCACACATACGGACTCCAAAAACAGCCTATAGTCAAGTATTTCGAAATTACATGGGCCTGGCCCAAAAACAAGGTGACGCAGCACCTAGGATAGCCTCTGGATGAAATTTATGAAGTGACATCTTGTATATTTCCGTCCAAGGGTTCATGCACTCATTATGGTGGCTTCAAAGTCCTGGAATCATCACTTGTAACTCTGTTCTTGTTCCCCTTGCGCACGCCATCATCTCCATGCTTGAACTTGCTCCAAGGTTCATCTTTCTTGTCCAAGCTAGGCCCTTCATTTGTAAGCAAAACAAATGTATCCAATTTAGGCAACATCATATTCTCATGAACATTAGAATCGTTACCAAGAAATGAAAGTACCTGGTAATTTAATTAGAGTGTGCGAGCTCTAGTAATTTGTCCAGTATGTATAGCAGCAGGGGCTGTGGGTGTGGCAATTGTATTGATGTCATCATCAAAAGCTATATCATGTTGTACTCTGATGTATTTCAATTATGAAATCATGCTTCCTTAATATGGAAATGAAATATATTATGTGCTTAATATGAATGTCAATTAGATTAATAAATGGATTAATAATAATAGGGCAATTAGCCTGCTAATGGCGAATTAGCCAGCTAATTCGGTTTCGCTATTGCAAATGGTTATTGAGACAATACCGTGGGCGATGACCTTAGGCAACACACATAGTTTCTAGGAAAAATCGTGTTGGATCAATGAACAATCACACATGACCTTCTCTTGAAAACTATTTGCGTTAGGCCACCTTGCGCAAACATTTACCACATAAAAACTGTGTGTGATGAATAGCCTTTGCCACACAGTTTCTTCTACGAACCATGTGTGATGCATTCAATAATGCAAACGATAAAATTGTTAATATCATGTGCGATGTACCTGTGAACGGAAACGTTTTCCTTGGAGCGACGGTGTGGGATGTATATACAAACGGAAACGTTTAGTGGGGACTAACTGTGTGGGATGTACTTATGACCGGAAACGATTTCACCTGTATAATTGTATTTTTTAGCACTACAATACGTATAACTGTATTTGATCGCTCGCCGGTCGCACATGACCTCATTTTTCCAAGCGTGTGTGCTAGGAGGGCATATCCCCGACAGTTTCTGGGTCATGTGGGAAGGACCCCCCTATCGCCCACACTCACTTGGCGACGGTTCCAAATGCTGTCGCGGAAAGGGGGTTAAAAAACCATTTGTATAGCACCTCGATGTACCAGTGGTTATAGTATCTTGTTCAGTAAGAGTAGCCACTCCCCATGAGGATTTCGTATGACTCATTCTGGAAGTTGTTCCTTATGGATTCTTTGAGCTCCCGAAGTCCGACCTTTACTTGATGTTCTAGATACCAAACAATACCTATAATTGGGTTACGCTAGTGCATCAAGAAGAACATTAGAAGTGGAGTGCTAAATGTCTCTCGACCGATCATCCATATTTTGTTTCCTTGGCCCGGTCAAGGTGAAATCTGAGAAAGTGTTGTCTTCCTTTCCATCTGCATCGTCCATCACTATTCATCCTAGTAGTATGATGTGTTGCGAGGATCCTTGGCATAGATGCTAGTAAACCCTTATGAATATGGAAATGCTCGAGTTCTTGAGAGCACGCTTAAACATTAGGTTATATCCTCGATATCAACTGGAATGTGCCTTCCATTGCCGAGTTGTTCTATAACCGTAGTTCCCTTCCAATCTGAGTATGCCATTCTTTCGAATTCCTTCAACAGTCAATTATGAATTGCCTTAGCCTAGTGTGAAGAGTTTCAATGATCTATGTATCAAAAGTAATTATTTTTGACTCTTAAGGGAATAATTCTATACGACTCACCTTCCCTATGGTGTCGTTATGGAATCAGGGCAATTAACCCCTCACTACTTGACACCCATGCATGCACCATCTTAATCAAGCATGGAATTGTTGCGTACTAAATTAAACCTTCATCTTCCACTTCTTTCCATCACTCTCAATGTGTGTTTTGTGTCTCAACTCAAGAGATGTTCCAAAGTCTCATTTCGTGAGTTGATCATGAGTTCTCAATCTTTGAGAAAGATCGATTCTTTAGAGTTCCCTTTCCTTTCGTTGTCGTGTTGGATGAAGTTCTCAGAGCAAGATGTCAAGATCAACATGATGCAATGAATCAACATAGTCAAGAAGTGCAGGCTGGATCATGAAGACCGTCTCAATTTCCCACCCCCTTCCTCTTACCCTACGTCTTGAATCTCGGGGCGAGACTCTTGTTTAGTGAGCGTGAGCTGTATCAGCCATAGATTTTGCTTGTAATTATTGTCATCATTGAGCATAATGCATCATATTTAAATTCAAGAAGTTTGAATTGAGGAAATTTGAAGCATCAAAACATAAATAAAGGGCAAAGAATCCCCAAATTGCATTCAATGAAACCAAAATGCTCTTCATTGATGTCTGATATTTTTGGCAAGGGTTTTGATCCAGACCAGAAATAATGAACATTTTTTAAGATTATTTTGAGCTTTGGATTTAAACCAATTCTGTATTTGAATTTATATTCATTTTATATGGAATATATTTTCAAATGTCTCTAGAATATTTATGTGCTTTTGCAAAGCTCTTGCAAAGCAAGATAAATATTTACAGAAAGTTTGGAATTGTTTTGAATTCTTTTGAATTTGAAATCAGTGGAGATTAAATAAAAGAAAATGCAAACAGAAATAAAAACAGAAATAAGAAGTAGAGACAGAACAACTTACCTGCCTTACCTATGGCCCGACTACTGCGCACAGCTGGCCCAGCCCACGCAGCCTCCCTCGCCGTCTTCCTCCCTGAGCGAGTAGGCAGGGCACATGGTCACAGCATGCGCGCCAGCTCCTACTTCCACCGCGATGCCTCAACCCTTCTAGCCTCGCCAGTGCAACACCCACGAGCTCCTCATCCCTATCCCCTCTCTTTCTCGGTCTCGCTCCCCTCCTCTTCTCTCTGTCCCACGACCATCCGCGTGCGCCGAGCTGCGACAAGCACCACTGTGGCCACCGTCCACCCCTCGCCTTGCCGATGAGTCCATAAGAACCACAGCGTCGTCCTCATCATCTACGCAGAGCCACGAGATGCCGGGAGCCCTACAGTTTTGTCCCTGACCTCATTCCCGACCTTCAGCCGCCAGAGATCGCAATCGTTGATTCGTCGCCGTCCCTGCTTCCCCAAGAACGCCGTTTGCTCCGTTGGAACCCTTGTGAGCTCCCACTTCGTCTCCCCCTCACACCTGTGCAATTACTCGACGTAGATATTGTTTCCATCGAGGCCAAACCCACCACCCGAGCTCATCGCTGGTGATGCTCAGGTGACTAAATGGTAACTCCTTGCAGTCTAACTTGCTCGTAGCTTCACTTAGAGGATCACTAGAGTTTTGGTTCGGAAGTTTGCACACTATACCGACATTTCCATCGAGGTTCGAGCGTCAGTTGTCGCTGCTTATGTTGTCTCCTTCGCTACTGTCCACCTCTGGTCTCCCCATGACCACCTTGGGCACGCGGGGATGCCAGCTCCCCGTAGAGCGCACGACAAGCGGTGCCCAATGGACCGACTCCGAGCACAACTGCCACAACTGGCCATTGCTGGTGGTTAAACCCCGGTGAAAACCACTATTAGCACTAACTAATGACCACCTAGGTCACAGACAAGTGGGCCCAGGGTCCTATTAATTTTTACTTATGTTTTAATTAAACCTAATTAATGACATGCGTCACTGACTTGTGGACCCAACCATGATGATAGTTTCAGTTAGGATTAAATTAACACTAATTAACCCTATTATTTAGTTTATTCACTAACCAGTGGGCCTTGCTGGTTAGGTTTGACCTAGACAACCTAGTTGACTAGCTGACTTAGTGCTGATGTCATGCTGGCGCAATAAACATTTCTGTCATTTTTATATTTCAATAATGATTTATAAATTCGAGAAATTGGCTACGCTTAGAAATATCATAGAAAATCAACCATGGCTCCAAATGAAATATTTTATATATGAAAAATTATAAAAAAAATCCAAAGAATCGATCTTTGGCATTTTGATGCATGTTTAAGCAACTTGAAGTTGCTGGATAGAATAATTCAAATAAATGGCATTTGAAATGCCTTACATGGAGTTTGAATTTGTTCAGACCAACTTCATTTAAATTGTTGTTAGTTGCACTAGCACAAATCACAACATATTTCGATGTCATGGTCATGCATCATATTGTTGCATTTCCGTGACTTAAATGTTGTTCCCTTGTTTGCCGGTGTGTGTTCCCTCTTGGTAGACGTTGTGCCGAAGATGTGATCGGTGACACTGGTGAAGTGTAGTTCATCTTTAGAAATGCCAGGCAAGCAACACCCCCCCCCCTTGATCACTCCGATGCAAACGCACTCTCTCGATCTTGCGCTCTTTTACAGCATTAGGACAACAATGATTCAACTGATGCGTGTTGCGGTAGTTGAACCCATTCCTTTTCATGACCTATCTGTGCCACAGTAATTAGTAAAACCCACTATCATGAGTAGGAGTTGTTAGAGCCATGATGTGCCTACTCATTCATGCTTGCTTGTTATGCCCTCTATGCTTAGAGTTGTGTCTGGTTTGATTCATCTGGGGTTTATTGGAATGGTGGTGAACATGTCCTACTATTGAGAGCTAAGTGTGTGAAAACAATTTAGTAAAGGTTGCGATGAGAGGCCATGTAGGAGTACATGGTGGGTTGTCTCATTGAAACCGTCCTCAGGAACTAAGTTTTGTGTGTGTGATCCAAGACAGTTACTACCACACATTGGGCATGAAACCTATGAACCCTATCGACTTATTAATCACCTAGATCTTTGTCTAAGAGTTGCAACTAGTTTCTGGTGTTTATAGGATGTGTTGGGGGTCGTACATGGCGCTGACCAGAGAGGTAGGCTTTGTTATGGTAGGCACCATGGCACAGTGTACCAAGCATAGTACCATCCGTCGAGGTGGACTTAGGAACCTTGCTCACATCGTTTTAGGCCATGATAGAAACCTCAGACGGACTTCCCTTGTGGATACAACCTCAAATAGGCGATAAACCTGGACTAGATTCCTGTGTGGTTAGTCATGTCATGGCCGACACCCTCGCCACGCTTCTGCATGAAAGTTATCGAGATACATGACGTGTACATGGTGGTAAGTGGTGAGAGCATGTGTGAAGAAGTACGCCCCTGCAGGGTTAATGGTCTATTTGGAAAGTCGTGTCCTCAGATATGGACTACTTGAAAGCGTACATTGTTCATAGACAACTTAAAGGGATACTCGAAAATGTGCAAGATTAGTGTGAGTGCTATGGATGGCCTACTCGGAGGGAGACGGGAGCGGCTCCATAGTGGTGTATTGATATGGTGAAGAGTTGGAAATTTGTGCGCTCTCTCACTCCAAAAAATACAGGTAGTCATAGTACAGGATAGCCACTGAGTCAAACCTAGCTTGCTGTAGTTAAACTCCACAACCCTCATTGTTGATATTGATGAATAAGTAGATAGTTCTAGTGTAAGTCTTACCGAGTACATTTGTACTCATGTTTGCTTAACTTACGTTTTGCAGAGGAGACTTCGGTCTCACTAGTAGTTTCATGTGGCCTTCGATGAGTAGCTTGGGATTTTAGACAGAGGTCTGGCTCCTATGGAGGGTCTTGTAGATTTACAGGCTTTCTAGCCATCTTTATTTTCATCTGTCTGTATTCAGACAGGTTTATGCTTCCGCTTGTTGCTTGTATGACTTTATATGTTGGGTCATGAGACACATGTGTTGTAATGTCATGCTATGTATGGCTCTTTGGTGCTTTCTAATTAAATACATTTAGTTGTAGCGTTATGTTGTGATGCCATATTGTATTTTCACATATAGTAACTAGTGTGTGCATGTTATAAATGCACTGGTATGTGTGGGATTCGACACCTAGTTGTTTATTCTTGGTATCCTTCCTTACGAGGAAATGCCTCTTGGTGCTTCCCTCCAGAACACATGCATTGATCAACATGTGTCCTTCTTTGCTTCTGTGTCTGTCCCTATGGGGAAATGTAACGTGATGTCCACTGGAGTCCTTTGCAGCCTCGCTATGACTCGGTGACACTAGTTGTTAATCGAAACATGCATTGCTAGGCCATGTATGCATGTCCATATAAGTTTGAGATACCTTGGTTTATGACTAGTCATGTCGGCCCGGGTTCAATGTCATATGGATGCTAGCGATGCAATCATATACGTGGGCAAAAGGTGCACACGGTCCTGGCCAAGGTAAGGCTGCAACTATGGGTATACCGTACCTAAGGACACAAAGTGATATGATGTGTTACATACTAGATCGATGTGACTTAGGATCAAGGTCCTGACATCGACCACCGATCCGGATCTCGGGTCGGATCCCATGGTGGATCCAGCCTTAGATATGGAACTGACGGCCATCATTCCAAGCCTCGACTCACACATAAAATCTATCTACCCGCCAGGCCTCGACCGTGTCACAAGCTCAAGCACGGATCCTACATCAAGTTAGGATCCAACCTCTCTCGCCGCCGGCTGGGAGTCAACCCAGCTCGAGCAATGCTTTGAGGCCGCTTCGGTTGACCCGCAAACCTCACTTCAGATTTGCCCGGACCTTGACCAGGCCATGAATCCCAAGGATCTTTTTCACCTCAATGGGTGCTACTTCTTGAGGTTGCGTTGTTTTTTCTCTTGAAGTGGAAAGGGTGATGCAGCAAAGTAGAGATAAGTATTTCCCTCAGTTTGAGAATCCAAGGTATCAATCCAGTAGTTGAAGAATGCACAAATCACCAATGCCTGCACAAACTATCAAACACTTGCACCCAACGCGATAAAAGGGGTTGTCAATCCCTTCACTGTCACTTGCAAAGGTGAGATCTGATAGAGATAGATAAATAAAACTAAACAAAAGATCAAATATTTTTGGGTTTTTTGTTGTATAGATCTGAAAGTAAAGATTGCAAAATAGTATATTGGAAACTAATATGATGGAAAATCGACCCGGGGGCCATAGGTTTCACTAGAGGCTTCTCTCTCGAAGGCAAATAATACGGTGGGTGAACAAATTACTATCGAGCATTTGATAGAAAAGCGCAAAGTTATGACGATACCCAAGGCAATGATTATGTAATATAGGCATCACACCCGTGTCAAGTAGACCAACTCCTGCCTGCATCTACTACTATTACTCCACACATCGACCGAATTCTGCCTGCATCTAGAGTATTAAGTTCATGAAGAACAGAGTAACGCTTTAAGTAAGATGACATGATGCAGAGGAATAAAGTCAAGCAATATGATGCAAACCCCATCTTTTTATCCTCGGTGGCAACAATACAATACGTGCCTCGCTACTCCTACTTTGTAACTGGGTGAGGACACTGCAAGATTGAACCCAAAGCTAAGCACTTATTCCATTGCAAGAAAGACCAATTTAGTTAGCCCAACCAAACCGATAGTTCGAAGAGAATTACGAAGAAATAAAATCATGCATATAAGAATTCAGTGAAGATTCAAATAATATGCATAGGTAATCTGATCATAAATCCACAATTCATTAGATCTCGACAAACACACCGTGAAGGAAGATTACATCGGATATATCTCCAAGGGCATCGAGGAGAACATGGTATTGAGAATAAAAGAGAGAGAATAAGCCATCTAGCTACTAGATATGGACCTGTAGGTCTGAGGTAAACTGCTCACGCTTCATCGGAAGGGAAATAGATTTGATGTAGATGCCCTCTGTGATCAAATCCCCCTCCGGCAGGGTGCCGGAAAAGGCCCCAATATGGGATATCACGGGAGTAGAAGGTTGCGCTGGTGGAAAGTTGTTTTTGTGGGTGCTTCTGAGGTTTGGGAATAATATATAGTAGCATATTAATGCATATAAAACATCCAAAACAAATAATATAATATCATGGAACAATCAAAAATTATAGATGCATTGGAGATGTATCAGTGGGATAATTTATAGGATTCAAAGGACACCAATCTCAAATAATCAGACCTCGGTTTATGACAAGATCGGACTTAAAGCCGACGACAAGGAAATTTACATCCCACCCACAACCCTTCTGCTCACCACTGTCGATGACTTAACTAACGTTTGGACTATGCATCAGAGGAGGCCGCCAATATGGATGAAGATGTCGACGACACACCTGAAACGACCACTCCGTCAACCCATACGACCAGATGGACCGCTACATCCATGTACGACATTTATATGGTCGATCCACCCAGAAATCACTCAAAATGCCATTGCAAGCGCCCTAGAGGCACCGGCGGGGGGCCAAGCGGGCATAGCACGGATGCCGCTGATGACGATGCTTCCTCGGGTGATGCTAGTAACCTCTAAGAGGACATTCACACCTTCCTGGAGGGGCAGAACAACCCAATTGGAATACCCAAGGACGAAGACCACGACGACCTCTTTGACGGGACTGAGAGCAACTATTTAATTGAATCCAAGGAAGATGAAAGCCTTGAGCCCGGGGACTATATAGTCTGCGAAGACCCTTTTGAGCAAGAGCGGTCCAAACGGTGACTGATGGCAATGACTAGAAGTATAAAAAAGAAACAACAGTAGTTGTACCCTGATCAAAACGAGTTCAATGACAAATGGGTGGACAGTCTAGCCGCCGAGCAAGACCTCAAACAGCTTCATGAGAGTGCTGCCAGAATTTGATGATGAGGCAGCTGACAACGTGCTTTTGACACGTGGTCATGCTGATCAGCCTGACCGCCCCCTACTGGACATGACAGGCCAACAGGGGAGAGTGGGACCCCCAAATGACAACGTGTCATTACGGCAAAGATCTTGTTGACTAACTGATCCCTATGATGCCCACAGAAGAATAGAAGCCAATCGAGCCCCCCCTTCCCGATCCATTTACGAGTCAATATGGTGTGCACCAGTCGGATTCGATGGTTATGAAGCCTGGTTAGACAGGAACAAAAAAGCTTGGTAACATGCCCACACACGACTGTTCCCTGACGTTTGATATAACATGGCTTGATTTCGAGGGCCTGCTCACCCGTTCTGTTTCACAAATGAGGTGACGGAACATCAGTTCCTAGACAGGTTTAAACCCATAAATATTGAACAATATGATGGGACAACTGATCAGCCATTTGGATCAAAAGAATTCCTCCTCGACATACACATGGCACAAGGGGGCGACCTCCATGCATAGCCTGGCTCCTCACTCCATCGGGAGTTGGGAGGCTCTTGAAGATGACTTTAGGGCAAACTTTCAAGGCACCTATGTCTGACCTCTAGACGTCGACGACCTCACCACCTCATCAAACAGCCCCGCAAGCCAGTCCGAAATTTTTGGAATCGGTTCTTAACTAAAAAGAACCAGATAGTCGACTTCCCCGACACCGAGGCAATCACCGCTGATACCTCCATTTTGCATCATGTTTTCCTACTGTTAATTATAGTATTTTTATTCAATATAACACTTTGTGTAGTAATTATAATTGCATTTCTCTCATAATATGCAAAGTTTACACAAAGTGGGAGATTACCGGCAGCTATAATTCGGGGCCTGAAAAAGCTATGTCAGAGATACCTATTATGAACATCTCCAAATGACTGAAATTTTATGGATATTTATTTTGGAATACATAAAAAATATTGAAGAAAATAAATACCAAAGGGGGCCACCCAGGTGCCCACTAGGAACCAGGGCGCGCCTACCCCCCCGGCATGCCCTAGTGTGTAGTGGGCACCCTGGCCATCCTATGGTGCCCATCTTCTGTTATATAAGGTCATTTTCCCTAGAGAAAATAAGGAGAGGACTTTCGGGATGGAGTGTCATTGTTTCGAGGCGGAACTTCGGCAGGAGCACTCTTGCTCTCTGGTGAAGCGATTCCGCCAGGGATACTTCCCTTCAAGTGGGGGAAATCGAAGCCATCGTCATCACAAACATCTCTCTCATCGTGGGAGGGCCAATCGTCACCAACATCTTCAACTGCACCATCTCATCTCAAAACCCTAGTTCATCTCTTGTGTTCAATCTTTGTATCAAAACCTCATATTGGTACTAGTGGGTGACTAGTAGTGTTGATTGCATCTTGTAGTTGATGCTAGTTGGTTTATTTTGGGGAAGCTTATATGTTCAAATGTATTACGCTATTCAATACCCCTCTAATCTTGAGCATGAATATGTTTTGTGAGTAGTTACTTTTGTTCTTGAGGACATGGGAGAAGTCTTATCATAAGTAATCATGTGAATTTGATATTCGTTCGACATTTTGATGGTATGTATGTTGTGATTCCCTTAGTGGTGTTATGTGAACATCGACTACATGACACTTCACCGACTTTGGGCCTAAGGGAATGAACTGTGGAGTAGTTATTAGATGATGGGTTGCTAGAGTGACAGAATCTTAAACCCTAGTTTATGTGCTATTCCATAAGGGGCTGATTTGGATCCGTATGTTTAATGTTATGGTTAGATTTTATCTTAATTCTTCTTTCGTAGTTGCAGATGCTTGCGAGGGGCGTTAATCATAAGTGGGAGGCATGTTCAAGTAAAAACAGCACCCAAGCACCGGTCCATCCACATATCAAATTATCAAAGTAGTGAACGCGAATCAAACAAACATTATGAAAGTGACTAGATGAAATTCCCGTGTGTCCTCAAGAATGCTTTGCTTATTATAAGTGAGTGGTCCGGCCTATTCTTTGCTATAAAAACAATTGGGATACCTTGCTGCACATATAGTTACTATTGCTACTTATTACTTGTTACAAATTATCTTGCTATCAAACTACCTGTTACTGAAAATTTCAGTGCCTGCAGAAATTACCTTGCTGAAAACCGCTTGTCATTTCCTCCTGCTCCTCGTTGGGTTCGACACTCGTACTTATAGAAATGAATATGATTGTTCCCCTATACTTGTGGGTCATTGAGACTCTTTTCTAGCGCCGCTACCATGGAGTGAAGCATTTTTGGTGAGTGGAAATTGGTATCCAAATTTTTATATTACATGCTGAAATTTACGGTTACTTATTACTATGGAAAACAATCCTTTGAGGGGTTTGGTTAGGGTATCTTCACCTCGACAGGAAGCACAAAGAGTTGCTACTCAACCTACTTCACCTACTGAAAATATTTGTTATGATATTCCTTCGGGTATGATAGAGAAACTAATAGATAATCGTTATGCAGAAATTATTAGTGCTAACCTTAGAGAGCATGAAGAAAAGAGATTGTTAAAAACTCTGAGGAAGCACTGTGCTGCTATTGTATATACTCTTGATGATGTTAAGGGCATTAGTCCCACTCTCTGTCAGCACGAGATTAATATGGAACCCGATGCAAAACCAGTTGTTGATCATCAATGACGATTAAATCCTAAGATGAAGGAAGTAGTAAGAACTGAAATACTAAAGCTTCCGGAAGCAGGTATAATCTATCCGATAGTTGATAGTAGATGAGTAAGTCCTATTCATTGTGTCCCAAAGAAAGGAGGTAACAATGAACTTATTCCACAAATATTCCTTACTGGCTATAGAATGGTAATTGATTCTAGAAAATTAAACAAAGCCACTAGAAAAGATCATTACCCTTTGCCATTTATTGATCAAATGTTAGAAAGATTGTCAAAGCACACATACTTTTGTTTCCTTGATGGATATTCCGGCTTCTCTCAAATACCTGTATCACAACCTGATCAAGAGAAACTCACCTTTACTTGTCCTTTTGGAACTTATGCTTATAGACATATGCCTTTTGGTTTATGTAATGTACCCGCTACCTTTCAAAGATGTATGACTATTATATCCTCTCACTTTTGTGAAAAGATTGTTGAGGTTTTCTGATGTAGGGTAGGAACCCTAATCGGCCAATCTTTCATGAAAGGAGCGGATCCCGCGATGAACACGAAGAACACAAGGAGAGAAACGAGGTAAAACACGTGGAAACCACAAGAGAACACTCAAACCAATAGGTATGATCACACATGCGCTAGATCCATGAACACAAAGGAAGATACCAGATCCACGATCAACTAGGGACGATACAAAGGTAGCCATCTTCTCCGAAAGGAGGTCTTGATGTTCTTCCCGTAAAGGGGTCTTGAATCCTCTTGGGGGATCTTCTCCGTAGGAGGCGCAATCTCCGAGGAGAAGGTAACCAAGTGGATGAGCAAAGCTCTCACACGAAATATGAGCTAATCCTTTGCTGACCCTAACTAGGAGGAGGTGGAGGAGTATATATAGTCTAGGTCCACGAAGGGGTAAGTGGGAGAGGGATACATGGGCCTCGGGCCCGAACACTGTGCGCATATAGGTACTAGATGTCCGCTGAGGACCGGTCGTCCGGTGGCTCACGGGCGGCCGGACGTCCAGTAGACGTCGAACATCCACTCGATCTGGCTTGGACGATGGAGTCCTGGATTTTTGGAGGTGGCCGGTCGTCCGCTGGTGTCAGAGGTCCGCTCATTTGGCTCGGGTGCGGGATCGCCGGTCGTCTGGTCCGGGCCGGTCGTCCGCTGGGTCTTCAGGCGCCGGACGTCCGGACCCGAACGGTCGTCCGGTGGCTGGAGCTTCTTCCGCAGCTCTTCTTGTTGTTCCTCGCGCTTGGTGTCCTTGCCTTCTTGTCCATGGGCTTCCTCTTGGTTCCTGGTCATGCATAGCACACATGTTTGAGGTAGTAGCCATGTCTCACATGTGGAAAGTGACAATTCGGAGAGGAGCGAGTTCACCTTGTGTCCGATGGCGTATACTTGAGATCTCTTCTGATGTTCTATTGGGGCTTGGAGAGTAGTCAAAGTGTACATGGGGATGAACATGGGATGCTCCGCATCATCCCCCCCTTGGGGAAGATCCGACCTCGAATCGTGATCCTCATCACTATGGAAACGGTAGTCGTGGAGGGACTTGTAGTTGGACGGAGTGGGAGACGTGGCGCAATCCAGGTACTCGAAGGTGTTGTCGGAGTGGTATACATGCAAAAATAGCAAACACAAACGACACTCGGAAATACAGTGGTTAGATCACACAAAGTGTCCATCATGTAAGAATGAGTCCGTTCAGCAAGATTGTTTGTGACAAAGCGCATGAAGCTTATCAAGATGATATAGAATGATATGCAAAGCATTCATGGGAGCAAAAGCATTCATTGTGCACACAAATGTGTCGTGAATGTGATCAATGCAACCTCGGTGCAAAATGATGCCATAGTGAGACGGTTTATCAAAAGCATGAACATGGTAATGGGTTCTTAATATGAGTATGTGATCATGCAATTGATGATGGGCAATATGATCATGATGTATGAATATGCCATCAAGGTAGATCACAACAAATTTGCTAAGAAAATGCACAAGCTCATATAGCATGGATGACATGGCGATACAAGATGCAACAAGGCAAGCATAATATGAGTCAATCCATGCATAAGATGCAAATTTGTCATGTGTATGATATGTCCATCGAGCATGACATGTGTGAGCACAATCAACAAATATGGAGGTGTTGGTGTACCAATGCTCGATGTCGTGACATGAGTGTAGGTTCGAAGGTGCATCCAATAAGTCCGAGCTCTCCTCAACTTGAAGGTCCATAGAGCCAATCTCCCATGTCGCTCCTCCGTTCGCGAGATGTATCATGTAGACAAGAAGGAGACAACAATGAAAGAGTGACCCATCCAATATGCGTAATTGAGGATGGCTCAAAGGGAAGGAGTTCACCTTAGGTATGTTCACGAAGATGTTGGTGTCGCGCATCGTGTACGCCTTCACATAACCAAATTGTCTCATGACGATATTGCCTTGTTGATCCTTCAAAATGAAAGAACATGACAAACACTCAGAAAGACAAATGAGGTTAGCGGAAAAGCAAAACCTATCATTCGTGTGGTAAAATACCCAACAAGTGTATGCATCATGCTCATCATAAGAAAGGACAAGGGAGCATTTCATAGTATGGAGGCATATGATGCGAGAACAACCAAATACAATAGGCTCAATCAAACAAGCATGCATCACAAGTAAGATGTCCAAGTCTCCACAATCAATAAGCATAGATGCAACAATTGGAGGCAAGCGACAATGAACAAATTATATCATGCGAGAGGCATGAACATATACGTCATCAACCCAAGAAAGCAAGTAATAATGGAACATGGGTGATGCGACAAACCAAGCAACCATATGAATCCAGGCAAGCAAGATAGTAGTGTGAAGATGCAACGTACTAGAAGGAATCATGTCAAGTATGTCATGTGTGCAAATGGTGGGCACGAATAATGCACGTGACATATCACAAGCCTGAAGCCAAGATATGAGAAAAATAGCATCAATAGAATGAGGCACATGATAAACATGGCAATAGCAACAAGCTTCTCCACCAAGCATGCAAATACACATAGGATTAGTAAACTGGTGAATCATGGGTAGATGCAAGCAAGGGTCACAATTGCATGGCAAAGGCATAGAAGCAAGCATAGTTATAGAGGCAAAGGTGTCCCATTTTTCAATGAGATGGTAGCTATAATTTTGGAGGAAGTCGACTTTGACGATCCGACTATGAACGTGTGAGGATGTTGCGCCTTAGTAATCGCTAAACCAACTCCCGGAGGTTATTGACCACGCCGGAGCACGATCAACCTGACCACGAAGGTCTGTTTCCTGCAGGCAAACAAAGAACAAGCAACAAACTGAGATTGCAATCTGGGTATTGCGAATATAAGAGGAAAGCTTTATTGATCAAGGTGGGGTTCTGTGACGCCTTTGTCTGGTCGTTGAACACAAACAAAGTACGCAAAGTTGCAGCTATGGTAAACTTTAATCTAAACAATACCCAAGGAAAAAGCTACTAGATGGATCTACTTATATAGGAGCAAGGGCGGCGTCCAAGGAGGTGGGAGGACGTCCCAAGGTAGCCTAAAACTAACCCTAGGTCGTACAAGGCTGATGGGCCTAAGTGGAGGTGATGCAACACCTTTGGACTTGTTGCTTGCCTCGGATTCTACTGCAGCGTCAGATTATTTCGTCGATACCTCAATGCTCTGAACGAATTTGAAGGTGAATCCAATTGGGTTGGAAAGAGCACGAAATCTACTTTCCAACAAAAAAATAATCACCCAATTCGGAGTCCGTATGAAAAATTGTTGGCGTTTTGAGTCGGGTATGTCTGTGCAGTCCGAATCTGAATGCAGAACGTGAGAGACTTGGACTCTATCTTCTCTTGGCCCAAAAGTGACGTGAGAGAACTTTTTGAACAGAACCTAAACTTCTCATTTTGCCTTATCTTCATATGGGTATTGTACAACTGTCCCATACACCTGACAAATATGCATGTATGCAATATTTTTGGTCGTATCCAAGGTAGTTATGTCCTCATCATCCTCCCCTTCTTGAAAACAAAGCCGTCCTCGGCGTTGCTTAATCTGAAATGTGGCTAACAAAAGAGACAAGGTGTACTTGTTGTAGATGTATATGTCATCCATTTTTACTTCCCTTGATTTTTGCACATATGACACATGTATACATGAGTAACTTTCATAGTTCATAAAATCTAAAGCCAAAAAATTATCACAAGAAGTAGAAGGCATGAAAATATTGCAACTCAGTTTGCACATATAAGTGAAGATCTTGTTCATTTCAAAAGATTGACAATGTTCATCATTAAACCATCCCGACATTGGTGAATAAACTTTAGTTGCATCAAATTTACATGCTACAACATCCTTAAATAAGCAAACATGCAATAAATCATTGGACACAGAATCATCACCAAGATTAGAGGTCATATCAAAATGATTAAACATTGGTTCTTTTGCATCAACAGTTAATTCAATGGGTGCACTCAAAATTGTTGGTATTTCAGTTGTTTGATCACATGACGCATTCATGACAGTAACAAGATTCTCTAAAATAGGTGGTGTGCTCAAATCAACAGGTAACTCAACACATGATGCATTCGAGTTAACTAGGCATGCAACATTCTTATGTGAAGTGATATCATCAATACTTTTACTGTTACCTTGTCGCAAAGATGTAGCTGATTTAGGTATGGACAATGACAATGCACCATACACTTGAGATGATGTCACACTCACAATCTGAGGTGGGGCTGCTCTAGTAGGTGCAACGGTGGAGGAACCAACCGGCGGTGGTGAGCATGAACTAGAATAGTAGTAGTTGTAGTCACCCAATGCATCCTCCTGTATCTGTCTCTCAAAGGTACAAGCACGGACATACATACCAATAATGCAACGAGGAATATACTGAAATCTTGCCTGAATATTATGGTTCAAACCACCAAAAAATCTATTCATTGTATCATCCTCAGTTTCTTCTATGTCACAATGATGCATATAAGATTTGAAGTCTTGGTAGTAAGCATGAACAATGTTGTTGCCTTGTTTAAATTGTTGAAATTTGCGAAGCAATTCACGATGATAGTAAGGAGGGAATATTTTTTGTCTCATTACATATTTCAAATCTTTCCAAGTTGTGGGTTGGTTATCAATGTTTTTCTTACAATGCGCACTCCACCAAACAGAAGCAAAACCAGTAAATGCTCTAGTGGCTGCTCGCACTCGCTCGAGTTCAGAAAAGTCATGGTGACTAAAAACTTGTTCTACATCAAGATCCCAAACTAGATAAATAGTAGGATTAAATCTACCCTTAAATGACGGTAAAAAGATAACCTGACCATGTGCTTGTGTGTGTTGTCCCGACTCTCGTGATGGTAAAGATGTGTCCGTTGTCCAAGATCTTCTATCTCCGGAACCTGTCATGATTAGTAGAAACAAGAAACAAAATTCGAGAATAATGTTCCTATAAACTACTAGGATGTGGTTGTAAAGTGCTCACAGTAAAGCAAATATCAATATCTTACAAGTTCTTACCATGCGGCAGGTGGTAACAGGCAACCAACGGTGTCAAATAACTTTGAAGATTGTGTAAAGCGATTGCCAAGGGAATGTACGTATACACGGTGTAGAAATATGTGGAGCTGGGTTGGCTATATATGGTAGCAAAAGATTAGCAATAATCAATTGAAAGATGCAATGTTGAATAAACTCTCAACGGCGGTACTGTGCTGGTCCTAGGCTAGACCGGACTAGAGACGCGAGCTTAGAAAACTAATGAGGTCACGTCGTAGCACAACTAGCATCAATAAAGGATATGAGGTAGCTCTGGACAACAAAATATAAGTGAAGATCACAATAGCCGTAAAGATAAGGATGTGAAACAACAGCCAAGCAAGATATATCAATAACTTTCTCTCCAACTTTCCTATGGAAAAAATTGTGCTAATTTTTTGATAACTTTTTTCAAGAATGGTATTGACACAAGATTTCAAACGCAAAAGGAATCACTCAATTCCGAGTTGATATGAGGAGTCAAAAAATTCTAAAACTGGAATAAGCTGCGTTCGTGAACTTCGGAGGGCAAAATGACCTATTTAGAAGTCTATTTTGAGGTGCCAAATATTGAACTAGCTTCTGCAACTATTTAGATGCGGCTCGTCGCTAGCTTTCATTTGAGTACTCGCGGAGCCAAAACGGACTACATATAAGGAAGTTATGCATCTTTTACTGAACAGTGCACAAAACATATTTCAATCCAAATTCAACTACGAGACTGAGTCTAGATAGATCCAAATTTTGTTTTTTTTTCTTGTCTCTTTTTTTTCCTCACACTTTTTTTCTTTCTCTTTTTTCTCTGACTTTTTTGTTACTTTTTTTCCTCTCGTTTTTTTCTCTGTCTTTTTTTCTCTCTCCTACTTTCCAAAACAAACTAGATAAGATGCAGATTGGATCAAGCGAAGATGTGAACGATCTCAACTAGGATTATGACAATGAACTATGGGTAGCACGTGGTGGACTGGACACTAACTCGAAACTCTAAACGAACTAGACACTAAGACCAGCAGCTCGACACGACGATGCAACCGATAATTCAACTATGCAAGCAATGAAAAGAAAATTTCAAAGGCTAAGACTGGCTTGGACAAAGGATGAATAGATCAAACTTTTTTGTGGCTTTTTCTTGGACAATAGGTGAAGGTGTCCCGATGTTTCGATGAGATAGATATCGTTTTCTGTGGGAGTCGACTTTGACGATCCGACTACGAACGTGCGAAGACGCCGCGCCTTAGCAATCGCTAAACCAACTCCGAGAGGTTATTGACCACGCCGGAGCACGATCAACCTGACCACAAAGGTTTGTTTCCTGCAGGCAAACGAAGAACAAACAAGAAACTGAGATTGCAATATGGATATTGTGAATATAAGAGGAAAGCTTTATTGATCAGGTGGGGTTCTGTGATGCCTTTGTCTGGTCGTTGAACACAAACGAAGTATGCGAAGTTGCAGCTATGGCGAACTTTAATCTAAACAAAACCCAGGGAAAAACCTACTAGATGGATCTACTTATATCGGAGCAAGGGATGGCGGCCAAGGAGGTGGGAGGACGTCCCAAGGCAGCCTAAAACTAACCCTAGGTCATACAAGGCTCATGGGCCCAAGTGGAGGTGATGCAACACCTTTGGACTTGTTGTTTGACTCGGATTCTGCTGCAGCGTCAGATTGTTTCGTCGATATCTCAATGCTCCGAACGAATTTGAAGGTGAATCCAATTGGGTTGGAAAGAGCACAAAATATACTTTCCAACAAAAAAAGAATCACCCAATTCAGAGTCCTTATGAAAAAGTTGTTAGCGTTTGAGTCATGTATGTCTGTGTAGTCCGAATCTGAATCCAGAACGTGAGAGACTTGGACTCTATCTTCTCTTGGCCAAAAGTGACGTGAGAGAACTTTTTGAACAGAACCTAAACTTCTCCTTTCCCTTATCTTCATATGGGGATTGTACAAATGTCCCATACACCTGACAATTATGCATGTATGCAATCTTTTTGGTCGTATCCAAGGTAGTTATGTCCTCATAACATAGCATGCAAAGTGAACATGGTAAAATGAGCATGAAGCGACAAGCTGTATATAGCCCATAGCCATGTGAGAGCCAAGTGAGAGAGATGCGCGTAGTCATTGCGTGAAGAGGGCGGTGGGAAGGATAGTTCATGGGATCCCAAGTCATCTTTGCTCTCAAGACCTCGTTTCGTTAACTCTTGGGATTGAGAGGTTGACGAGTATACGTGAGTACCTACCAAAATAAAGACAAAGGGAAAATTGTGTGTGCGTGGTATATGTACACATCATCCATCATGACGCGCACGTGCAAGTGTTGGTTAGAAAAAATAGCCAATGCTCAAATAAATGAGTTGCGTGATATGGAAACATGTCATCCATCATGAGAGGTTTGTTATTATGTAGAGCATAATGGAGACTCAAATTGTGTAATGCATCACAAGAAATATGTAGAACATTGTTATTCATGGAATGCATATTGTGCAAGTAATCATGGCAAACATGCAAAGTTTGGAATGCATCAAAATCTCCTAATATGCATGAGGAAACTATGGGGGTCTCATCATGAGAATTAATGGAAACATCACATGGAGAATATTGACAACATCCAAAACAAAGCATATTTGGTTCTATGTGATCATGGCATGGCATAGTAGATTAATTGCACAAATCATGTAAAGGAAGCATGGCAAAATCATCACATGAAAAACAAAAGCCAATGACCATCATCTCATCATCTATGCCATAAGTGCAAATGGGATTGATTTTAATGGGGCTTGGATAGTTACTATGTTGAGATTGAAATGATGTAATATGGGATATCTCACTCATAGCATATGACAAGGTTAATGGATTGTCAAACATGATGTGACAAATAGAATTTTCACATGATATCCTATGGAGCATAGCATCACAACTAGGCAACTTAACATTCTCATCATCATATTTATCATAAATAGGTAAGTCATGACATGAAGAAGTCGCACTAGCATGAAGCATGAGAATAGGTGGATCAACATCATGCAAGCAATCATTGGTGAGATCGTACACTAGTGGGACAAGAGAAGCACCATCACATATGTTACCTTTGGAGCATCGCTCATGTGTTGTAGGTGAGGTGTCAAAGACTAAGTCATTGCCATCTTCATCTTGATGGAACCATGTGGGAGTGCCTCATAGTCCATCATGGCCATCATCGTCTCCATTGGAGGTATGGACTCATCGAGGATAGGCGTGTCGTCATGTCGGAGACCTAGCACCAAAGAAGAAAACACACTCGAAGTAGAGGTTAAGTGATGCGGAGCATCCCAAGGTCATCCCCATGGACCTGCCATCACCTCACCAAGTGCCTAGCGGACCCATGACACGAGCACGCGCAAGAGCTCTCGAAACCGAGGTGACACCACTCTCACATTTCCACTTTGATGCACATGAGACATGGCTACTACCTCATACGGACACATTGTGCATACTCAGGTACCATGGAGAAGCTAAAGAGCAAGGAGAAGAAGAAGAAGAGGAAGATGGATGTGAAGACAGAGAAGAAGAAGTGATGAATAAGAAGCTACAGGCTCTGGACGACCGGCCAGGACCGGACGTCCGACGATCTCCAGGCTCCGGACGTCCGGCCCCTTCCGGACGACCGACGCCACCGCACCCGAGCCAAATCTATGGATTTCCGGAGTCCAACGGACGACCGACGCCCGGACGTATGACCCCGACCGGACGTCCGACCGAAGTACCCCCGAGCCAAAATTACTGACTCCGACAGGCATCGGACGTCCGGACCCTCGCGAGCACCGGACGACCGGTGACTCCCGAACGTCCGGCGCCTGTGCGCTGCCATGTGTTGGGTCGCAGCCCATGTACACCCTCTTTCGCCCCTTTTTACACTAAGACTATATATAGACCTCTCCCTCCTCCTTTCTAGGGTGAGCAAAGGATTAGCTCATTCACTTGGACACCTTCTCCTTGGAGATTCAAGCCTCCACCAGAGAAGATCCCCCAAGCGGATTCAAGATCCCTTTTAGGGAAGAACTCAAGACCTCCTCATGGAGAAGATCGGCTACCCTTGTATCGTCCTTAGTTGTCCGTGGATCGTGTATCTTTCCTTATGTACTCGAGGATCTAGCACATGTGTGACTTATTCGTGTTGGTTTAGTGTTTCCTCTTCTGTTTCCCTTGTGTTTTCCCTCGTCTCCCTCCTCGTGTTCTTCGTGTTGATCACGGGATCCGCTCCTTTCGTGAAAGATCGGCCGATTAGGGTTCCACCCTACATCATCTTGGTATCAAGAGCCATGTTTATCACAATTTCAGAGCCTCCCCGTTGTGTTGCTAGCCTAGTTTTTGTTGTTTTTGTCCCAAATTTGAAAATTCCCCACAAAAATAGCCCCAATTTTTTTGTGATTTGTTGGTGTGTTGAAATTTTGTTGGTTTGGATCCGTGGATTTGCTTTGTTTTGAGCGGATCTAGCTTTTCCCCCTTGTCTCCACACTTGCATCCACAAAATCCTCCAAATTCGACGTATTTCCACCTCTCCACCACGAACCCTAGCTATTCATCACATGCCCAAATTTTTGCCCAGGCACCGGACGTCTGACCCCTACCGGACGTCCGACGAACCCTGACGAAACTGAATTTTTTTCAGTTTTGCACCACCACCGCCCCACATTTCCGCATATGCACTCCTACCACCTATACACCATCACCACTCACTCTGACATGTATTGCCACTCCGAGCTTTGAGAATTTGAGTTGCGGTTCCATATCCTTTTGTGTTTCAGCTATCTAGGTACGGTTCGACATCAACATCACCGCCGCTCATCTTTGCCACTGACGCGTCATCAACAACGACCACCTCGACTACAGCTTGGTATTCGGTCCACCATTTTGACACCATACCGTAAGCAAGAACGGTAACCTCGTCTTGGTATCGTGATACATCATTCTTGCCTTTACATTGATAGCCATCATAGCCTTACTCCTTTGCGTTGCTTACCCATCGAGACTAGCCATTGAGTATTGCCAGCAACGAGACTTGTGCACAATAGTGATCATACTTCCCATAACATACATACATCATTGTTGCATATATTGGTATCATCTCTTGTGTCACAAAGTTTTCATCACATACACAATTGCTATCTTGGTTCGTGAAGCATTGCATGAGAAAAGAGCTCCAACATTAAAGAGCCAAACAAGCTTTTAAGCAAAAAGGAAAGATAAGCAAAGAACTTTTAAGCAAGATCCATAGCGTCATACAACATTAAGATTGTCATACTAGATCATCTTGGATCATATCATAGAAACACCTTGCATAGAGCATACTTGGGATAGAAGTCGTTGCAATTTTGCTAAGTAGGTTGTGCACAAGTTCTTGTCTCCGCCTATTGTGCAATCGTGCTAGCGTCTCTCTAGTGTTGTGCAACACGAGCATTTTTGTGGATCCCACATTTTGGCTCATCCTTGGTTGCATGACCCCACTTTTCATTTTGCTTGTGTGTTTCTGTGTACCTTATATGCTTGGTGTACTTGTTACATGCATCTTGAGAATCTTTTACAACATTATTGAAGCTCACTTACAATTGCATCAAATTTTGTGCCACCATCCTAACCAAGCTCCACCATAAGCTTTTACTTGTGTAGGTGTGAGAAACCGACAAGAACTAGTACCAATTGTGTTATTTCCTTGTCCTACATTGGAGTGACCATCGATCCACTTTCAACTTCAGTCAATGTACATTTGGTATTCGTTCTTCTCTTTCTACCACTCACATTTGTCTTGGAATGATGGATAGGCCAAGTACATCTGCCAACCCACTCTTCATTGAGCACGACGATGACATGAACGCCTATGTCACCAAGAGCCACCTCTTTGGTGCACAACATGCTTTGCATCAAGAGCAACAAGCAATGAGTGGACGCATCGACAACCTCGCCACTGACTTGCGCCTCTCCGAGCAACGTACAAGGGGCTACTTCGGCCACAAGCTCGACGATCACAAGCAAGAGAATGACGCAAGGATGGATGAGATTCATGCTTTGTTGCTCAACCTCTCTTCTTCCACTTCGCCCTCTTCAATGGAGGACATCATGCGGGGGATAGAACTGCATACAAGGTATTGTTGTGACGCCCCGAGACCGATGCTCCAGTTCCCTTCCATTTATTTTCGTTGTCGCAGTGTGATTCATTTGTTTGTTGCATTGATCGTCACATCATTCGCATTGCATCGGCACTTGTGCCTTCATTCTTTTCCAAACTTGCATCAGTCTGTAGTTGTCAGGTCTCCCAGTTCTCTTCACTGACCGTTCTGAGACCAACAACACTCGCAAGCGCCCGCGGCACCTCCGAAATATTATTTTATAAGTGGGATAAAAACATTCTTGGAATGGGTGGAAAGTTGGCATGCGGTCTTGTTTTATTGTAGGTAGACCGCCTGCCAAATTTTGCCGCATTCGGAGTCCTTTTGATAACCCAACCGTTAAACTATAGTGGCACTATAGCCGGATAAACATTGGACGTTTTCAGTGTTCTGAAAACCCTATGCCGGGCTGCCATCCTCCCTCTCTTCTCAACCCAAGGCCTTCTACACAGCCCACCTAGCCCACTTACCTACCCCCTCCGCTTCGGACCGTCCGACTGAGATCAAACGGTCCGAAAACAGACAAAAACCCTACCACTAACCCCTCCTGCCTAAAAATGGACACCCCCTCATCCAAATCAGGCAACCCTAGCCTTCCCCTAGCTCCAGCCGTACCCTTCCCTTGTTTTCCGCACTAGCCTAATCCACTGTGGCCACTTGTCGCCGGCAGTTTAGCCCTGCCGCCACGTGAGCCGCCGCCCGCAACCAACCATGCGCTGCCATGTCGCGCCCCGCCTCCCCACTTCACCGCAAGCCCGCCGAAGCCCATCCTGGGCCCGCCTGGGCCCGGATCCCGCCCCCACAGGCGCCTCGAGCCTCCCGTCTCTAGCTCCCTCGCTCCGCTCGATCTGGTCCAGCAGGGGGTCCTGAGCATCTCGACCCTACGCGCCGCCACCCACTTGCCGGAGCAGCAGCAAGCTCCACCAGGCCGGACCTGCACCTCCTCCCTCTCCGTTCAACTGGAAGCGGCCATGGACGAGCCCCGCACCCGACCTCCACTTCGTCGGATCTCGCGAACCAAGCGCCGACAAGCCTCCTCCCCGCCGAAAATGTATCTGCCATGGGCAGATCCCTCCCAGATCTGGTCGGGCCCCGCCGGATCCCGGCACCCCCTCACCGGAATTGCCATTGCCATGGCCTGCATCTTCCTCCTCCCCGAATTGGACCGCCCCATCCAGTCTTGAACTGGATCCGAGCCGTCCCATGATCCAAACGGCCCGGCTGCATCGCTTCGTCCAGGATCCCCTCATCCAGCTTCGCGTAGGCTAAAAAAACGACCAAGTCCTGAGATTTTAAAGCATGTATGCATGTTGTGATGGCCATATCCTTGCACCTATGCATTCTATGAACATGATTTATATAAAAAAGTTGTTGTACTCTCTATGATCTACATGATGGTGGCTGTTTCATTCATGTTAGGGTTCATCTACATGTCATTATCTTTGTTGCAAAAGTGCATCCTGATGTTAACTGATGAAACTGTTATAACATTCAAACTTGCCAGGATGTTTGCCACTAATCCATTGCTTATATGCATATGCTTCCTTCGTGTGAATCGCTATATGTAATGTGTAATTTGATTCCATGCCCTTAGTTGCCATGAAAACTTGCTGTAGAATGTCTCTTTTTTGCTCTCAAGTTGTCATCATGATAAAACTGTCATCTTGTTAACAACATGTTCCATTTTGTAAAAATCATAGTAATTAATCTATGCATCATATGGATTTGTGCCCATGGAGTAATTTGAAGATTTCCATGTCTACTACGTTCCCATGTCATTCACATAAGTATTCAATTTCTATGCTTGCTGTTATGTACATCCCAAATCAGAATCATGATATTAATGTTTGTGATCTCGGATTTTTGAATTCACGGTTGCATATTGTTCTGATGGTTCCCAAGAACCTGTTGCTCCTATGATTATGCCATGTTGTATTATTCAAGGTACATGATATGTAATAGCAAGATGTGCCTTTTGATGCCATGTTTAAGCACTGTAGCATATTTGTTTCATGCCTCCAGCATGCCATCATATTAACTCTGCTCATGTATATGCTTGGTTTTTCACCAAGCCCTAATCCCTAGCAGAACATTGCATTTTGCATGGATCATAGTAAATTAACCATGATGCTTATGAACCTGAACCTTAAAGGGGAGTTGAAGTATGTTATCTCTATTGTAAGTGCATATCTAGTTTGTGCCCATATGATTTCTGTAGCATGTTGATTTGGTGCTTGCAATATGCCTAGTTGTTGTTTTGGTAGATTGTTGTTATAACTTGCCTTGTGTGTATGTGTTGAACCGTTGCTCCGTTTTAATCATGTCCTATATGAAAATTTCTTAGAATTGCATGTAGTTTCATCATGTTATGTTGCATCCTTAATTTGAGTGCTTGTGGTTGATGTTTGCATGCATTTTGCATCAATGCCATGTTCAACTTGTTTAGATCATATCTCCTAGACCGTAGCTTAGAATTAAATGATCCGCATATGTAACTTGACTAGAAAAGCGTGTAGATTGTCATGGTGCTCTTTAACTTGCTGTTTAACAAATTTAACATAATGTTTTGTTAAGATCAGTACCAAATTCGAAATTTGCATATGGGGACCTTCCGGAATTGCTATGTGTTGTTTTCAGCCTCATTTAAACTTGCTTTGATGTGGGGTTCTTTCATGCATCATCTCTTGCCATGAGTGTCAACATTTAATATTTCCATGCATCATACTTGGTTGTGCATCATGCCTTGGTCATGTGTTGTTTGTTTACTATGTTGTTTGCTTCTTTCTGGTTGTGCTTCTTCCCTCTAGTTCCCGGTTTCGTTGCGATTGTGAGGATGCGTTCGACTACGTTTGTTCGTCTACTTCATGGACTTGATCTTTTTTCGAGCGGGATTTCAGGCAAGATGATCATTACCTTGAATATCACTACTATCTTTTTTTGACTAAAATACCACTACTATCATTGCTTTGTCAGTTGTCTCGATGCTATCGCTATGTCGCGCTACCTACCACTTGTTTCTCAAGCCTCCCAAATGGCGATGATAAGCCTCTAACGTTTTCCACCAACCCAGCAAACCATTGTTTGGCTATGTTACCGCTTTGCTCAGCCCCTCTTATAGCGTTGCTAGTTGCAGGTTGTTACATGTTGGGACATGGATATCCTGGGATATCACAATATCTCTTACTTAATTAATGCACCTATATACTTGGTAAAGGGTGGAAGGCTCGGCCTTTTGCCTCCTGTTTTGTTCCACTCTTGCCGCCCTAGTTTCCATCACACCAGTGTTATGTTCCTTGACGAACGCTCCTAACACATGTGGGTGTATGGAAACCCCCTAAAAAATCGCTTAGGAAAGAACTTCTCCAGCAAGACCGAACTTGGTTTTAACATTTTTCCAACATAATAATACTAATAATTAATTAATTAGCATAGGGAGTTACTGCTACCTGAGGATCCTTAATTCCACATAATATAGGTGGGCCAGTGCCGATGGTGTTGGTCCAAAACAGGCAGCCTGTGGGGCCACCATGGGGACACTCGAGGACTAGTTTTACTCGTAGCTTGTCCCATCCGGTCGTGCCCTATGAACGAGATACACAGCTCCTATCGTTATTTGTTGGCACATCGGGTGGTCTTGCTAGTTTGGTTTTTACCATTGACGAGTGGCAGGTCCACCAGAATTCCTTACCGTAAGCATTGTGTTCTTCATGGTGTGAGTATGTTCCATCAAATATGCATGGTAATTTGTAATGGACCACTTGGAGCACCCCTGCAGGGTTAAATCTTTCCAGAAGCCGTGCTCGTGGTTGTGTGGTGACTTGGAAATTTATAATATCTGGTTGTAGAGAACTTGACACTAGACTCAAACTAAAATACACCAACCGCGTGTGTAACCATGACTGTCTCTTTTCGAGGGAGTTCATGAAGAGAACATGGTGGGGTTATGTCTGAATCATAAGTAGTTTAGGATCACTTATTGATCATTACTAGTTTGTGACCTTTATGCGTAGTTACTCTTCTTATTATTGTACTCGAAAGTTAGCCACCATACAATGCTTAATGATGCTGCAACCTCACCACTTATCCATTCCATATCCATTAAGCTTTGCTAGTCTTGATACCCATGGTAATGGGATTGCTATGCCCTTGTGGCTCATAGATTACTACAACAATAGATGTTGGTACAGGTAATGCGATGGTATGACGTGAGACCGATGCTTGCTTGCTTTTGGAGTTCCTCTGTGATAGAGACGAAGGTTTCCTAATGTTTCGATGAGATAGATATCATTTTCTGTGGGGGTCGACTTTGACAATCCGACTATGAACGTGCAAAGACGTCACGCCTTCGGAATCGCTAAACCAACTTCCGAGGGTTATTGACCATGCCGGAGCATGATCAACCTAACCACGAGGGTCTATTTCCTGCGAGCAAATGAAGAACAAGCAAGAAACTGAGATTGCAATCTAGATATTGCGAATAAAAGAGGAAATATTTATTAATGAAGGCGGGGTTTTGTGACATCTTGGTCTGGTCGTTGGACACAAACGAAGTACGCGAAGTTGCAGCTATGGCGAACTTTTAATCTAAACAAAACCCAAAGTCTAAAGGACGCCAGAAGGGTTGTATATCTAGAGGAAGAGGGGGGAATTTCATGGCCCTTGGAGGAGGGGTCCAAAACCAACCCTAACTCTTGTTTCCCCACACATACGGGCTCTAAAAACAGCCTATACTTAAGTGTTTCAAAAATACATGGGCCTGGCCCAATAATAAGGTGATGCAGCACCTCGAATAGCCTCTGGACGAAATTTATGAAGTGGCATCTTGTATATTTCGTCCAAGGCTTCATGCACCTCTTATGGTGGCTTCAAAGTCCTGAATTCATCACTTGTAACTCCGTTCTTGATCCCCTTGCGCATGCCACCATCTCCATGCTTGAACTTGCTCCAAGGTTCATCTTTCTTGTCCAAGCTAGGCCCTTCATTTGTAAGCAAAACAAATGTATCCAATTTTGGCAGCATCATATTCTCATGAACATTAGAATCGTTACCAAGAAACGAAAGTACCTGATAATTCAATTGGCGTGCGTGAGCTCTAGTAATTGGTCCAGTATGTATAGTAGCAGGGGATGTGGGTGTAACAATGTTATTGATGTCCTCATCATCCTCCCCTTCTTGAAATGAAGTCGTCCTCGACGAAAGTTCATCTTCCTCACCCAAATAAGGCTTCAAATCTGCAATGTTAAAAGTGAGACTAACCCCAAAATCTGCAGACAGCTCAAGTTTATATGCATTATCATTTATTTTCTCGAACACCTTAAAAGGACCATCAGCATGTGGCATTAGCTTTGATTTGCGCAAATTAGGAAATCTATCATTACGCAAATGTAACCAAACAAGATCTCCAGGTGCAAAACACAACATGCTTTCTACCCTTATCGCCAGCAAGTTTATATTTAGCATTCATACCTCAATGTTTTCCTTAGCTAACTCATGCATTTTTAAAACCAATTCAGCATGTTCTTTAGCATCAAAATTAACCTTCTCCGAAGATGGAAGATGCAACAAATCAATAGGTGCACGAGGTAGGAAACACTACACAATTTCAAAAGGGCACATCTTAGTAGTAGAATGCAATGAACAATTATAAGCAAATTCAATATGAGGCAAGCAATCTTCCCACATTTTCTTATTATTCTTCAAAATAGCCCTAAGCATAGTAGACAATGTTCTATTGACTACTTCAGTTTGTCCCTCAGTTTGGGGGTGACAAGTAGTACTAAAAAGCAGTTTAGTCCCCAACTTAGCCCATAAACATCTCCAAAAGTGGCTAAGAAATTTAGTATCACGATCTGAAACAATAGTATTTGGCACACCATGCAAGCGAATAATTTCACGAAAGAACAAATTAGCAACATTAGCAGCATCATCGCTTTTATGACATGGTATAAAGAGTGCCATTTTCAAGAACCTATCCACGACAAAAAATATGCTATCCCTACCCTTCCTTGTTCGAGGTAAACCTAAAACAAAGTCCATAGATATATCCTCCCAAGGAACACTAGGTACAGGCAAAGGCATATATAAAACATGAGGATTGAGTCGTGACTTAGCTTTATGACATGTAGTGCAGTGAGCAACAAAACGCTCAACATCCCGTCTCATCTTTGGCCAAAAGAAATGTGTAGCAAGTATATGCTCCGTCTTCTTAACACCAAAGTGTCCCATTAATCCTCCTCCATGCGCCTCCTGCAACAACAAAAGACGAACGGAGCTAGCTGGAATGCATAGCTTGTTAGCATGAAACACAAATCCATCGTTAAGAATGAACTTGTTCCAAGTTCTCCCTTCCTTACAATTCTGCAATACATCTTTAAATTCAGCATCATGCACATATTGATCTTTGATGGTCTCCAAACCAAATATTTTAAAGTCAAGTTGTGAAAGCATAGTATAACGACGAGACAAAGCATCAGCAATAACATTTTCTTTACCCTCTTGTGTTTAATGACATAAGGGAAAGTCTCAATGAATTCAACCCATTTAGCATGTCTACAGTTCAGTTTTGCTTGACTTTTAATGTGTTTCAATGATTCATGAGCAGAATGTATAACAAATTCCTTGGGCCATAAATAGTGTTGCCATGTTTCTAAGGTCCGAACAAGAGCATATAATTCTTTATCATAAGTAGAATAGTTCATACTAGGTCCACTCAATTTGTCAGAAAAGTATGCAACAGGTTTGCCATCTTGTAAGAACACACCTCCTAATCCTATTCCACTTGCGTCACATTCAAGCTCAAAAGTCTTATTGAAATCAGGAAGTTGGAGTAAAGGAGCGTGTGTCAACTTATCTTTCAATACCGTGAAGGCTTCTTCCTATGCGGTACCCCAAACAAAAGGTACATCCTTCTTTGTAAGCTCATTGAGAGTTGCAGCAATGGTGCTGAAATCTTTCACAAAACGCCTATAGAATCCAGTGAGGCCAAGAAAACTCCTCACTAATGTGACCATTTTGGGCTACGGCCAACTCTCAATAGCTTCAATCTTGGCTTTATCAACTTCTATTCCCTGTGGAGTAACAACATAAGCAAGAAAGGATACTCGATCGGTGCAGAAAGTGCACTTCCCAAGGTTACCAAACAAACATGCATCACATAGAGCAATAAAAATAGCACGTAAATGTTCCAAATGTTCCTCCAAAGAACTGCTATAAATCAGTATATCATCCAAATAGAATACCACAAATCGTCCAATGAAAGCACGTAAAACTTCATTCATTAGTCTCATGAAAGTACTAGGTGCATTAGTTAACCCAAAAGGCATGACTAACCACTCATATAATCCAAACTTAGTTTTAAATGTTGTTTTCCATTCATCTCCCAATTTCATACGAATTTGAAGGTATCCACTACGCAAATCAACTTTGGAGAAAATTGTAGAGCCACTCAATTCATCGAGCATATCATCTAGCCTAGGAATAGGATGACGATAACGAATAGTAATTTAATGCCTCTAAAATCAACACACATACACGATGTACCATCCTTTTTAGGCACTAGTATAATAGGAACAACACAAGGACTAAGAGATTCGCGTATGTAACCTTTGTCGAGCAGCTCCTGTACTTGACGCATAATCTCCTTCGTCTCATCTGGATTGGTACGGTATGGTACACGATTGGGTAGCGATGCATCGGGAATTAAGTCAATTTTATGCTCAATCCCTCGAATAGGTGGTAATCCCGGTGGCACGTCTTGTGGGAATACGTCAGCGAACTCCTGCAAAATGTAAGTGACAGCAGGGGGCAAAGAGGAAGGCACGTCCTCGAATGAAAATAATGCCTCTTTGCACACAAAAGCATAGCAAACAGATTTGCTAAAATCTAGCTCATCAATATCAGATTTTGTGGCAAGTAAACATGCACTTTTCAATTTAATTTTAGAAGCAACACTAGATGGTTGATTATTAGGTTTCATTTGTTGCTCAAACTCTTTTGCCACAATCTGATTTTCACTCTTATTTTTCTCCTGTTTTGCTTTATTAGCTCTATTAATATCATCTTTCAAAATGGATTCAGGAGTCATAGGAAGCAAAGTAATATGGCTATCCTTATGAACAAGAGTATACTGATTATTTCTACCATGGTGTGCAGAATTTTTATCAAATTGCCATGGTCTACCAAGTAATAAGGAACATGCTTGCATGGGTACCACATCACAATCAACATAATCAGCATATGTAGAGATACTAAAATGCACACGAACAGTACGTGTTACCTTAACCTTGCCGATGTTGTTGAACCATTGGATGTAGTAAGGATGTGGATGTGGTCTTGTGGTGAGAGATAGCTTCTCCACTATCTCCATGCTAGCCAAATTATTGCAGCTCCCTCCATCTATGATGACGCAAACAGAACGTTCTTCACAACTCCCTTTGTATGGAAAAAATTATGCCTCTGATTTTGCTCAGCTTGTGTGACCTGCACACTCAAAACACGTTGAGCAACTAAACATTCATATCTGTCAGCATCTTCAGGAGCCATGTATTGCGTCTCATGATCAGAATCATCTCCACCGTGTTCTTCACGTGTAATAAGAGCCAAAGTCTCCTCATCATAGTCACTAGCGGACTCATACCCACCATCCTCAGTAGCAATCATCACACGTTGAGATTTGCATTCTCTCACAAAATGTCCTCTTCCCTTACAACGATGACAAATAATATCACTTGTGTGCACTGTTGATGCCACGAAAGAAGAAGAGCTCTGCGTAGGCCCGACAGGTGTGCTCTTGGTAGATAGTGGTGGTTTTGCCTGCTTTCTTGTATCACAGCTGGAGGTGGCACCTGATGGAGGTGCTGGTGCAGTGGAAGTAGAGGATGCACGTGGTGTCCATGATGAAGGTCGACCTGCAGAAAAATTAGTTCATGCCAACGCTTGTCGATCCTGTACTTCACGTCCAACTTTACAAGCAAGATGGAATAAACAAGTGATATTAGTATACTCCTTATACTCTAGAATGGTCTGAATCTCTCTATTTAATACACTCATAAAATGTGCAAGCATAGCTTCATTCTCCTCAATAATACCACATCTAATCATGCCAGTTTGTAATTCCTGATAATATTCTTCTACAAAAAAATTTCCTTGTCTTAAGCGCTGTAATTTTTGAAGTAATTCACATTGCTAATATGGTGGAACCCAACGAGTACACATAGCAGTTTTCAAAGCAGCCCAAGTAGCTGGAATAGGATATAATCTACAATGTTCAGACCACCAAACACATGCAAAGCTAGTGAAAGCACAAACAACAGTAGGAACACGTCTCTCCTCGGGATATTGTAAACATGTAAATCATTGCTCAGTTTCTATATCCCAAGTAAGATATATATCAGGAACATATCTACCCTCAAATGGTGGAATATTCAATTTTAGTTTAGGGATATGGTCATGATCTCGTACCTGAGGGGGAGCCCTACCATTGCCATTATGTAATGCCCTCGATGCGGCTATATCTCCTACGTGTCGAAGCACGACTTAGAGGCATAACCGCATTGAAAGCAATGTCACAAGTTAGGCAATCATCACAACATCCCATGTAATAAAGATAATAAAAGGGGAGATACATAGTTGGCTTACACTCGCCACGTCAATCAAAGTACATAAATAGCATTACAACATTCAAACACTCATGGCCCGACTACGGCGCCAAAATAAAAGATAAACCCAACATGCGACACGGTCCTGATCGCCCCAACTGGGCACCACTACTGATCATCAGGGAAAGACACATAGTAACGACGAGAAGCTTCATCGAACTCCCACTTGAGCTCATGCGCATCATCTGGAATGGAATCATCAGGCCCTGCATCTGTTTTGGAAGTAATCTGTGAGCCATAGGGACTCAGCAATCTCGCACCCTCGCGATCAAGACTATTTAAGCTTATAGGTAAGGCAAGGTTAATATGTGGAGCTGCAGCAAGCGACTAGCATATATGGTGGCTAACCTGTTCACAAAAGAGAGCGAGAAGAGGAGGCAAAGCGCGAATGAGAAACTAGAGAGCAACCTGCAGCAAGCATTACTCCAACACCGTATTCGCTTCTCGGACTCTGCCGAGAAGAGACCATCACGGTAACTCACACTGTTGATTCATTTTAATTAAGTTAAGGTTCAAGTTATCTACAACCAGACATTAACAAATTCCCATCTGCCCATAACCGCGGGCACGACTTTCGAAAGTTCAATCCCTGCAGGGGAGTCCCAACTTAGCCCATGACAAGCTCTCACGGTCAATGAAGGAATAGACCTTCTCCCGAGACATTCCGATCAGACTCGGTATCCCGGTTCTACAAGACACTTCGACAAGTTAAAACCAATCCAGCAACACCACCCGCTGTGCCGACAAATCCCGATAGGAGCTGCACATATCTCGTTCTCAGGGCACACCGGATAAGCTAAGCGTACGGAAGCCAACGTAACCCAAGTTGCCAAGGGACGGCCCCGCACGGTGCTCTAGGTTGGACCAACACTTAGAGAAGCACTGGCCCGGGGGTTTAAAATAAAGATGACCCTTGAGTCCGCGAAACCCAAGGGAAAAAGGCTAGGCGGCAAATGGTAAAACCAAGGTTGGGCATTGCTGGAAAAGCTTTAATCAAGGCGAACTATCAAGGGGTTCCCATTATCACCCAACCACGTAAGGAACACAAAAATCCGAGAACATAACACCGATATGACGGAAACTAGGGCGGCAAGAGTGGAACAAAACACTAGGCGAGAGGCCGAGCCTTCCACCCTTTACCAAGTATATAGATGCATTAAGATAACAAGATAATATAATGATATACCAACAAGTAAATAATGTTCCAACAAGGAACGGTCTCCAATCTTCACCTGCAACTAGCAACGCTATAAGAGGGGCTGAGCAGAGCGGTAACATAGCCAATCAATGGTTTGCTAGGACATGGTGGGTTAGAGGTTAGACATGGAAATTTGGGAGGCATGATAAGAAAGTGGTAGGCATCGTAGCATATTCATAGCAAAAGAGCGAGCATCTAGCAAGGCAAAGATAGTAGTGATTTCGAGGGTATGATCATCTTGCCTGCAAAGTTGTCAGAGTTGACTAGATCCTCGAAAGCAAACTCAACGGGCTCCTCGTTAGCGAACTCGTCTCCCGACTCTACCCAAACAAGACAAACAAGCAACAAGGACACAATCAACCACGTGCAAAGCTCAAACAATATGATGCAAACATGATATGCTATGCGGGATGCGATATGCGATGCATATGCAAGATTTGACAAGGAATGCATGAACCTGGCCTCAACTTGGAAATCCAAGTGTGCCACTGGAAAGGTGAGGTGAAATCACTTGAAAACGATATAAAGAACGCCAGAATCGGAGTTACGGTTTTGAAATGGCAAGCAATGCAAATATGACCACGTCCTGCGATTTACAACAAGTAGCCATCTAAATGCAACAAGATGAACATGCTACAACACCCAAACATGGCATCAAAATACATGTCAGGGATCCATTCATGATGCTTAACAAAATAGTAACATTGAGCTACGGCCAATTCATCCATTAACAGGTTCAAACAAGCATGGCAAAAATGCATTTGGTAAACAGATTTCAGACTTAGTGAAATTAACACTTGTCTGGAATTTCAGATCAGGTAGCACACTTTGGAGCATGAAAACTATATGCTATAGGACCTGAACATGGCAAAGTAAAGCATGGCATGGAGCTACTCAAAGAGCTTAACAAAAGTCCCTTAGTGACCTTGAGCCAGAAGGGATCAGAAAATACATTTGCAAGCATGTGAACATGGCAAAAACATAATCAGTTCACAGACTTAGTGAAAAACTGGAGCATGCAAATCAGATATCAAGTAGGCATGTTTACGAGCTCGATGCACTCACTACAGATCAAGTCATGACAATCTAAGCACACACCCATCAAGAATACACATTATACAAGCTATACATGGCAAGAGCAATAGCATAGCATGCACGGATCAACTATAACATCCTCGGCAAAATCGCTAACAAGTAGACAATCTGCCCAGATTCCCGAAATAGCAAAAGTAGAGCTCGATTGACTCAAGCTAGGGTCTCCATAATTGCAAACAAAGACATGGATGGATAGAGCACTACAAGATTAACAAAACATCCTTACTGATCATCCTCAAAAGAGGCACGGATCACTAGGAAACAACATAAACATATGGCATATTGAGATAAACAGATCAAGGACTTAGTGGAAATGCTACGTCCCTGAAATCAGCATTAACGAATGCACCACTTTGCAAGCTTGTGCTAGTCACCACACACATCACAAAAATACATGGGTTGCACCTCTGGATAGATGGCAAAACATATAACAAAACTCATGTAGAGCTCAGGGGCATATCATGCACACATTAATCATGGCAAAAATGACAAATAGCTAATTGGAGCAGCAGATTTGACAATTATCTCAAATAGCATTCTTCCAACAGCATTTCGGGCATCAAGATGAACTCAAATGAAAATGATGCAATGAGATGAAATGATGTGCTCTCTAAGACGAACATTTTGATATGCTATATGCCCAAAACGGAGCTACGGATGCGGAGTTACGACATGACGAACATAGCAAAATATTAGGGTTTCGGGGATAAAAAGTCAACCGGGCCAAGTCTCAGATCCAGATCCGGCGGCACACGGATCGACGTTGGCCGGCACCGGAGTTCCTGTACGCCGGTGGACGAGGTGGCCGGAGTTTGTGGCCACGGTGGCCGGCCGGAGGAGGACGAGGACGGAGAGGAAGCGGACGGCGTGGTGGCCGCGGGGTGCAGCGAGGCGCGGCCAGGAGGCGACGGGGCCGGTCGGGCGAGCTCGCCGGAGCACGGCGTCGATGGCGGGCGGCGGCTCCAGTCACCGGGCGCGGGGAAGAGGCG